>NC_081563.1:14455002-14755002 GCF_022355385.1 Mustela nigripes | reverse complement strand
GTAATACATGTAGACCAGCATTAGAATATATCTTCCTTGGGATACCTGGGCGGCTCAGTGAGTTAAGCGTCTGCCTTTGCCTTGGGTGTCCTGGGATGGAGCCTTACATCAGGTTCCTTGTTCAGCAGCGGGCCTACTTCTCCCTCTGCCTGCCGCTCCCCCTGCTTGTGCTCTCTCTCTGACAAATAAATCTTGAAATAAAATTTTAAAAATAAAAATAAAGTAAAAAACTTTAAAAAACATAATCTTTATTTTAGGAGAGGGGGAAAAGCACATACCGAATGTTGCTTTTATTCTCACATGACAAATTTGTTTGCCCACAAATAATCCATTTTTAAAGTCTCTATTCAGAAAATGATTTGTCTCCCCAAACCTATAAGTGCAAATTGCTTAGTGCATGTTAATGAAAATCTCAGACCTTACTGATGACCTGGGTTCCTCTTTTTTAAATTATCATTATTTTAAGAGGCATATAATTAAACTTGTGGGTATCCAGAATGGGTTCTTCTATGATACTAATTTCTGTTTTAAAAGTAAAGGATAAGAGAATTACAAGGGAATACTATCTTGACTTACGTCTTCCGATGTGTTGAGCAAATTCTTTCAAAAGCAAGGATATTTCGCTGTAAAGAAAAAAGTAACAAAATACAGGGTGCCTAAGTGGTGCAGTTAGTTAAGCATCCAATTCTTGGTTTTGGCTAAGGTTATGATCTCAGGGTCAAGATTGAGCCTGGAGTTAGTCTCTGTATTTAGCCAGGAATCCAGTTGGGTTTTTTTCTCCCTCTGTTTCTGCCCCTCCTGCCCCTGCAGGCATGTGCACCTTCCGGCTCTCAAATAAGTAACTCTTCAAAGAAAAAAGTAAGACTGGGTGGCTCAGTCTAGGCGTCTTCCTTTGGCTCAGATCGTGATCCTGGGGTCCTGGGATCCAGCTCTGTGTCAGGCCCTCTGCTCAGTGGGGAGTCTGCCTCTCCCTCCCCTCCTGCCTCTCCTCCCCACTCTTCTCCACCGCCCCTCACTTCCTCTCAAATACGTAAATCTTTTAAATAACTTTCTTTGAAAGTGTATTATACTTAAGTGTATTATACTGTGTATATACTTAATTTTCAGCAATGTAGTAGAAAAGTGTGTTACTCATGCCTCCCGGGCCGAGAGAGCTTTACTGATTGACGAAGTTTGCTGCCAGAATGATGGTCCTCACAGTGCCTTATACACCATGATGAAGGACCAGTATGCCAATTATGTGGTTCAGAAGATGATTGATATGGCTGAACCTGCTCAGAGAAAGATAATCATGCATAAGGTAATACAGTTTATAGCACTTAAAATAGATGATTTGTTTGTGTGACTCAAGGCTACAATTTTAGCTTATTTCATCTCTTCTGTTATAACTGGAGGGGGGAAAAAATCAGTGGATAACCTTTGAAAAATGTAGGTATGGTGTACCATTTTCATTAAATCCCTAAAGGAGTCTCAATAAAATTGCATTCATTCTTATCTTTTTACCTGTCTTTAGCATTGCCCATCCCTGTTTTATTTAAATATATTTGGTTTGCTATAAAACATGGGTTGAACATTAATTTTAAAATCTAATTAGGTTTTCTCACTAACCTAATACATTTTCCTAAAGAGAGAATTTATTTTGATTGGATTTTTTTTTTTTTTTAAACAAGCTAGTTTCTCCCTAGAATCTAATAATTCGTATAATGCATTGATTTCCATGGGGAAAGTGCTAAAAAGAATCTGGACGAAATGCTACATACTGAAATCTTTTTCTAAATCAATTCATTTAAGAAATAGGTGCCTAGGGGCGCCTGGGTGGCTCAGTGGGTTAAAGCCCCTGCCTTCGGCTCAGGTCATGATCCCGGGGTCCTGGGATTGAGCCCCACATTGGGCTTTCTGCTCCACGGGGATTCTGCTTCCCCCTCTTCCTACATGTGATATCTCTCTCTCTGCCTACATGTGATATCTCTCTCTCTCTCTCACTCTCTGTCAAATAAATAATTCTTAAAAAAAAGAAAAGAGAAACAGGTACCTGTTGGCTTGGTTCAGATAAATGTCTGCCTTCAGGGGCGCCTGGGTGGCTCAGTGGGTTAAAGTCTCTGCCTTCGGCTCGGGTCATGACCCCAGGGTCCTGGGATCGAGCCCCGCATCGGGCTCTCTGCTTGGCGGGGAGCCTGCTTCCCTTCCTCTCTCTCTGCCTGCTTGTGATCTCTGTCAAATGAATAAATAAAATCTTTTAAAAAAATAAAAATAAAAAAATAAATGTCTGCCTTTAGCCCAGGTCATGATCCGGGACGAGTCGCACATCAGGCTCCCTGCTCATGCCCTGGCTTCCTCTCTCTCTCTTTCAGATACATTAATAACATCTTCAAAAAAAAAAACAAAAAAACACAACAGGACATATAACTTATTAGGACCTCTTGTCATATTGTCATATAAAGAGAAATATAAGATCATAAGTTTTTTGCCTTTTTAAAAAAGTAATACTTCTGCTTAAAAATACATACTTGTTCAGTCGTATTTTTAAGAACTAACTACATTATTTAACCAATACCATATTTATGACATTTGGATTGTTTCTAGTTTTATAACTGTCATAAGCAGTGCTGTATATAAATGTCTTTGCATAACCATCTGTTTTTGTGGGATGAATTCTTAGGTGTGGAATTGCTGATGCAAAGTATATGAGCATGTTACATGTTGATAGATACTACCAGGTTGCACTCAAAGAATCTGTACACGTTTGCACGTCTACCAGTGTATAAGAATGCTTGTGTTGTCATGATCTCATCAGTACCAGTTACTGTTCCTTAGAAAATTTTTGCCAGTGTGGGCACCTGGGTGGCTCAGTCGGTTAAGCATCTGTCTTCAGCTCAGGCCATGATCCCAGGGTCCAGGGATCGAGCCCCATGTAGGTCTCCCTACTTAGCGGGGAACTTGTCTCTTTTTCCCTCTGTCCCTCCCCTGATTGTGCTCTTTCTCTCCCTCTCTCTCTCTCAAATAAAATGCGTAAAATATTTAAGAAAAGTTTTTTTGACAGTCTGTGTAGAAAGATAATGATATGATTCTTTTCATTTGCATTTTAAAAACTATTAGTGAGATTTTGAACAATTTAAATGTATTAGCCATCACATATCTGATTGCTTATTCATGTCTTTTGCTCCATTTTCTATTGAATTTTTATCCAAGAGACTTGAGCTAGAAAATTCTGTCTTCATCAACTTTAAGAGCTTAATAGTTCACTAGCGATGCTTTCCTGCTGTGTTTAGAGCCCCTCTGCTGTTTGCATTTGTAATAGTGTAGAAGTAGTGGTTTATTTATTCATTGAACAATTGTGAGAGTAGAAGTTTGGAGAGATTGACTAGAATGAACTGCCTTTGCAAACAATTTTTGTTTAAAGGATTTGAACATTAAAATCCGATTATTCTTCTAAATCACTGAAATTTAGGAGTGCTTTTTTAAGATACCAGAAAATAGGATTTACTAAGGAGATTATTTGTTTTTCAGATTCGACCTCACATTACTACTTTGCGCAAATACACATATGGGAAGCATATACTGGCAAAGTTGGAAAAATATTATTTGAAAAATAGCCCAGATCTAGGGCCTATTGGAGGACCACCAAATGGAATGCTGTGAAGGGAAAAGAGAAAGAAGATGATGTAACCATGTGAAAAGAACGTTTCTTTTGTGAATTATCAAAACACAACTCAACTATGAATCCTCAAAATTTTTTTTAAAGCAAAACTATTTATTGACTTTATTCATCCATTTGTAAATTTTTTAAGGTTCTTGTGTATATTTGGGGGGTGGGGGTGGTGAATTATAAATTATATTCAGCCCTGAGTGGAGACCTATCAGATTGGATTGCTGGCAAAGCACAGAATGCCTGTATATGATGTAACTATCAAAAAAAAGCTGTCACATATTTTGTAAATTTTTACCTTGTAAAGTCACAAAAATAGTTTTTAAAGGAAAAAGTACAGTATTCTTTTAATAAACTGGCTTGCAGTCTGGTAGGTCTGTGGACCCCATAGCACAACAGGTTTATAGAGATGTATATAGAAATATAGTCCTTAATTTTTTTTTTGTCCTTCGTGTGAAGCCTTTTATAACCGATTAACAATCAACTGCATAAATATTATTAATATTTTAAAAAAAAGTTAAGTTGTATTTTGGTAATTCACAAACTATCATGCAAATAAAAAAACCGGCAAGTAAGATAAGAATTAAATGATTTGAGATGAAAAGAACTTAATATTATTTACAGGATGTGATTTTAATACAAATACTGCCCTAAAACGTCTCTGGCGATGTACAGATGTATTGTATATACTCACATATGTAATTGTTGTAAGAGGTAGAAAAAAAACAAAATCATGGTGACACTTCCATTCAGTTAAATGCACTAATTGAAAAGTTAAGTCCCTTTTTAACTTTTCAGTTTGGTTTGCAATCTGAGAAAGAGTGGAAATTTGTATATTGTTTTTCTTATAGAATACAAGGACATGTTGAGGAAGTGTTGAGCTTTATTTTGCTTTTTCATAGTAGATTTTGAGAAGGTAGGAACCAGATAGAGGTGAAAGGGGCCACTGAAAAGTGAATTCAATAGCTCAACATTTAAGCATGACTACATATTCAGATAGCTTTTTTTGCTTCCTATAAATATATGCATTGTGTGTGTAGTAATAGATGTAAGTTTACACTTTGAAAGCAAATCTTGTTTCAATGTTTATTATAAAAGCCTTGCTAATTTAGTAGTGATGCTTTCCTTGGTTGTACAGGTGTACATTTGTAAACCTTCATGCTGTAAATGGAATTCGTTTTCTCTCTTTGGGAAACCTTTGCATTTTAGTGTACATTTATGTCCCTGCCCTCTTTGACCTGGCATATAGTGTTGTATAATGTAAATTTATTTCTCCAAATTGAGAGTGATTTTTTAAAATTTTTTTATCTTTATATGGTTTCAGAAATATGAACCAGCTTTCTTTTTATTATTGTGGGAAACATTTTCTTTTATAACATAGTTGTTGACTCTGTTAATATGGACATACTAGGATTTGGATCACTTTCAAGAAGTCAGGGTACTGTGCATAACAGAAAGTATTGGACTGAGATATTTGGTTACCATGGAGGCCAATGCTTTTTCCATCTTATTAAATGTGATGTGATTTTTTTTCTTTGTACAGAAGAGTACTGTATTTTTGAATAGCCTATTCCCAAGTAAGAGCAAATCTGTATGATAACATTTTTTTCTCTGGACATAAGACATAACAGTAACATGATGTACATTTACAAGCGGCCTTATGTACATTTCCCAACAATCTTTTTAAGGCAAAATTGTGACCATATGTGTATAATTAAAATCGTTTTTAATCCTTTGCCTATGAAAATATTTTGGAAAAAAAACTTGCTTTGTATATTCAGTTTCTGAAAGATAAAAGAAAGTGCTTTGTATTTTGTTGAAGTCAGTATTTTGTATAAAACCATTTATGTTGACCCACTTCTGTTTAGTGCTGAAAACTAATGAACCATGCTATCTCTTTCGATTGAACATGTAAGGGATTTTTTATTAGAAGTCTGCAGAAGAAAAGCATTCTTCTGAGCACAATATTGAATAAAAAGGTTTTATCACTTAGCTGTTCATATCATGAGCCTAAAAATAATGGCATAAAGTTTGGGGTGCCAGGCATACTTTTTCATGTTTGATGTTGAGTTATTCTAATTTTCTAACCCAACATTCCGTGTTGAGTCCATTAAATCCAGCCACTTGTCACTGTCCCCTCTCCTAGTCATACTGGTTCATAGCGTGTCCCGGTCACAGTGGCAATGCTTTCCTCCCACATGTAAAGCTGCTCTCTCCCACCCCATCCTACTTTGTTTTGCTAGCCGCAGAGTGTCTTGGCCCCGTGTTGAAATTTGTTCCCAGTATCAACTCATGATTGTGAGCTGATACCCAAGTTGTTCTTGCTGGAGATAGGTAAGTGACTTTGCTGGATTTGCATAGTTGAATTCCTGGTTTTCCTTTTTCCTACCCTCTATTGGCACGGGCAGTTACCGCTGCAAATTTAGAAAGCCCTAGGGGATGGCTGGGAGATGGAACCTTCTTAGGGTTTTGCTGTTTCCGTGTATCCCGGTGTTGACACCCCAAACTTCCCAATACTTTGGGGCCTATTCTAGAAGAGTGTCTATTACTGTAGAAATTTTATGGTCTGCCATTTTGGTGCCCACCTCTCTGATTCCATTGTAACTTGGCTTGGAGTTTGCTAAAATCGGAACATCACATTTCAGAATAAAGAAACTTTAATTGGGCAGAACCACTTAGACTTTACTCTTGAGTGTCTCCTTTTGATATGGATTGTTTCTGGACCAGTTTGTCTAAGTCCTGGCTCTTCTTGGTTCATATGAAATAATGTTATCTTCACTTTGTATATTATGTATAAATTAGAAAATGAAAAATGTGTGAATAACATTGTATGAAATAAACCTGGTCTTGTGTTTTTCTCTAGATAAAACACCCTTCTGTACCTCAATTATAATTGAGATTGCCCATTCAAGTTTACTCTGATTTAAGGAAAGGCAAGTATTTTTATCACATGGATGCAAATCTGGGGCTACTGATTACTCTGATGGTATTTCTATCTTTTGATTAGTATTTAGGATCTCTTGTCTAATTACATAGAGTGATTACACACTTCATAGGATGAAACTTTTAGCCTGTTTCCTTGATAAAATGATACTCAAGGTTGTTTTGAGGATTAAATTAAATCACTTACCTTTACCTATAGGTGTTTGTTTCCTTTCCACACGAACTTCCAGAGACTGTTGTCTAAAGGAGAAAACAGTTTGGGTTCAGGCTTGGATTTGAAGTTTACCTTGCGACTTACTTTGTGACCTTGGGTGTGTTAACTCAGCCTCAGTATCACCCCCGGTACCATGGATGAGTACTATTTAGGTCATTGATTTTAAGAGTTGAGAGTATCTTAAAAAGATACGTAGAACATAGAATGCTAATATATAATATATAGAAATGCTAACACTATTTCCGTTCTCCTCTCCCTTATAGCTATTCAGTTTTAGGTTTTTTAAAGATTTCATTTATTTGACAGAGATCAAGTAGGCAGAGAGAGCAGGGGAAGCAGACCCCCTGCTGAGCAGAGACATCCCCCCCCCCCCCCCCCCATGCGGGGCTTGATCCCAGGACAGGCAGAGGCTTAACCCACTGAGCCACCCAGGTGCCCTGCTATTCGTTTTGTTTTAAACCATACAGATAATTTGATATAATCCAAAGTAGAGATCGACATAAAACTACAAGCATTTCCGGCGCCTGGGTGGCTCAGTGGTTTAGGCCTCTGCCTTTGGCTCGGGTTGTGATCTCCGGGTCCTGGGATTGAGCCCCACGTCGGGCTCTCTGCTCAGCGGGGAGCCTGCTCCCCCCACCCCCCGCCTCTCCGCCTACTTGTGATCTCTCGCTGTCTATCAAATAAATAAAAATCTTTAAAAAAAAAGTATGTGCATTTTCATCATACACATTTTTAATTTTATGCCAGTTTTAATTTCATCTTGTTTTGTTTCTGTTCTAAGCTGAAAGCAACCCTTCTGGAATTGTTGACCTATCCCACATCTTAGAGATGAAATTAAGGGACCCTAGAAAAAGTAAATATACATCGTCCAATCCTAGATTACTAACCTAAGAAAGTCAAGTTTCCTAAGGTTACCTGGATAGTAGTAGTTTTAAGCGCCCTCCTGACTGATTTCCCAGGAAGGTTGTGGTTGGCGGTGGGCCAGGGGGAGGGCGAAGGATCCCCAGGGGAGCAGTGTTCACTGTCTACCTTACTGGCTGGCTTTCCAGGTCCGATTTAACATCTGATGGGATTTGAATGCTCCAGACAGGGAACGACTGAACACAGGTGAGAAGCAGGGAGCACTGTGGCAATGGGTGCTCGCCTCCAGGAGGCTGCCGTGCGCAAGAGCGCCCAGCGCCATTGTGTGATCCCGGCCTGCTAGGCTTCAGGGTTACCCATCCGTAAAGTTGGAACACTGTCGGCTACTGGAGTGGCTCAGCCGATTAAGCCTCTGCCCTCGGCTCATGTCATAATCCCAGAACCCTTGGATGAGTCCCACATCAAGTCCTATGTTGGGCTCCCTGCTCAGTGGGGGGTCTGCTTCCTCTGCCTCTGTCCCTCCCCCTGCTCACGCACTCGTGCTTTCTCTCTCTCAAAATATTAAAAAGTCAGAATACTCAGCTGCACACAGAACCTTGGATCTGAGTGTTTGGTACTAAGAACCTAAGAGACCTACAGACAAATCTTACAGGAGGCTCACAGTTCGGTAACATTTTTGTTTAACTTCATTACCTCCATATCCTGTAGATAGTTTCTCATTTCTTCAGTGTTTCAGTCACAGAACTTTTTTTTTTTTTTTCTAAATATTCACCAGGAATTTAAATCAAATGAAATGGACCTGTAGTTTGAAGAAAAAATGGCTAGGTTGAGCTTAATTCAAGTTTTCTTGGACATCAGTCTTACGGTTCAGAATCAGGACTCTGGGATCAGCTGAGATTCCAAACCTTTAGCTTTACATCATTAGGTAAATGGTTTCAACTTTTAAGCCTTCCTCTCTTCATGTGTAGGCACGGGAAATGAGACCTACCTACTAGAATTGCAAATTGCAAGGATTAAATGAGATATGTGGTGAGTGACTTCTGTTACAGTGAGTTAAAAGGTTGGGGGAGGGGTTTTAATTTGCCTACATGCAGCCTCAAAACAGGGAGATTGGAGCTCATTCATGTTTCTGCATATGAGCCGATAAATCTCAAGTCGGTAGGAAAATAAAGATATGATTAAGGAATTTAACAGCATTTTAGTTATTGGTACATTTAATCTTTTGGGGGGGGGCGGGTACTAATACAAGTAATAGCTTTGCCCTGATGGCTGCCAGGATGTGAATAGGGAGTTGCCCGATGTCCGGGAGCAGTGGAGTGACCTGTCTGCGTGGTGGGCAAAGCCTGGAAGTAGCAAGAACCTGGAGGGAGGGCGAGGTTGGCCCTGCAGGTGACAGACGTCCGCATCGTGACGTCCAAGCCGGTCTCACCTCAGTTTCACCCCAGGTCTTTTATGGGAAGAAGCCCTGAGAAGTTGGGTCTCAGCTCCTGGTGGGTTCGTCTTACACCAAGGGTCGGGGGAAGCATGGGGATCACCCTGGAGGAGAGGAGGGATGTTGGGGAGCCTTCCCTGCCCCCACTTTGAAAGTCAGTTCTGACATCACCCAGGACACCTTCTATTGAGTAGAATGCAGTAGGTTTCACCGAAGAGAATTAGAAAAGAAGGCCAAAAATACACCTTTCTAGTAGTAGAAATACTACTAGAAATATATCTTAGAAATGTTTGAAATACATTTCCTTATAACTCCTAGGTTAGAGATAATCTCATCTGGAATAAACCATTTGGGCCAACTTCAAAATGAGTAGCCGTGCTGTGTATCAAAGCTTGGGGTATCAAAGGCTACTCAGAGAAAAACATCTCTGCAAGAAAGTCTGTAGATAATTTAAGAAGCTAGTAAGAGGGGGACGCCTGGGTGGCTCAGTTGGTTGGATGACTGCTTTCGGCTCAGGTCATGATCCCGGAGTCCCCCGGATCGAGTCCCGCATCGGGCTCCCAGCTCCATGGGGAGTCTGCTTCTCCCTCGCTCATGCTCTCTCTCACATAAATAAACAAAATCTTAAAAAAAAAAAAAAAAAAAAAAAGCTAGTAAGGGGTGCCTGGATGGCACAGTCAGGTGAGTGGCTGACTCCTGGTTTCTGCTTGGGTCACGATCTCAAGGTTGTAAGAGCAAACAACACCGAGGCTGGGGCCCGCATGCTCAGCACAGAATCCCCTTCAGATTCCTTCATCTTCTGCTCCTCCCCCTCCCTAAAACAAATCTTTTTTTAAAAGGTAGTAAAAAATTACAAAAGAAATAGAAAGGATTAATAATAAGCTCCACAAAAAAGGAATGGGTTTGACTGGTTAAAAAGAAAAATGAGACATACTCTTGGCAAATCAGAATTTTAAAAAATAGGTGAAAGACACAACTGGGATTTATGAAATTGCAAGTTTTTTAAAATTATAGAACATTATATAAAAAGTCTCCCTATAAGGGCGCCTGGGTGGCTCAGTCAAGTGTCTGACTCGATTTTGGCTCAAGTCATGATCTCGGGGTGGGGAGACTGAGCCCCGCACTGAGCTCTGTGCCCAGCAGAGAGTCTGCTTAGGATTCAGTCTCTCCCTCTGCCCCTCCCCCTATTCAATCTCCCTCTCAAATCTTTTTTTTTTTTTTTTAAGATTTATCTATTTCACAGATCACAAGTAGGCAGAGGCAGGCGCAGAGAGAGGGGGAAGCAGGCTCCCTGCGGAACAGAGAGTCCGATGCGGGACTCAATCCCAGGACCCCGGGATCATGACCCGAGCCAAAGGCAGAGGCTTTGACCCACTGAGCCACCCAGGCATCCATCAAATAAATATTTTAAAAAACAAGTGTAACTATAGATTAAAAATCAAGTTTCCTAGGGAAATATCAAGTTCCAGAATTAAGGAATAATAGAAAACATAAATAGACTAATAACTATAAAAGTAAAAAGCTAGTCAAAAGAATCAAGTTGAAGGTCTCACATTGCTTGATGTCAAAACTTACTACAAACCTACAGTAATAATACTGTAATAATACTAATAGTAATAATACCTACAGTAAAACTGTTTGCGGGGCGCCTGGGTGGCTCAGTGGGTTAAGCCTCTGCCATCGGTTTAGGTCATGATCTCAGGGTCCTGGGATTGAGTCCTGCATCGGGCTCTCTGCTCAGCGCTGAGCCCGCTTCCCGCTCTCTCTCTGCCTGCCTTTGCCTGTGATCTCTCTCTCTCTCTCTGTCAAATAAATAAATAAAATCTTTAAAAAAAACAACAACACAGTATTTGGATGTTAATGACACATTGTGATCATTTTACAATATATACAAATACTGAATCATGCATGTTATACATCTGAAACTAATACAGTGTTATATTTCAATTATACCTCATTTTTTTATTTAAAAAATAAGTGTGGTACTAGCACATGTTTATAGCAGCATTGTTCACAATAGCTAAAAGAAACAATCCAAGTGCCCATCAATAGATGAATGAATAAACAAAATGTGGTCCATACATATACTGGAATATTGTTTAGCCTTAAAAAGAAAGGAAGTTTTTTGACACATACTGTAAGGTGAATAAACTTGACATTATGATATGTGAAACCACAACAAGGCATACTATCTGATTCCCCTTAGATGAGGTTATTTAAAGTAGTTAAAATTATAGAAACAAGAGTGGTTTCGTGTTTAATGGGTATAGAGTTTTAGTTTTGCAAGATGAAAAAGTTCTGGATATCTGCTGTGTAACAATGTGAATTACTACTGAACCATACACCTAAAGATGGCTAAGATCGTAAAAAAGGAAAAGGAAGGGAGGGAGGGAGGGGGAAAAGAAAAAGAAGGAAAGAAAAGAAAAAAGAAGGTAGTCAAAGATGTAGAAGGTCATGAGCCCAGACTGTTTAAGGGATAGGTTGTGTAAATCTTTTTTTTTTTTTTTTTTTTTTTTTTTTTTTAGGATTTTTATGTATTCATTTGAGACAGATACAGAGAGAAAGAGCATGAACCAGGGGAAGGGCAGAGGGAGAGGGAGAAGCAGACTCCCTGCTGAGCTGGGAGCCCAATGCAGGTTTCAATTCCAGAACCCGGAGACCATGCCTGAGCTGAAGGCCAGTGCGTAACCATCTGACCCACCCAGGTACCTCAAGTTCTGTAAATCTTTAAGGAACATACAATGCCTACCTAGTTTATGTACATTTTACGGAGCATGGAAAACAATGAAAATTTCCCAGGTTATTCTACAAAACTCTAACAACCTTGAAAACAAAACGGAACTAAAGTGCACACAAACCATAAAAGTGGGCCATTTTCATATATCATAGATGCAAGACTTTTAATATGTAAATCAGTCCAATGCGATTGCATTCCTGTATTAGAGATTAAAAGGCAGTCTTAACATTTACCCAATCATTACATTCCTACCTATTTACCCAAATGAGCTGGAAACTTAGGTCTACACAAAACACTGCACACAGACTTTTTATAGCAGCTTTAATCATAATTGCCCACTTCAAAGCAAACAAGATGTCCTTCAGTAGGTGAGTGGTTAAGCGAACTGACACATGCAGACGACGGAATATTATTCAGAGATGAAATGACCCATCAAACCATAGGACATGGAAGAAGCTTAAATGCATATTGCTCAGCAAAAGAAACCAATCTGAAAAGGCTCCATACCATATGATTCCAACTACATGACATTCTGGAAAAGGCAAAACTAGACGGTGAAAAGATCAGGCGTTGCCAAGAATTGGGAGGAGGTAGGAAGAGAGCAGAGGGGCAGTCGGGATTTCTGCATGTCTTACCACACTGTGGTTATGTGACCTGGGGAGAAAACAAACATCCAAATCAAGGCAGGCCCTTTCCAGTCTCCACAGAGGTCAGTTTTGATCCTGAAATCATGAGCTGGTACCAGAAGCAGTAACAGCAGTAGCTGGAAAGTACAGGACACTTACTAAGTGCCAGGTGTTAAGTGATTTGCATATATTCTCCCATTTCCCCCCAGGACAACTATGTTAGGATGGGACTGGTCTCTCTCTCTCTCTCTCTCTATATATATATATATGTGTGTGTGTGTGTGTGTGTGTGTGTGTGTGTGTGTGTGTGTGTGATTTGATTTATTTATTTGAGAGAAAGAGAGCAAGAGACAGAGCACAAGCTTGGAGGGGAGGGAGGCAGAGGGAGAAGCCAGCACTCTGGGATCATGACCTGAACTGAAGGCAGACGCTTAATCCACTGAGCCATCCAAGCGTTCCTTCTTTTTATTTGAGAAAGAGAGCTGGGGCGCACCAGCGGGGGGTAGCGGGGGAGAGGGAGAGAGACAACCAGACTCCCTGCTGAGCCGGGAGCCTGATCCCAGGTCTCTGGGATCATGACCTGAGCCAAAGGCAGCCACTCAGCAGACTGAACCCCACAGGTGCCCCAGTTAGGGACTAGTCTTATACACCTTTTACAGATGGCAAAGCTGAGGCTTAGAGGGCTTGGATGACTTGTCCAGGGAGACAGGGCCAGAGCCAACCCACTTGGAGGCTGTGCAGAGGCTCTCGGAAGTCAGCCTCCCGCAGGGCCCAGGGGCAGCTGATGTGGGGAAACACATGATGCACTCCACGAGTCATGGCTTTAGCTGGTTGCGGCCCTGAAGGGTTGGGGGTCCTGGCTTACTAGCCCTTCTGATTCTGATTCTGCTAGAAAACCAGAAATCTGGATTCCTATATACAATTTCCTTACGGAAATCTCTCCTTTTTAAAAAAACACTGTGAGGGCAAAACATTTCTCCAAGCCAAATGCTGCCTTGGGGGCTGTTGGTCACCTCTGCCTAATATAGTCCCAGTACCGGGAGGCAGAGACACCTTCTGTCTGTGCGGTGAATGCGCCACGCGCCTGGGCTCCACGCTTGTACCCGCAGCCACAAGCCTTCTGCTGCCTGCCTGCCTGCCTTCCCCTTCAGAGCCCACCTGAGAGTCTCCCCGGGGGCCTTAGAATGCCTCACTTCTCTGCTAGCTTGGTTTACCAGGCCTGCCCCCAAGAGCTAAGTGCTGTGTGTGTGATCTCTCCTGTAATTGTCACAACAATCCGAGTTCGGGAGGCTTCAGCACATTGGTCCAGGTCACAGGGGAGAGGGCTGCGAAGCTGAGGCTCTACCTACCTCTCCCAGACCCCTGTCCTGTCCTCAGCATCACTGACATGCAGGCCTGTGCATGTGCCCAGGCTAAGCCCTTGACGGTGCTTATCTCATTTAGTCCTACTCCTCTGTGTAGGTACTGGTAGTTCCCCAGTTCTTAGAGGAGCAAATCAAAACACAGAGAGGCTAACTTACTGGCTCAAGGTCACACAGCTGAGGCCCAAGCTAAGAACGTGCTGGAGGAAATTGCATCTTGCTGCTAGCTGAGACGGCAGGGGTGCGTGAGACAGACACGGTGTGCCATCTGAGAACATCAGCCCCTGAGCCTCTTGCCAACAGGGGTCTGAGTCAGGGAAAACCCAGCGGCGTCTCAGATGCCCGGTCCCTGGGAAGTAGGGACAGGCTGCCATGGGCCAGAGACAAGCAGCCCCACCCCAGGAAGTGGCTCCAGATGAATCAGTCTGACGGCACCTGCAGGGTGAGGCTGGCGTTGGCTCACCTGCCTGCCTGCCAAAGAGCTTCCTGTCCAAGCTTCCCACAAAGGCTGCTCCCGAGGTGGAGCTGGGCAGCCCTGCAGCTCTGCACACGTTTTATCAAATGAACGAACAACAGTTCATCTTCCTCCAAAAACAAAAAACAGAACCAAAAAATGCTCAGAGACAAGAGAGTCCTCAGGTCTCCTTAGGGTGGCGGGATAGGCAGCATCAGGTGATAAACACAATCCCCCGCCAGGGGAAGGCTTCAGAGAAGTAACTCTGATTTGGATGTGTGGATGGCAACAGAGAAGCAGCATGTGCAGTTCAGTCCACTTTCAGTGCCCCAGGCACTGGCGGCTTCAAACATCCCTGAGCCCAGGAGTGCAAACAGACCCATGTAAGTTACACAGCTCTGGCTCTCCACGAAAACAAACATGCAACAAAAACTACCTCGCACCTTTCATTCTTCACGGATCCCCCTGGACTCCAGCAGAGCCACCTGCAGACCAGGATGAAGACCTCCTGTGGAGCCCCCGGTAGCATGTCTGCCACCCCGTGAGAGTGGCCCCAGCCATGTGAGCAGAGCAGAGGGACTGCATGGAAACACCCCATCCCTCCAACTTCCTTCTCGTCAAGATTTCTTTTGGGGAAAGAGGTTGTTAGGGGATGTGAATCAAATCCAGAATTTAATACAGTCCAGGACTGGGGAGCTAGTGGGGTCACCCCACCACCCCCCTGGGGACTTATCAGCAGCACCTTCAGAAACATCCTTCTCCCACCTCCCCACACGCAACTGTCCTCCCCACACTCTTCTGGGGCAGGTGCAGAAGGCCAGGTTGACCAGTGTATTGTCAGGGTCCCTGGCGAGGGTAGAAAATCCGGATAACCATGTCTGAAGAAACGCAGAAGTCGATCCCTCCATCATGCACACAGCTGCGTGGGCAGTCCCAGGCTGGTGTGCTGCTTCGTTGCCTGGGGACCCAAGCTCCTTCTACCTGGTCCTCTGCCATGCGCGGTCTCTGTTCTCAAGTTTACTTCATGTCCAAGATGACTGCTCCAGCTGCATCCATCGTATCTGCATCCCAGCCAGGAGGAAGGAAACACAGGGAAGGAGAAGAACCTGTTTTTCCCTTTGACACCTCCCTCAGTGTATGGACACCCTCTCTGCTCCTGTCCCACTGGCAAAATCCTCATGGTGCCAAAGATAGTCTTTATTTCTAATGGCCAAGAGGCCTGTTAAAATGTAGGGGTGCTGGGGCGCCTGGGTGGCTCAGTGGGGTAAGCCTCTGCCTTCAGCTCAGGTCATGATCTGAGGGTCCTGGGATCGAGACCCTCATCAGCTCTTTGCTCAGTGGGGACCCTGCCCCCTGCCTGCCTCTCTGCCAACTTGTGATCTCTGTTAAATAAATAAAATATTTTTTAAAAATGTAGGAGTGATTTTACTGAAAAAAAAGGGAGAAAACAACAAATATGGGGAGCAACCAGGAGTGTCTGCCCAAGCAGCCATCAATAAAAGGCTTCAGTAAAACATTTCATAATAATAAGGGTCAGTCAAAATCAAATGACAATGAGATATTTTACTTGCATCAGACTGACAAAATATAAAATGTCCAATAAATGCCAAGTTATATAGAGGATGTGGAAAAACGGGAGCTCTCATAACTGCTGCTCAGTATAAATTGCTATGGACCCTTTTGGAGAATAATTTGGGCAAATTAGAGCAATTCCTAAAAAGCTGAATACAGTTGTATCTAAAACCCAGCTGTATCTACCTTTAGAGAAAGTCTCCCATGCACTCCTGGAGAAAGGTGCAAGAACTGATGGCAACATTGTATATAAATAATACTGAAGAGCTGGAAACAACCAGATGTCCTTGGGTAAACAAACTGTGATATATGCATCCGATAAATACTAACACGGCAAGGAAGGCAAGCAACCCAGAGGCGCAGGGATTAACACGGGTAATCTCAAAAGGTAAATTGGGGGTGCCTGGGTGGCTCAGTGGGTTAAGCTGCTGCCTTCGGCTCAGGTCATGATCTCAGGGTCCTGGGATCGAGGCCCGCATCGGGCTCTCTGCTCAGCGGGGAGCCTGCTTCCCTCTCTCTCTCTCTCTCTCTGCCTGCCTCTCTGTCTACTTGTGATCTCTCTCTGTCAAATAAATAAAATCTTTAAAAAAAAAAAATCAAAAGGTAAATTGGGATGACTCAGTGGAATCGATAATGTTTCATTTCACACGAAAATAATAAAAAGAAAAGAAAAAAAGACTATGTTAAGATTTGATAAACTGAGTAGTCATTGCATAAGTTTTTATTATGTTATTATTTTGGGAGGTAGGTATTGCAAGTGAGGTGGAGTTTTTTCGCATTCTTTTTATTGTAAAATATATGTAATGTAAATTTTACCATTTAAAAAAAGATTTTATTTATTTGACAGAGACGGGGGCAGGGGGCAACAGCACAATTGGGGGAGCGGCAGGCAGAGGGAGAAGCAAACTTCTCGCTGAGCAGGGAGCCTGACGCAGGACTCCACCCCAGGACCCTGGGATCATGACCCGAGCTGAAGGCACACACTTAATGGACTGAACCACCCAGCTCTCTCTCTATATATAGATTGATATACCTGAAATTTAAAAACTGAATAATACTATAGACTTAAAAATTCTCCTACCCTGTCGCCATCCCATATTCTTCCCCTAGAAGAAACATTTTTCCATACATACATAGTCACTGTACATTACACAGGTTTTGTGTTTTTAAAAAAAAATTGTGGCCCTACCACATAAAGATCACTCCTTTACTTACTTTTTTCACCTAAAAATAAGCTTTGAAAAATTTTGCATGTCAGGACTTAAACACCTGCTTTATTTTCAAGACTGTTGTACAGGGATGCCTGGGTGGCTCAGTCCGGTCAGCCTGTGCACTGGGCTCAGGTCCTGATCCCGGAGTCCGCTTCTCCCTCTGCCCCTCCTCCTGCTTGTGCTCTCTCTCTCTCAAATAAATAAATAAAATATTTTTTTTAAAAATAAAAAGTGTTGTATAGTTTTCCACAGGGTGGGAATACTCACATTTATATCACCTTTCTTTCTTCTTTCTTTCTTTCTGTCTGTCTGTCTTTCTTTCTTTCAGATTTTATTTATTTATTTGACAGACAGAGATCACAAGTAGGCAGAGAGGCAGCCAGGGAGAGAAAGGAGGAAGCAGGCTCCCTGCTGAGCAGAGAGCCCGATGCGGGGCTCAATCCCAGGACCCTGAGATCATGACCCAAGCCGAAGGCAGAGGCTTTAACCCACTGAGCCACCCAGGCGCCCCTATATCACTTTTCTTTTACTGATGATTAAGACATGCCCGTTGGACCCTGGGGAAAACTCTTGGGGAGAGTAAGCTCACCGAGGCAGAGCTCCCGAGTGGAGAACTAAGAGCATTGTAAGTGTTGATAGTTGCCGACTTGCTTGAGGACACCTGTGCCAGTTCAGGTGCCTACTCAGCAAAGGGCAGCCGTGCACCCAGGGTCCCACAGACACCACGCCCCACCTCTTGTGGTCCGGCCCCTCCCCGCCGGCCGCCCCCTGGGGGCAGCCGTGTGCATTGCCCCACAATGACACCCCGGGAAGAATGAGAGGAATGAGGTTCAGGAGACACTGGCCCTGCCTTCCTGGAACTTTCTTTCTCTTAGTGGGAAAGGGAAGAAACATTTAAGGCAGTTAGGGATTCACCAGGGATGCTACGGAACGTATTTCATAACCCATGTTAGGAACACAGATCAGGATGAGGACTCTGCCTTGGTTCCTCCAGGCAGGAGGCTAGAGGCCCCGAGCTCAGTCAGATATTAACTCTTTAGTTGCTAGATTTATGAAGGTCTTGGAGGGTGTGGGGGTGGGTCCCAAGGTAGGGACCTGATGAGCACAGCGGGGGCGGATGGCTGTATCTGTGCATATGGGCTCATCTCAGCTGCTTTCAAAGAAAAGGCTAGTTTGTTGACATCGGGCTGGAGAAGAAGCAAGCAGGCCAGGGGGCAGCTGGGCCAAGAGCGAGTTCTGAACCTCTACTTCCCTTCTTTCCGTCCATGCCCCCTTGTGGCTTCTCTTTTGGGTCCCTCAGTCTGCCCAGAGAAATCCACCTTGATCTGGGGCAAATGTACTGTCAGAAAGAAACACTAAACTGGTGGTTTTTGAAAAGACCATCAACCTCCCACCCCTCCTTCTCTATTTTATGCAGAGGGAAAAGGGAGATTCCAAACTGACCTATTTTTTCCTCCACATTGGGTTAAAAGGACTAGAGAACTAACTTCAGACCATGGAGCCAGCTCCCAGGAGACACACATTTATCACATTTATCACATTTCCTTTTCTACGGAAAGGGCTTTTTAACCCACCGGGACACCCAGAGCTCCCAGAGAGACCCTGCCTGGTGTCATGCTATTGGGTGACCCGTGATACCAAGGCACTCAGGGACCACACATTAGGTCCCCCAAACCCTGATGAACATCTATCATCCCCATGGCAGACCTGGGGAATCAGACCCCAAAATGGGGAGTTGCCAGGATTACCCAAGGTCTGTCCCTCCAGAGCAGGGACAAAAATAGGGCTGAGTGCTGTTCGGAGGGCATCTATCTTTTAGTGCTCTGGTTGGGGAGTGCGGCTGCATGGGTCTGGACGGGCCTGCTGGGAAGGAGGAGAACCCAGCGGCCCACAGCAGATTGTCTCAGCCTACCTGTATAAGCAAGACTCAGGAATGTTTAAATGGCTTAAAGAGAAATACTGGGGACTGCTGAGAGGCCAAGACACTTCAGAAGCCCTTGTTGGTTCCCAGTTCAGGCCAACGGAGGACAGCCCTGCCAGCTGCGGGGAGAAGATGGGTGAGGACACGCCATCTTTGATCTGCTGGTCCAGGTACGAAGGTCATTTGGCACCATGACCACCGCCTACTAGATGCCATGCAGGGCCGGCAGGTTCTTCCCCTTTTCTCTCAAGGCCCGTTGCACTACACCCACAGGCCTTCCATAACCTTTTTGCACAGAGGTTCCTGAAGGGTGTTGGACACACTGAGAGGGGCAGCGCCTCTCCCGGAATCACAAAGGATCACAACTCAAGTGGTTCTCCTCAGATCTGCAGGCCAGAGGAGGCCTGACCTGGGAAGAAAGCCCTTCAGTTTTCCATTTAGACTCAGAGCCTAAAGAGAGAAGGTAGTCTTCTACAGAAAGACACAGAAAACGTTTTTTTTCTTCCCTTTTACAGCCAGTCCTGAGCATGTCCTGCTGTTCAAAGCAAGGCCCCAAGTTTTCAGCACTTTCTGGAGTGCTGGCAGAAGGCGAGGGCATGTGGGAACCTGTCCTTGGGGAAGTGGGGACGCTGGGACCCCTTCCGAAGCCGGACCAGAGGATGGAGGAGGGCTCCATCGGTTTAAGGCCCCTTCACCCCGAGGCGCCGCACAGCCCGAAAAGGTTCCCGCCGCCGGGATCTGGGGAGTCTAACGCACCTGGAGAACGCTCGGTGCCCACGCCCAGAGGGCGCTGCAGACTGGCGCTCACGGTCGGAGACCGACGCCCGCCTCTCCCGCCCCTCTCCCGGACAGCGCCCCACTACACTGGGTTGGGGCGGAAGGGGGTGCGCCCCGGGCCCCGCCACCCAGGAGCAGCACAGCTGAAACGCCGGGCACAACAGCCTGTGGGGGACCACAGCTCCGCAGGAAGACGAGGTTCTCCTGCTTCGCGCAGCGAGAGGGGGGCGGGGCCGGGGGCGGGGCCAGGGCGCCGGGGGTGGGGCGTTGCGAGGAGGCCGGGCCATGTGGCTCAGGGGGCGGGGTCCTAGGGGGTGGGGACTGGGGCTGGCCGGGAGACCTGGCGAGCTGGGGGTGGGGGGCTAGTTTTTGCAACGGCTAAGGGCCTGTGGGTTTATTATAAGGCGGAGCTCGGCGGGAGAGGTGCGGGCGGGAGGCGAGCGGAGTCGCGCGAAGAGGAATCCAGCGGCAGAGAGCGGACTGTAGCCGGCGGGTCCCGCAGCCCTCGCCGTAGACAGCTGTGCACGGGGCAGCGCCCGAGGGTGCAGAGCGCAACGACCCGGCGGAGCCGGCCAGGAGCCCCGAGCAGTCCGTGCCGCGCGGCGCCGCCCCGATCCCCGCAGCCTGCCGCGCTCCCGCCGCCGGTCCGGGCAGCATGAGGCGCGCGGCGCTCTGGCTCTGGCTGTGCGCGCTGGCGCTGCGCCTGCAGCCGGCTCTCCCGGTGAGTGCGGCCCGGGGCCGGGCGGGGAGCGGCGGGAAGCCGGTGCTTGCAGACCCGCCGATGCCGCCGGCGGCACGTGGAGGGGGAGGGGAAGCGGGGACTTTCCTTCCCGCGCTAGCCGGGCGGGCCCGGGACCGTGACCGCGAAACCGGGGCTTCCGCCTCAATTGCCTCCGCCGTCGGTGGGCGCCGCGCGGGTTCCGCCGCCAAGAGCCGGGGGCTCGGGCGTCCCGCGGAGAGGAGCCTGCGCCGGTGCCCCGCGCTCAATTATGTGACCCCGCTCCACATGCGTCGGAGCCCGCCAGCCTGCGGCGGCGCCGGGGTCGCAGGCTCCCCTCCGCACCGCCCGCGACCTGAGAAGATGCAGTGACCGCGGCCACGACGCCCCGCCCGCAGAGCCTAATTTAAAGCAGACTCGCCGAGCCCGGGCGCCCAGCCCCTTCGGCGGAGACGAGTTTGGGCGCAGCGGGGCCGGCGCGTTGGCCGAGGAGCCGGGGCCAGGGCTGCGCGGGGGTCGCGGTGGCGGCGGAGGTGGGGCCCTCGGCTTCCAGTCGGCTGCCCTGAGGGAGCGGGGCCGAGCTGGCAGCGGAAGGTTCCGGAAAGTTGGCCCCCGCACACCAGAGCCCCGCAGGAACCCAACTTCGGGGCTGCTGAAGTTGTGCTGCCCGCGGAGGGGCGCGAGCGGGGCCGGGCACGGCCGGCGCGGGCTGCGGCTTCCACGCGAGTGGACCCCGGAATGGCTCTTCCCCTCCCCCGGCCTGGCTTTGTGCTGGAGCCGCGCGGAGGGAAGGCGGGTCCCTTGGCCCGCCCAGTGGAGCCGAGGGGAAAGAGGGACAAATGTGGAGCCCGTGGCTGAGGGAGGAGGCCTTCGGGGAGGACTCCAGCGTCCACCTTTGGCGAGGGGGTGGGTCCCCCTTTAAAGAGGGACCTGGCCGACCTAGAGCATCCCGAGGGCCCCCAGAAAGTGATCTCCCGCCCCCGCCGCCGTCCGCTAGCCCGCCTTCCCCAATGGGGGCGCTTTGTTCTCGGCCCCTGTAACCCTTTTCTGGGAACCGCCCCGCCGCGCCGGCCCTGCCGTGGGCCAGGACGCGGGCGGCCGCCAGGTGTCAGCGCTGGCCGCCGGGTGTCCACGTCCACTCCCAGCCCCCACGCCCGCTGCGGGGGTCCCGGGGCCCTCCCCGCGGGCTGGCTCGGCCATCCCCCGGGATGGAGAGGGGAGGTGCGGACGGAGCGGGGGGCTCTTCCCCTTCCGGAAGTGGCGGTCTCTCGCCACATCTGGACCGCTCGACTTCCCTAGCTCTTGGTTAGGGAGGCACGTGGGCAGAGAAGGATCGCGGCCGGGTTGGGGGTGGGGTGGGGGGAGGTGCCGGGTCTTCCCCTGGTAATGTGGCATCTGCGCAAGTCTCGGCAACGCCGACCGTCTGGAAGCGGGTCCCTCTACAGTGATAGAAACTACCAGCTCCTGAGAGCTGGCGGGTATTTTACAGGGTCTGGCTCAGGTGAGGTGTTTCCCAGGCTCATCTGGGAAGGCTCATCTGCTTTCCAGGCGATTGTTGTTTCTGGAAGTATTTTGAAGAGTAGGGTCCCCGATGCTTCTGGAATTGCTGATGAGTTGGAGGTGGGGGGTCGAGGGTGCCAAATCTGAGGGAGCCATGGGGGACTCATGGGATTTCTGAACTCCGTCTCCGGTGCCTTCCTGGCTTTCAGGTCCAGGAAGTTGGCATCTGGCTTCTTCTCTCTTCAGGACTGCAGTTTCTGTGGGATTCAGTTGGTGCCTTGAATCCTAGTTAATATTCGGGAGAAGAGAGTGGAGGTGTGTGGCTTACTCCCGTGGCCCCTCTGGCCTTACCTGGCTGCTGCACTCTCTCCAGGTCCGAGATGGGGCCTCAGCAAAGATTGCTGAGGTGGGGTTCTCCACCTATTTCCAGCAGAATCGGGGGGGAGTGTGGGTGGTGGTTCTTTTGCCCCCCCTTGATTGGGGCTGGCATTCTCCTGAGATGGGATCTGAGGCTCTCTGTGGAGCATGTTTCCCAGTCTCCTGTGCACTGGGTAAGGGCAGATGCTGCAGTAGGAGGCATTATGTCTTGCCTGGAAACTTTGACCCAATACAGAGGGAGACACAGGACTGGGAGGCAGTTGTGTCTCAAGGGGGACAGGATGAAAGGAGGGAGTCTCCTTAGACCGCGGCGGCGGGAGGGCTTCCTGGCGGCTGAGTGGAGCCTGAAAGCACTAAGCTTTGGAGTCAGACCTTGGCTTGGAGTTCAGGTTTTCTTTTTTCTTTTATAAAGTGTAGCGTGTTTTCTCTTGCCCAGCCCTGCTTTTTCCTTTTATAATGGATGTCCATGTTGAGTTAAAAGTGGGGACATAAAGTGGCATAAAGTATCCACCCCTACCCCCTTCCTAAAAGAAGTAAGGCAGTGGGGTTTGCCTAAAATAGGAGGCGGGGTCGACAGGTTGCAGACATCTGGTCTACTCCCAGGGTTCACTTTGGTCCCAGTGGGAAAGCAGGTCAGAGCCCCCCTGGGGACCGGTGAGGTAGGGTATGATCCTGGGCACCTGACTTTGAATGGGCAAAGGAAGGCTGCTAGGGCAGAAGGTTGCTTGAAACCACTCCCAAGAGACAAGAACAGGTTTGCCTAAAAAGGCTTCGGAGTGTGTGTTTCCCGTGGTCTTTTGTTTCTTCCATGCCAGGAGAGTTGCTTGTTCTGGAATAGTTACTTGTTGTTTTTCTCTCCTTCCCTTTTCTCTTTCTTGAAAGGCATAAAATCCCTTTTTGCCCTAATTATGGGGGCCAGTAGAGACATTTCCCAAAGGCCTGGCAGAGTGGGTGGGGGGTGGGGGAGGCCTTAGCTGCCTCCTCCTGGGCTCGGAGCCTTCTAGAGGTGATGTCACTCCTGGCTTCAGCTCTTCCAGGAGGGTGGAGCTGGTTTTCATCTCTACCTGTGGCTCATGGTGGGTTCCAATAAAACCTCATTAACCGAGGCTGGTGGGAGACGGATGAGAGAGAGGCCTGGAAAGAATTAGAAAGAAGTGAAAAGCTTTGAATTTTGTAGTATTTTTCTTTTTTTATAGAGGACTGTTTCCTATTGCCAAATTTGGGATCCTGAAATCCCTTGGGAATGAGGTATCCTTGGTATCCAGGTTTCCTTAGTGAGCTAAGAATTCACATTAGCCTCAGAAGTATTCTTACTTTGGGCAGGACTGTCTGCAGTGTATTTTCCTTCCCTTAGTAACAGAGGGATACAAAGCATAATCTAATCCAGGGAGTCAGGGGTCCTCATTTGTCACCGTGTTATGTGAGGCATTTAATCTCCTGGGTTGTTGAGCTCCCAAGACTACTTTGCCTCCTGTGCTGGGTGCCCCCGGTTGGTGCCTTTTGAATTCTGGCTTGTTCTTCTTCCTCCATCTCTGATAGCAGCCTGAGGTGACAGTCATGGCCGTGCAAGTGCAGTCAGCAGCTTTTCTGTTCGTTTCTAACTTGCACTTTTCTCCAGCAGTGCTAAGACACTAATCAGAGTTGGGAGAACCATTTCTCAGAAGAGCAGATTTCCGTGCTGAGAGTTTCGATTGTGAGCCACGTTCGTGATCCGTGACACGTGCACTTTGTGCCTTCACGGGCCCAGCTGGGACCTCTGCAGTACCCCTGACGGTACCTAGAATAACAAAGGCTGTCAAGGGTGAACAGGTGTGGATGACCACTGGAAGGAGGCCCCTGGTGACCCCCATGTTTTGAGTTCCCCCATCTGGCTTGAGTTGTAAGCGACTCTCTAGTCACAGAGGTAGCCTGGACCAGGCGAGGCTAACTCCTTGTAACTCGTAATCGGAAGGGCCCTTGTTCTCAGCATGGGTCCTGTCTCTTCACCATGTTTTAATTGGATCGAAGGACATTTTCTTAGTGCCGGTACTGCCAGGCAGGCCACAAACAGCTTTGGATTAAGTAGAGCCCCAGGACCGAGTCTCAACCCTGCCACTGATTCACCGTGTAATCTTGGGTGACTCACTTCACTTCCAAGTCTTGGTGTCCTCTGAAAAGCGGACATCATACCTGTTCTCCCTGTCCTCTTTCTGTCATTTGCGTGTTCATTTCATAATGAGCACTTGAAAGTGTTTGGAAGTGAAAGTGCCAGAGGAGAAGGGAGCTGTGGATAGAATTACGGGGCCCTTTGATTGAATGCCTGCTGTCAAGCGCTCACTGCTTCCCTTACATTCTTTGTGTGTGTGTGTGTGTGTGTGTGTGTGTGTGTGTGTGTTTGTTTTAATTTTTAAATTTTTAAAAAATTTTTTATAGCCATATAATATATTTTTATCCCCAGGGGTACAGGTCTGTGAATCGCCAGGTTTACACAATTCACAGCACTCTCCATAGCACATACCCTCCCCAATGTCCGTAACCCCACCCTCGTTCTCCCAACCCCCCTCCCCCCACCCCCCCTCCCCCCAGCAACCCTCAGTTGGTTTTGTGAGATTAAGAGTCACTTATGGTTTGTCACCTTATATTCTTTAACCCCCTGAGCCACCCAGGAGCCCCTGTCACCTTATATTCTTATTTCATTTTTTCCCCAAACCTTTACAAGATATGTCATTGTCCTCATTTTGTGGGTGAGGCCTCTAGAAGTGAGCCCCTCCAAGGGACTGGTGTAGAAGAAGCAGGATTTGTACAGATGTTGGGCCATATGTGTATGGCATAAATGAGTTGCTGGACTCTGACGTCTCCCCAGTAAAGCCCAGTAGAGGAGGCTGCCTGACACTTACTTGCAAGGCCCTATGGGTGATTGCTCTTCTGTCCCAGAGAACTGTGCACGGACATGCTTTGAATGGAGAGGGCATTGGGCTGGGCAGAGCTGGCCTGAACAGTGCCTTTAGGTGAACCCTGACCATTGGCAATGTCCTGGGCTTGGGTTGGATTCAGCTCACGGCTTAGGGACAGGCAAGAGTTGCTCCCAGGAGCCTCAGTCAGGAAACAGTGGGACCCGGGAGAGCAGGGTAGGGTGTGCTCCCAGGTCTGATGCCCATGGAGGGACCATATGTCCTTGGCTTGGTGCAGAGTGGCCTGATGGGGCGACTGTCCCCATGTTTGGATGGTGCCTGTGTGTTTGTCCCCAGGGCACCAGCCGGTCTCCATGGACTTTTATCTTAGGCACCGGGGAAATGTTTTTGGAATTAGTGGACCCATTTTTAAGCTTGGGAGGCAGGCACCATGGTACCAGCCAGGTGACCAGACACCCAGGACTCCTGGCTCCTGGGTTGGGCTCCCCTGCCGGCTCCCTCCAGCTCCCGCTCTGGCTGCAGGAGCAGCCCTGTGAAGAAATGGTCATTCGGTGCTTTCTAGTCCTGGAACCTTGCTAGTTTTAGGGAACAAACGATTTCCCGATTTCTTCCTTCTTTTCAACAACCAGTCTTGGAGGCGTGGGTTGAAAGCTACCCCCCACCCCCACCCCCCACCCTGAGGGCCTGCCTGAGTGTGTCTAGAGAGAAGGAGTGGGATTAAGGGAGTCTGTGGAAAGAAGGCTTTTGGCGCCAGGTCCCTGCGCCCTGGAACAGACTCAGCACGGTGTCATTTCCCTCTCAGCTGTTCCAGCAGACGTGGGGCTTTAGATGGGAGTGTGCCTTCTGGAACCTCCCTCTGAGCGGGCTGGGGAGTGCCGAGGGAGGGCAGGCAGTATCCCTCAACACAAGGAGGCCCATTTGAGGCCACAAAGGCAAGACCGTGTGCCCCACGGTCACCTCAGCAACTGTGACTTCAAGACATGGGCAGCATCCACACAGCCGCTGGGACGGCGAGTTCTGTCTGCGTGATGGCACGGCTTTGTCCTGGCCTCACGAAGCTTACGCTGGGTGGGGAGTAGGCTCTCGAAGTTCTCCGGTATTTCTGGGCCTGAGACGGGGGCATCTGGTCAGCTCAGTGCTCTGGGGCCCAGAGGAGTGAGCCGGTGATGGGGGGTGACCTGAGGGAAGGTGAGCTAAGCTTCTTCTGGAAAGTGTCCTGCTTCCTGTCCTGCTGTGCAGGTCTGGGGACCCAGGGTGTCTGGAGGGGCGCAAGCTCGGGGAGGCAGGCTTATGGGGGAGGGGAGTGCAGTGGGCAGCCTTGGGGCTTGGGACCACAGGGCCAGGAGAGGGGAAGGCTGGTGGCTGGACCTGCTCCCCGACGCAGTCGTCTGCCCACGAGTGTTTCCTTGACTTGTAAAGTTGGAAGCTTCCCGATGCACCCCCTTCTGGTCTCTTTGGGGGTCTCTCTCCTCCTGGCCTCTGTTTATGGCTCTAAGGGCTGCGTGGTCCTATGCGGAGGCTGCTTCTCCTCTGGCCTTCGGTGCTGGGAAAACTCCGTGACTCCCCCGCCCCCACCAGAGGCTGCGCGCGTGCGTGCGTGTGTACGTGTACACACGGGGGTGGGGTACTGGACACGCAGCGTGGGTTGAAGCCAAACCTAAGCTTTGCTTGGGGCATCCTGACTCTGTTTCCCCAATGGGCCTTTGTACTGAGTAGGCCGCAGTCTGTTTCGGGGGGAACCTGGTTCCCACCCGTCTACAGCTTCCTCTCCAGAAGCTAGCAAGTGGTCTTCCTCTCTCTCCCCTTTTCTGGTGGGCTTTTCCCTCTTTAGCTACAACTCTTGACGCTCCTCTGTCACTGGCATTATAGGACTTTGGAAGTTCTTCCTAGAGAAAAGTGCAGCCAGGACACTTGTCCTTCCTAGTCCTGGTTTAGCCTTTGACTGGCCTGCGCAGGTCTTTCCGTCTCTGCGCCTCAGTTCTCCCATCTGCTCAAGGGGTTTCCTTCCCCGTCTTTAGCTCTGATGGTCACGTGGTTGCAGAGAGACCTTGTCCTGGGGACGGTGAAGGTGGCAGTGGGGAACATGGCAGGGGTTTAAGGTCCTCTGCTCTTACTCTTCTGGGTCTTGAAGGGACTCTTGAAGGGACACTCACTGCCTGAGAGGTCCTCTGTGGAGGGCCGGGCAGGCTGCTTGGAGGAGGTAGACTTAAAGCTCAGAGTGGGAACCAGAGGTGGACGGGGGACCCTGGGCAAGGTCAGACTTGGTGATGTTCTGTGCACACACCCAGGCATCCTGGCCCCGCGCCCCAGGTCCGTTCATCAGCAAGAACGGAAGCCCCGTCGGGCAGGTTGGGGCAGTGGGGCAGGCGGGCGTGTTTATCGCTCCATTTGTCAGCTGAGTCATGGTGCCAGGCCCACAGATCCTCCCCTGACACTCACCCAACCAGTTTTGACCATGAGCCCACGATGTGCCAGATGGGATGGGGAACAGCCCAGTGTGGCTGACTAAGGCTCTGCTTGCCTGGCTTCAACCCTGGCCCTCCTCTTTGCTGCGGAGTGACTTTGTGCAAGGGCCTGTCTTGGCCTCAGTGAGCCCATCTGTGAAATGGAAGGAGGGGGCAAAGAAGCCGGTGACCATCATGCATTGGGGTGTTCATGATGTCCTGCTGGGTCACGGGACTGGGGGCGGGGCCTACCTCTGTTCCCGCTGCCTCGGTCCCTGAGGGTCCTGAGCCCTTCCTGGCTTGACCAGATCTAAAGCCCAGAGCCTGGGCACCTGCCGTGTACGCAGCCCCATGGAGGTGGGGAGCGCTCTACAGCCGATCGGGGGGCCCACGCAAGAGAGGGTGGCCATGGCGGACCAGACAGGAGGCTTGATCTGTGCAGATGGGCCAGAGGGGCCGTGACAGTAAAGGTCCTTCACTGGGACAGGGTTCCTCCCAGAATCCCTCAGCGGTACCTAGTCAGGAGCTCAGACCGCAGCTTGCAGGTCATTTTCTGGCCATGCGAAGTAAGAGCGGAGGTGGTGCCCCGCTGAGGGCAGTGGGGGCGGCCGAGGCTGCCAGTCCTGCTCCGGGACCATTCACGGGCACCGTGATCTCCAGCGGTGTTAAGAGTCCTGTCCCATCGCAACCACGTTGAATTCGTCTTTCCCACTTAGGGCCGCCCAGCACTTTCTGTGGCCACACCCGCTGTCCTTGGTGGTCCTCTGGCCCTGGGTGGCTGCAAGGTGTGGAGGTACGGAGGGGCCTTCTGCAGCCCGGGGTGTGCTCATCCGCTCCAGACCCAGCAAGTAATGATCGCGGGCGGTCCTGGGGGACTCGAGGACTGCTGTTCCCGTGCCCCTTGCCCTACAGTGGCCGCTGATGTTTGGGGCCTCGCCAGCCTGCTTGGGGCCTGGACTGTGTCGGCAGCACCGGCTCTTCTCTCCGTGGCTTGTCAGCGTCCCTGCTGCCCAGGGGACTGTCCCGGGCCTTGGAGTCCCATCTCTGACGAGTGTCCTTGACGGATGTGTGATCAGGTTTGGGCTCGCAGGGCCCCAGGCTGCGGGTGTTTTGGGAGGCCTCTGAGACTGGCAGAGGCTGACGTCACTCCACCTTCTCCCAGAGGGAACTGCAGGGGTGCGGCCCTGCTGTCTGTGGGGACCGCACCTGCTCCAGGGTGCCTTGTGGGGACCGTCAGGGCAGTGAGACCTCCAGGCTGGCCAGGGCCTGCGCGCTGTGGGCTGGGCTAGGAGAATGGGCCCCCTATTCAGGGGAGCTCCTCAGACTCTGCCCCGCCTTCCCCCACCCCCCCCACCCCCGCAGGCATCTGGGGGTAGGGGTGGGGGAGGAGCATAGTTGCTGTGTTTTCCTGGGGTCATCCTGGATGTTGTAAGGTCCTGGGAAGGCCCTGAGGTCTGGGTCCTCATCCTGGGAATTGTGTGAGGAGCAGAGAACCTGTGACCTTAACACCCACCCCCCCGCTGAACAGGGCCATCCTTCGACCTAGGGGCTGGGCGTCCAAGGGACATCCTGATCCACCTTTCCCCCAGTATGACAGCAGCAGCCTGAGCCTGATTGTCTGGGTCTGTCTACCTTTGGGGTGGGTTCTAGAGTCCTGATGCTCTGAAGGCTGGGCAGGCCAGGTGGGGTCTAGAGCTGGTGGGCTAGTGGGCATAGGTGAGCACCCCTGGGGACTGGACCAGGGAGAGGCGACGTGTGGAGGCTAGGACGAGCACTGGACACGGAGTTACCAGTCTCCAGGCTCTGTCATTACCAGGCTCCCTGGGTACCTCCGGCCTGTTTCTTCACCTGCCCCTAAGCCTCAGTTAACACTTCTGTAAATTGGGGGTTTTCATCTGCCTCAGAGGGCTTGGGACAAGGTCCCAGGAAGTAATATATGTGGCATGAGTGAGACCCCCTTCCTTGCCTGGGCTCAGAGGAGCAAGTCTAGCGGGGTTTGGGGGTGCCGTGCCCTGTGGAGACCCCCTGCTGGCTGTCTGACCTGTCCCGGCGTGCTGTCCCTTCATGTCCGTGGCTGTCTGGTTTTACTCCCGTGTGCTGATACTGTAGGGTCTGAAAACAGGGCTTTTGCCCCTTCTTGGAAACTGGATCCTTCCCTGGCAGGCCAGACTCTGCTCACCTGTGCCCGAGTCTCTGCCAACGGCTGGCCCCTGACCCCAAGGAGGTGTCGGCTGGGCCGCTGGGTAGTGCGAGGAGGCCGGACACCAGGGCACCGGGGTAGGGGCGCAGGCCAGCTGAGCAGGGACCCCCAGACTGTGGGGGGACAGTGGCTTGTCCCTAGATCTGCAGACTTAAGGTCGCCCAGGAGAGGGAGCTGGGCTAGGCTGGGCCGCAGGATTTGGGGGGAAGAGGGCCCCACTCCTACGGTCCTGCCTTCTGCACTTTCCCCTTTGCCAGCTCCCATGGAAATGATGGCTGCTTCTTCCTGAGGGCGGGGGAGCCACGTGGTCCTCACTGAAGGGTGGCTCACAGCCTGCGTGCCGGCCCGCCTGCCCGCAAACCCTCCCCCTGGCCCTTGGCTGGCTGTGTGCCCTGGGACTAAACGGCTTGTCCCCTTTGCCTCCGTTTCTTTATCTGGAGGATGACTATGGTTCTAGAATCTAAGGTTATTACGAAGATTAATTAATTCAGCCAGAGTGCTTAGATCAGTGCCAGGCACAGGGTACACAATAAATATTAGCTGTTATAACTGTTCTTTCCCCCTAAGGCCTAGTTCAGGTATTTCTGTTTGTCGAGTAACCCCCAGCCCAGGTTAAAGCCCAAGATTCTTACTGCCACCCCTGACCGTCCTTGAGCCCTGGGGATGGTGTTAGGGCTACTCCCCCTCCTGGGTGCCTCCTGGGTGCCTCCTAGGTGCCTCCTAGGTGCCTCCGAGCTCCTAAGACTGGGGCTGCGTCCAGTCTCCCTTCAGATGCCTTAGGACCTACTGTGCACCGGTGCTGCTAGTGCCTGGGAGGGCAGGGCTGGGCGTTTGAGGCTCGGTGGGCCTTCCAGCCATCAAGAAGCCCCTGGCGGATGGTATGCTGATGTCAAGGGACCCAGGCTACTCTGCTTCTGTGGAGGCGGGAGCCCACCAGTCACCTGGGGAGCAAGCTCAACCTATTCAGACCTGGTCTTCATGGAAGATTCTGCCACATCTTGCTTATGCCCCAAACTCCCAGTTCCACTCTGCTACGGTACCCTCGTGGGACTCCTTCGAGGACGCTCTGCCCTTCCTGTGTCTTTGTCTGGGCTTCTAGCAGCCTCAGTGCCTAATCAGTCTGAATTGTACTTTATTCCAGAGGCAGGTTCCCAGGCTAGCCCATTCTTCTGCTTGTGGGAGGAGAAGCCATGTCTGTAGCTCAAAGTGGGAACAAAGAGAATTTAGTCTTTCTTAGGTGTGGGGTTGGCTGGCAACCATATTCTGACACAGGTCAAAAACTTTGTTCTTGGCGTCTCCCAGCCTCTCTTTTGTGACCTTTCCCATCCTCCAGAGCTCCTACCCACCCACAGTGCCTCACTTCCAGAAGGAGCACATACCTCTTATAGAGCTGCTTTATACTCTAGTGTGAATGACTAGCACGGGCTAGCCTTCCCAGAGGCATTTTAATGGGGATATTCTGCAACAGCAGGGACACCAATGGGGTAAGTGGGTGAAGAAGAGCTCCCTTTCCCTGCATACACAGCTGGAGCCCTGACTGGTTGCAGGTGTGTCCAAAGCTACAAGTTTCTGCCTCGGTGAAACTTGAGGATACTTTATTTAGAGCAGTGGGCGGGGGGGGGAGGGTTTGTCTCTAGAGGCCGGTGTGCCAGAGGTGTCAGGCCCCCAAGCCTGGTGGAATCTGGGGGTTAATCAGCTAGAGAGGAGTGCAGGGGGCCCCTGTGAGGGCTGGTGGGGAACCCTACACTGAGCTTTTGGTTTTAGCTGTCTTGTTTGGATAGCCAGGGCTGGGGAGGGACAAGGCTCTGGAGGCCTTAGCTGCTCCCTCTGTCCTCATGGATTGCCAGTTGCCATCTCAGAGTCCCCTTGATTTGGGACATCCTGCCTGGTCCATAGCCCTCCTCAGGAAGCTGAGAGCAATGACCCCGAGTCCCTGTGGCCAAGCGCCCTTATCCCCACTAGCCGCAGTGGGTCCTCTGCCCACTAAGCACCGCGTTTGCGGTACACCCCTCGGTGGGCAGTCGGCTGCGGCTGCTGCACCTGCCTGCCCCTTGAGGGCGGGTCTCGACCTCCCAGCCGTAGACTGGGAACTCGGAGCCCACTTGTCGTCACTCGTTGGACAGATGGGGAACTGGAAACAGTGTGTTTTCCAAGGTCATCCAGTAAGTTGGGAACAGAGCCCAGGCTATAACCAGGTTTTCCTGGTGTCGGGTTTGGTCACTTTCCCCTGGCCGTCCCTTGTCTGGCTCCCAGGGCAGCCCTGGCCACAAAGGCTGGCAGGGCCAGGCTGGGCAGCCTTGCTCAACGCCCAGCCTGGGGCGCTCGCGGGCGGGGTTGGGGGGGCAGGAAGCTGAGGGACTGGTCTTCCAGCTCCGCGGCCCCACACCCAGCCCTCAGCTGGGCCTGTTCTGAGGCGAGTCCCAGCACGTGGGCTGTGAGGCGGGCTCCAGCTCTGGGGCGGGGTGGGTCTGGGGGTGCCGGTGGCAGCTCTCACCTGGCTTGGGCATCGGGCCTGGGGCTGGCTGCCAGGATCCTCCCTCCCTCAATGCAGCCTTGTTTTCTCTGGGTACTTGACACAGGCAGAATGCGCCAGGGCAAAGGGCTCTGCGACCTTGACCTCAGGTTTCCATCTGGAAAGCCCGGCATTAGTGTTGTGGGAAATGCTACCACAGGGCTGGCCGGGGAGGAGGGGGGTGTTTCCAAGGCCGGTATGGACATGCCCTGCCTCGGAACCCCCCACGTGGTGAGGCCTGTGTCTGAGTGGCAGGCTGGGGACAGGTCAGGTGGGTTGTGTGTGTGAGGGGGGGGAAGGGTACACGCGTGGGGGGGCCCCTGAAAGGTGCTCCTCCTGGTAGAAGTGCCGATGGGGGCTGGGGCCCGGGTGCCCTTGTGGCTGCTCAGGCTGAGGGCAGAGTAAGTCCCCTGTCACCCAGCTGCTGCTGCCTGGGCCCCTGCCGCCCTAGGCCAGGCCTGTCATGCCCTCTGCAAGTCCCGGCTTGACCTGGTTCTGGTAGAGAGACACTGAGCTGATAAATCAGGGTGCCTGTCAGGCCGGAAATGCTGGGGTGGCTCTGAGGCTCTGGGGGGGCCCCCACCTCCTGGGAGTGTCTTCAGTGGCGGCAGGTTTCAGGGTCTTGAGGCCAAAGCTGGGAGACTGGTGCCTCTCACTCTCCTAAGCACGTCTCCCCGGCAGCTCCCGAGGTAGGAAAGAAGCCTCTGGAGAGAAAGTGATTTATGTGCCACCACTGGGATAGCCAGGGGCAAGAGGGAGCCTGGTGTCTTCCCTGGGCCCTGGCCTGTTGTCCTGCCCCTCCTACAAACCCTGGTGTGGCAATCTGGGGCCACTGTGTCACCTGCTGACAAGGAGCTGGGGCTCCTGCTCCCATGTCCCAGCCTCGCCTGTCCGAGCCCTAAGGGAGCTTGGGGGACTCTAGCCTGGCCCCTTCTGTTGTCTGGAGAGAGGCAGAGAGCTGCCCAGGTCACCCAGCAGGGGACCAGTAGGGCTAGATGCGCCCCGGGGCAGCCACCCTGGTCAGGCTCCCTACCCCCACAATCCTGGTTCTGGTGATTTCCCTGCGACCCCGGATCCAAGGTGCTTTGGGTGTGACCTGCCTGGCCCTTTGGGTCCGTGCTCAGGCCATGTTGCCCAGGTGCTAAGGGAGGGGGTACAGATGGTGTCCCGGACGAGGAAAGTAGGGCCCCAGGGTGTTGGGTGAGCCATAGGAGTGGGGCTGCGTGTTCCACAACATTCCCCCCCCCCCCCGTCTCTCGCCCCATCCGCCCCCCCAACCCCGGGAAAGCAGGTGCCCCTGAAAGATTGCAGGGGTGCTCAGCGGCCCCTGCTCCCTGCCCCGGTGGGCCCGCCCCGAGAGACCCCGCTCCTCCTGCCAGGTCAGTGCCGAGGCCTGAGATCCCACGGAGAGCCCGCAGCCCCGAGCCCCGAGCCGGCAGGGCGGGCTGGAGGGAGGCTCCGCTGTGTCCCCTGCAGCTCGTGCTGTGAGCAGCCAGAGGGCCCAGGCCTCCGAAGCTCAGGGTTTCCTCAACTCCTCGGTGAGGCTCTTTCACAGACCAGGCCAGCACTACGGTGCACTGTTTGTAGAGAGTGGCGGCATCAGAAATACAGAGATTGTTCCAGAGTCATCTTGGATCCCTTTGCCGCTAGGGCTTGTTTATGGGTCCCTGTTGCCGTTTGGGACCTCCTTCTTGAACATGACCAGAGCGAGGGTCTTGGGACCTTCTAGGGGTTTGCCTTCCCCGGCGCCCAGGCCCTGGGCAACTCCAGGCTAGAAGTTTTCCTGTTGAGATTAGTGTTCTGCAAGAATAGGCTGCATCCCTACTCGAGTGGGGACTTTGTTCGCTGTCAGAGTCCTGGGCCTTTGCCCTAGACCCACTGAGTCAGCTTCAGGGATGGCGCTCAGAGGACTTCATCTGGTGATTCTCGGGATCCTGAGAAAGAGAGCCCCGGGCCCGGCCAAAGGCGATGGTTTGGATGTCCCCTTGGGTCAGTTCTGCATCTTGATGCATAGGTGGGGGTTGAAGGCTGGGGTTCTTTAGCTCTGAGATCTCGGGACCCAAGAGTTAGGAACTGTGGGGGGGGGGGGGGTTGGGAATCTTAGTTCCATGGATCTGACCAGGAAACTGAGGGAGTAACAATTCCTAAAGAAAATATGAATCTCTTAATCCTCCCAAGAGTGTCTGCTGCCCCGTGGAATCTCAGTGGGTGGGAACAGTGGGTGTTTGTCCTGGCAGGTCTGTGGGGCCTGTGTTGCGTTTGGCCCCACAGCTGGGCTCCTGGAGCAAGTTGGGGGCCCCTCCAGTCAATAGCCCCAGAGCCAGCACCCAGGCTGGCTGCCTAGGAAGCGCTGCCGCCAGCCCCTTTAGCTCTGAAGGAGACCAGGAGGGCTGTGGACTCCGTGACTTGGTCCTACCACAGCAGCCCGGGCTTCATCGTCCCACTGGGACAGATAACGGTTAGCGGATACCTGAGCCTCCTTCCCTGCGGCCGTGTATGCCTGCCACACTCCTGAGGTTCCCATGTCGCCGAGCTTAGTGACTTGGGCTGAGTGTTGTCTCCAGGTCTGCCTGGGGGGTTTCAAGGCCTAGCTTGAAGGGTCACCCTCTGTGCCCCAGCCACTTGTTTGGAAGCCCGAAGTGGGGCTCCTGGCTGTGTGCCTTGGGAGCTTGCCAGGACCAGACCATGTCTTTTCTCTCCAAAGCCCCTGCATGGTGATCCCCTGAGTGTTGGTGTCACGGGCCCTGTTTAATATCCATCTGTGACCTCCTTACACGATACTGTACTTTTAGCCACGTGTTGGTTGAAGAGCAGCAGCTCAGTGATGTTTTCTAAAGGCTTTGTGCTTTCTCCATCACTAAGTCAGGCAGCCGGTGACCCATGGTTAGTGTGCTGCCCCACGACTGCACTCTCGGCCTGCCAGGGTGGAGGTTGCACAGGTTGCCGTCTATGGCCAGTGCGGGGTGAGAGCGGGCTGGGCTTGGCTTGAGGCTCTGCCTTCTTGAGGCTCTTCTGCTGGCCTCCGCCCGCAGACCCTCCGATCTATTCTCGGGAATGGCAGGCAGCAGCCCGATGCAGACTCCCAGCCCTTGGCAGCTGTGACTCGTGGGCTGGCACCTTGGTCCCCTCGGCTGCTGGGGTAGGGGTCAGGCATTTTTCCTCTGTGACACTCTCATCCTGTAGCTCCGGGCGGGGGGCGGGGGTGGCGGCTGTGTTGACGGGATTGACATCTTCATGTATGTGTTGCATAAGTGTAGATGGGCCCCTTAAACCGGATGGGCCTGCCAGGGGGTCTTTTGAGGGCTGGAGGGGGAGGGACAGACCTGGGTAGGTGAGGGGAGCACGTGTAGCCACAGCCCATGGCCTTGGGCAAGTCCCTGCCCTTGTCTGTTTCAGTTCCTTAATCTGTGCAAGATGCTAATCTCAGGCCTGCCTGCCTCAAATAGAAGGGTAAAGGTGGAAAGGGGTAGAAAGTGTTTCTAGTGTGCGAGAGTGCCTCAGTTTCTCGTACCATCTCTTTTCTGCTCTGCTGGAGCCCTGACCCTGGGTCGCCGCTCTCAGTCCTTCCGCGCAGCCCAGGTGTGGCCAGCAGCTCTGAGATGGAGATGGGCTAAGCTCCTCTCCTGCTCCCTGTCCCCCAGCCTCTGTGTGTCTGCCCCATGACCTGTGCCCTCCACTGCAGCCAAACCTGGCTTTGGCCTCTTGGGCCGGTGGGCTTAAAGGTCTGGAGCAGATTGGCCCTTCCTCTGGGCAAACTGAATGTGCAGATGTTTAGATCTTCCTACAAGGATTTTGGTGTGTTAGAGGAAAAGCTGAGCTTCTTAGGATTCTGCAGAGGTTAAAGGTGTGAGCTGACCTGCCTTAACCTTCCCAGGCTACTTGATGTGGGTTCCAAGCTGGGCTACTCACCTGTCCCCCAGCAGCCCTGACCTGTGGCCACGTGGTGGTCTCTGAGGGGCCCTAAGCAGAGACAAGGTTGCGGAGAGCCCCCCAGGAGGCCTTGGGGGCAGCTGGCCACAGACTCTTAGCACAGCTGCCTAAGTGAAACTGGAAGTCTCACCCAAAAATGCCAGTCCTCTGGCACCTAGTGATCCAAGTTCAAACTCAGCAGTTTCTGCTCATTTCCTCCCCAGGGAGTGGAGGCCCTCACTAAAGTTCACACCGGAGGGGATCAGGAGGTCACTGCAGCCCTTCCCCTGCTGGAGACCAGGCCCTGAGAGGGGAGGGGCTGCCCCCGAGGTCAGGGAGCTGGTTTCAGCAGAGAAAGCGTTTGCTTAAGAGCTTGTTGTGTAAACAAGATCGCACAGGGATAAGCTGAGCGGAGTTGTGGGAACAAATTGTTTTTAGGGACTGGGCAGATTCACAGTCTTATCTGGTGGTGAAAGAGGCCCTGTGCTTGGGAAACGGGCTAACCTGTTGGGGCTTCTCTGGGTAGGTGAGAGGTTGGGCCTCCTCAGCGTCTGCCTGCCCTCACCTGGGCCCGAGACTCCGGCTTCTGCTAGAAGATTTGGCCCTAGTTTCAGTGCGGCACGGCTGCTCTGGCTGGCGCCCTGACCCACCCCCGAATGCTTGTGTCTCCCCCTGCACCCACGCCAGCTGCCCTGTGGGTGGCAGTCTGCTGTGGGCCTGGGGTGGGGCCGTGCTGGGCTGGGGGCACCTGCTCGATGCCTGCCTGGGGAGCAGTATTCTTTGCTCCCTTCGGGTGCAGGTACAGGCCTGGTGGAGGTGAGCTCCGCGGAGACAGGCCCCATGTGGGAAGCACCACCTGGGGACAGCCTAGGCAGGAAGTGGCCTGAGGGGCGGGTAGAGGACAGGGACCAAGCCAGTTGGTGTAGGTGGGCCACGAGGGCCCAGATGGGCTCTTCTCGGGCCAGAACCTTTTTCTGGGGGGGTGGGAGGAGAGGTAGAATTTGGGTTTTGTACTTTCAGAGGAAGCTCAGTGATATTTCTAGCCTGGTGGTTTCTACACGTGTCTGAAGTGTCCCTCTGACCCGAGGGTCTGATGGGGAGCCTCCACCTGGCCCAGCGGTGCCCCAGGCGGGCTCAGGGAGGCCAAAGGTCTTATCTGTCTCTTCCTTGCTCTGCTCCACTCAAGAGCGAAACCCCATGGCCTGTGGCGGGGACCCAGGGAGGCCTCCGGGGCTGAGGAGGCCTCATTCCCTGGAGCCCAGCCTTGGGTCTCCTGTGACCTGGCTCTGTCCTGCCTCTCTTCTGACACCCCACCACCTCCATCCCAGCTCTCCCCCAGAAGGCTCCAGAATCCTTTTATCCATGCTAAGCAGCTCTCACTCCCCGAGTTAAAGCAGCGGCTGCTGTCGGTGCATAACCTCAGTGAGTTTCTGTAGCAGTCCTGGAATGTAGATATTACTACTGTCCCCATTTTACAGATGGAGAAACTGAGGCCCTAAGAGGTTTAGTGATGTCCCCAGGGCCACTCATCTAGTAAGTGGCTAAGGTCAGGGAGTATCCTACCCCATGTGCTCTGAACTGTACTGCTCTGCCTCTTTTTTTTTTTTTTTTTTAAGATTTTATTTATTTATTTAGTTGACAGAGAGATAGATCACAAGTAGGCAGAGAGGCAGGCAGAGAGAGAGGAAGGGAAGCAGGCTCCCTGTTGAGCAGAGAGCCCGATGTGGGGCTCGATCCCAGGACCCTGAGATCATGACCTGAGCCGAAGGCAGAGGCTTTAACCCACTGAGCCACCGAGGCGCCCCATGCTCTGCCTCTTTATTCATGTTTTGGTGGGGCCCCTGACATCGGGGCCCTCTAGAGATGGAGATGTCCCGAACTCCTCTGGGTCAAAGGCTTGTTGCTGAACAGGACACTCATAGCTATCCTTCCTGCCACCTGGCTGTTGGGTCTCCCCTTCTCCGACTGACGTTCTGGAACTAGTGTTGGGGAGCCCTCCACACCCCTACATCGCCGGGCTCCAGGCTTCTCTGCAGCCTGCTGGGCTCTCTGTGGTGTGTCTTGCCTCCTCCTGGACTGCTCACTAGTCCTGTAGCGGCAGCCCCTGCCTCGAGAGTCACCCTCTGGCCCCCGCAGCCGCTTTGAGCTGCCCTGGGCAGGCAGTGTCCTGGGACTGCTGTTTGCACACAGGGTCCCTACCAGGCCCATAGCCCGTGTGTCAGTGCCTCCTGAGTGCCGGGCCTCTTCTAGATCAGTCTCATCTGTCCCTAGCCTAATGGGCACCCTGTCTTTGCTTCCCCAAGGGGGCGTGGACCCAGTCCTTCCCGTTGGTGAGAAGACAGGCTGTGTGGGAGGGAGCACGGCCAGGCCTGGGGCTGTCCTGTGTGGCTATGTCCCATACCCATCCCTGATCTTTTCCCCTGTGAGACCCTTGATGTCCATACCCTGGTACCCAGCATGCCTCTCTGGAATCAGGTTACTGGGGGATTATTCCTGGGGCTCTAGAAAACCCCAGTCTTGGACCCTGAAGCTCCCTGGCCAATGGCCCCATTTTCAGTGTAGGCTGAGCTGATGGGGTCCATTGGGGCCACAGTCTCTCTTCCCAGCAATGATATCTTCTGTGGCTTTTCTAAGAGGTCCAGGGCCCCCTTACCAGGCTGAGTTTCTTGGGGCAAAGCCTGCCCCCTCTGGTGTGTTTTTGTACCCCCAGCACCTGGTGCAGGGCTGGGTCATCATAGCATTCGGGGATGTGTGGAGGACAAGCGGGCTGCCCCGAGCTGAGGGTCCTGGTACCACATACGAAGGCTTCTTTCCTGTGCTGTGTGTGTGTGTGTGTGTGTGTGTGTGTGTGTGTGTGGTACAGGAGTTCAGCTGTCTAGGACAGGGACCTCAGAGCAGCAGGGCCTTGGCCAAGCTTCCACTCATACCCTTTTATATCCTTTTCCAGCAAACTGTGGCCATAAACGTGCCCCCTGAAGATCAGGACGGCTCTGGGGATGACTCTGACAACTTCTCTGGCTCTGGTGCAGGTGAGCTGACACGAGGGACCCCCAAGGTGGCCATCAGGCAGCAGGGTCTGGGGGGTGATGTTAGGGAAGAGAATGAGGTCCATGCTGCAAGGAGAAGGCATGTGTGGGTTGGCGGGGAGTGAGTATTGGGGTTCTAGAAAGCTCCAGGGGCTGTCTGCTGCAGACAGACTTGGGCTCATAGTGTCCTAACTCTCTGGGCAACCTTTGGAAAGGGGGACTTCTCCAGGCCTCTCTTTCTTCATCTGTAAAATGGGAATATATCTTGACTTCATAAGATTATTGGGGGCTGTAAGGTAACACAGAGCCTGGTGGGGTGTAGATCCTCCATGAATGTCCCCTTATCTTCTCCTATTTCTCCTTTTTCTGGGGGAGTGAAGTCCTTGAGTGGGAGGTGACCAGGGAAGCCTCCCAGAGGAGGTGCTCTTGAGCAGGATTTTGGAAGAGGGTTGAGGCCATCTGTGGGGAAAGTGGCCGAAGTAAGGGCCTGAGAGCTGGAAGTGGGACACAGGCCTCTGTTCTTGGTGGGGGTGTGGTAGGCCTTTCTGGGGAGAGGGCAGGTGAACAGGGAGGGGGCCAGGGAGGTGTGTGTGCAGGGGACAAGGCAGTCAGGCTCCTGAGAATGCCTCCACCCAGGGAGCAGGCTTCTGTGGCTGCAGAAAATCTTCCTTCCCAGAGGGCCTGGTGTGTCATGCCTCGAGACACCGCGCTGTCCCCAGGCACGTGCAGCAGAAAAGGGCAGCTTTCCTCTTCCATTTTCCAAAGCAGAGTTTCTCCCCTGGGGAAACCGCTTCTCAGGGAAGGGTTTGCTCTGCCGGCCGGGGAGTCTTGGGACGGCCCTTCCTCCCTGCAGGAGCTTGGCCGGTCTGATGTCCTGGGCCTTGCCTGCTCCAACAAGCTGCTTCTGGGCCTCCAGGTGCTCTGCCAGATACCACCTTGTCGCAGCAGAGCCCGTCCACGTGGAAGGACGTGGGGCTCCTGACAGCCATGCCCACGGCTCCAGAGCCCACTGGTGCAGATAACCCCACGGTCTCCACCTCCGTCCTGCCCACGGGAGAGGCTCCCGAGGAGAGGGAGGCCGTGCTCCTGGCCAAGGTGGAGCCTGGCTTCGCCGACCGGGAGGAGGAGACCACACACCCACCCGGTGAGACCACGCTGCACCCGACCACTCACCGGGCCTCGACCGTGAGAGCCACCACGGCCGCGGGGCCGGCTACCTCCCATCCGCACAGGGACATGCAGCCTGAGCACCATGAGCCCTCGGCGGGACCCAGACGGCTCGACCCTCACACTCCCCATGTGGAGGACAGAGGTCCTTCTGCCACCGAGAGGGCCGCGGAGGACGGAGTGTCCACTCAGCTCCCAGTAGGCGAGGGCTCTGGGGAGCAGGTGAGTGCCCCCCGCTGTAGTCCTCTGTTTCCATGGTGCATGGTGCCAACGGACTCTGGCTCAGACATCGGGCGCCCCCAGCACCCTATGTCCTGTAAGCATGTCCCATCCCCCGCCATGAACAGAAGGTCACAAGGTCCCACCTTCCCCCTGCCTCCAGGGCCAGGCCCAGGGCAGGGCAGACTAACTAGGAGACCAGAGCAAAGGAGTCCTTCAAGATTGCCTGTGAGAAGTCTTCCCAAACTTAAGCAAGAGAGTATAAAAATTCTACTCGATCTGTCTGTCTTGCAGTCATGGTAACTTTACACTTGACATTAAAATGACGGTATTTCTTTTCTTTTTAAAGATTTTTATTTGTTTATCAGAAAGAGGGACAGAGACAGAGGGTATGCACGTGCATGTAAACACACGTTGGGGGCAGGGGCAGAGAGAGGGAGAAGCAGACCCAGTGCTGAGCAGAAAGCCCGATGCGGGGCTCCATCCAAAGACCCCGAGATCGTGACCTGAGCCAAAGGTGGACACTTAACTGACTGAACCACCCAGGGGTCGCCCTGTCTATTTTCATATAAATACATGTGCCTTGTCTCACTTGCTGTGATGTCTCTGCCACAGTCCAGCCGGGGTCTGGTGTGATAGGATGAGCTTTGGGGGTCCAGGAGGTCTGGGTTGGGTGCATCTGAGCTGGTGGCAGTGGTGACCAGGGAGGCCTGAGCTGCTTCTGGGTTGGGAAAGAAAACTGGATGCTGCTGCCAGAGGTGGCCCACCCCAGCCTGAGGTTGTCCCTGCCTCCCGTAGGACTTCACCTTTGACCTGTCCGGGGAGAACGTGGCCGGGACGGCGGTGGAGCCCGACAAGCGGAATCAACCCCCAGTGGACCGTGAGGCCTCCCAGGGCCTCCTGGACAGGAAGGAAGTGCTGGGAGGTGCGTTTCTCTCAGGTGGGGGGTGGGCTCTCTTTGTCCCTGGAGCGGGGCTGACCCAGGCCGCCTTGGGGGCCCCTCCTGGTGTGGGGGGGGCACTGCTGCTTCACCCACGCTGAGCCGGCCTGCCTGCCCTCACAGGGGTCATCGCTGGAGGCCTCGTGGGGCTCATCTTGGCCGTGTGCCTGGTGGGTTTCATGCTCTACCGGATGAAGAAGAAGGACGAGGGCAGCTACTCCTTGGAGGAGCCCAAACAAGCCAATGGCGGAGCCTACCAGAAGCCCAGCAAGCAGGAGGAGTTCTACGCCTGACGGGGACCGTGCCCCTCCTCCCCCTGCCACTCGCTAGGCCCCCACTTGCCTCGCCCGCGAAGAACTGCAGGCCCCGCCACCATGCCCCCCTCCCCGCGCCCTGCCCGCGGACTCCTGGGGCCCGCTGGGGGCTCTCGACTCTGCTTCTCTGACTTCTGCCTGGAGACTTGGGCGCTGGGGCTTTCTCGCACATGACCTTTCCACCACAGCCAGCACCTGGCATCTCCTCCTCCTGACTCGGTTTCTCCAACCTGGAGCAGCCCCTCCCCAGGTCCAACTCTGGAGGGAAAGGGGGACCCTGCCGCTTTGGCCCTGGATGGGTCTGCGGCGGGTACATCTGTAGCACTTGCCGGCGAGACCCCTGATCTGGGGGCGTTTCCTCCCCCGAGGGGCGAGGGGTGGGGGAGAGGAGTTTGGAGCTCCGGCAGATTCCCATTGTTTTGTTAGGGGGGGTCTCCTTTAGATACAACTTTGTTTTTGCACATGTTTCCTCTAGTTTCTCTGTTCGTAGCCCAGTAGACTTTGTTACTCCTGAGGTAAGTTAAGTAAGTTCATTCAGTTACCCCCGTCTTGCTTCCCCTCATCTATGGCAAGGAGACAGCATCAGGGTTCAGACTTTTCTGTTTTGTTTGTCTTTTTTTTTTTTTTTTTTTTTTTTAAACTAGGAGAACCAAATTGGGAAAACAACATAATAGGCCTAGTTTGACGGTTATCTCTGAGTTGTCACTCATGTGTACAACAGGGTATGGAATGTCTGCCCAGTGGCCCTTGGGCTGGGCTGGCTGATCGTGGGGGCCCATGGGCAGACGCCGCTGGAGCAGCCGTGCCCTAGGCCGTGGGGCCGCCGCCGTGGCCAGGCTGCTGTGAAGCAGAGGAGCCAGGGGAGAATGGAATCCTGGCACCTCTGGCTGGGGACTGAGGAGAGAGGACTGTGGGCCGGGAGATGGGGCAGTGGGCCCAGAGAGTCTCCCGCAGACTGAGCCCTGCCTTGGGCGCCCCAGAAAATGTCTCTGGGGGACATCTGCTTCTGGAAGGTGGTGTGAGGGGCCTGGGCATACCTGGCACAGAGCTGTTCCACGCAGGACCAGGTTCCCCTTCAATGTGCTTCTGTGGCCCTGCCCTGGGCTGGAATCAGGAATGTTCCAAAGAGTGATAGTCTTTTGCTTTTGGCAAAACTCTACTTAATCCAATGGGTTTTTTCCCTGTACAGTAGATTTTCCAAATGTAATAAACTTTAATATAAAGTAGTCACGTGAACTCTTCTACCTTTGCTGCTTCTCTCTGTGTTGGTCGTGTGGACGTGACCAGCCTTTTCTTTAAACACAGATGGTACTGAGAAACTTGGCCAAAAACTCTGTGCCTTTGTCTTTCCTGTGAGGAGGGGTTCTGGGACCAGAGTCCCTCTGGTTGCTTTGCTTCTCATTTTTTTGTCTTTGCTCAAGTTCTTCTGGAGGTCAGTAAGTCCAGCCAAGGTTATAGAAGGCCTGATGTAAATTTCTGTTGCCAAGCTCGAAGCATGGTCACTTCAACGACTGGAGAAGCTGTGGCGCCTCCAGCCCAGCCTTCGGCGGAGGCCACTGGCTCCACAGCGCCCCGGAGCCAAGGCCTGCCTCTCAGACACCTTGGACGGACCTCCTCTCACACCTTCGCCAGGACCCGAGGCCCCCAGCGCAACCCTCCTGGGAGCCCCTGTGCTTGCCTATTTAATTTGACACCGTTCCAGCTGCTCTGTTGGCTGTTCCAGGAGGGGGGCCGTCTGTGACCCAGAGAGGTGTGCCGCCAGGAGAAGGGAACCTGTGCTCAGTACTGGGACTTTCTGTCCGGAGTGTGTGACCGGACACGACTGGGGGGGAGGGGGTGTGGGGAGAAGGGTGGGGAAGGGTCTGTTACTGCTCATCTCTGCTCATCCTTGGGATGAGGCCGAGCCTGTGGCTGGGCCCGTTCGTGTAACTATAATAAACAGCACTTGTCATTTTGGGCTGTGGTGGTGGTTGAGTCTCTTCTTGGCCTGGCCGTGCCCTCACCTGTCCTCTTCTTGGAGGGATCCCGGCTCTGGGCTGTGCTGCCGGTTGGTGAGGAACACGGGACCAGTGCCGGGCCCTCTGCAGTAAGGGAGGGCTGTGTCCCTGCTGCCCCGGATCTCGCCTTTGTCATCTCCCCTCCTTCCAGGACTCTTGGTCTTACTGTCTCCTGCCCAACCCGCCTTCTTGCTCTTCTAGATCATTCCCTACCTTGTGGATGTGAGGGCTCTCTACCTACCCGAAGTTTAAAAATGTGCAGTGCATTGTGGGAGCCCTGGTGTTGTAAGGGCATCTGGCTGCCCTCCCCTTACTCGGTCCCATCCAAGCTGATGCCCCCCAGCTGTCCCTCTGTGGCAGATCTCTCTGCCTATGGCCCTTGTCATCTGCCCCTCTAGTCCTGGGTGCTGGCGGGCACCCCCGGTGTGTTCTCGGAGCGCAGGGCAGGAGGGACCATTCCCTCCAGGGCCCTGCCATCAGTGGGTGGGTTGGGGAGAGCAGGCTCCGGGCTGCTTTGCAGAGTGAATTGGACTTTCCCTGACAATGCACTTGAAGGGTTTGGAGGCGGAGACAAAACCCTTAGCTCACTCGCTGGTTCAGCATCGAAAACCCTGAATGTCCATTGGTCTGGACGTTGAGGCCTCAGTTGCAGAACAGGCAACTTCCTACTCTGACTGAGCTCACTGTGGGCCAGACGCTGCTGGACACCGCCCCCACCCCACCATTATCTCCTATTTCCTCCACTACGGACTTCTAACCCGTCTCAGAGACGGCGCCACTGTTGCTATGACCACTTCACAGACAAAAACTGGCCCAGAGAGGAAGCCGCTTGCCCACAGTCGCGTGCCCGTGGGCAGAGGAGCTGGGCTTTGGAAGCAGGCCGCTTGGCCCCTGAGCCCACCCTGGCCGTGTACCCCCAGAGGGCGGCACTAGGACCCAGGAGGGTTGATGGCCCTTCCGCATGGGACCTGCAAGGTTCCAAGACCCAGTGTCCAGGCCACCTGCTCCCTTCCTCTCCAAAGGGCGAAGCTGTGCCACTACCCACAGCTTCTCTTGCTCTGCTAAGTGCCCCTCCTGATCTGAGCCCCCGCTGGAGTCCCGCCCCCCCCCAACGGAGGGCACTGCCCCTACAGGAAGGGGCCATAAAACTGGCTCCACTGAGGAGCCTAGCAGGGAGAAAGCTGCAGTGTGAGGGGGTTACACAGCATCTCCACGTGCCTCAGGCCCCCGAACTTCAAGGAATTTCTCTGCCGCTCCCTTCTCAGGCCTCGGCTTGCTGCCCTACTCCCCACGACCTTGACCTGCTTCTCCCCTATCTTCTGCTTTCCCGTGACTCTCCCTCCCCGCTCCTGGGAATGGAGCAATGGAGCGCTATTTCCTTTTCTCCTCACCTTTTCATCATGTGCCCGTGTGCACCTGGTCACGTGTCCCTGCGTTGTGTGGGGGTGGGGCACTCGTGGAATTTTTTGCCGAGAGTGCTTTCGAGCTTTTTCTAAACTAATGAGCTGTCTTCTCTTCTATTGGTGGTGTTGCCTTCTTGGTTTAAGCCAGTTTCTGCTTTATTTTTTTTTATTTTTAAAGATTTTATTTATTTATTTGACAGAGAGAGAGATCACAAGAAGGCAGAGAGGCAGGCAGAGAGAGAGGAGGAAGCAGGCTCCCTGTCGAGCAGAAAGTCTGATGCGGGGCTCGATCCCAGGACCCTGAGATCACGACCCGAGCCCAAGGCAGCGGCCTAACCCACTGAGCCACGCAGGCGCCCCCAGTTTCTGCTTTAAATGGCACTTTCTGCCTAGCTTGCCTCTCAGGTTTGGTTCTGGCTCCCAGGCTCATCCTGTGCTTTCATTTCCAGAACAAAGATGCACAGCATTGCTCTCAGGGGTGTCACGGTCCAGGGGCGCCGTTGTGGGCTGCTGGGGGGGGGGCACCCAACCCAGCATGGCGTCAGGATCAGGGGAGGTGCCCTGGAACGGGGTCTTGAAGACCGTGGGATGAGGGGAGGCATTCCAGGCAGAAGGCAAGGCTTTGGCAAAAGTAGGGACTCGGGAGACTCGGTATGGAGAGAGGTGTGGGGAGAGTCACCTGCAGCTTCTCTGAGCATCTCTGAGGAGCAGCTCTGGGAATTGCACAGGCATGTGGGGCCGAGGCCCAGGCCAGTAGAGAGATGGGGAGGAGGGGCTGACTTTGAAACCTGGTTTGGAGTAGAAGTGGCAGAACCTGTGAGGCCTGTCCCCACTTCACTGGGCCTCGCCTTGCCCTCCCCCGGGTGCACTTCTCCAGTGGAGCCTGAGGTTGTCCTCTGGGCTGGCCCATCATGGGATGGGGGCAGGGTAACGGGCAGCAGAAGGGACAGTAGTCCCACTGGTCTCATGCCCCCTCCTAGGCTAGGCTTGTTGGTAGGGGGACCCCAAGCAGCAGCTGGGGGAAAAGCCTTCTTTTAAATGGGTCTGCAGAGGGCTCCCGTGCAGAGAGGAGTGTGGGGCTGTGCTCCCACCTCTGAGGGATCCCCGTCTTCTCTCCCCATCAATCCTACCCCATCCCCCATCTCTCCAGCCTGGAGGGCAAGATAGAGGAGCAAGGCGGGTGGGCTGCCCTGGAAGAGGCAAGTGCTGGTTCCTTGAGTTGCAGGAGCTGGAGGAGAGGGCCCTGAGCCAAGGGACCCTAAAGGGACTTGGGATCCTGCTGGCTCTGCCTGCCCATGGGCACAGCCCTTACCTGGCTTTCGCGCTTCCTCCCACTCCCGAACACCATTGCACCCTGTCCTGTCACCCAGTGCTGTCTTTGAGCCTTGCCAGCTCTACACCCACTCGCAGAATGTGCGTATGAGTGTGAACACACCCCCAAACGGGGCCCTTGGCTGGGCTATCACCCGCTTCACTTCAAGGCTGGGCTCACAGCTCAAGGGAGGGGCCCTGTGTCCTCTATGGCCCTTCACTTCTGGCACCTCTCCCGGTGTCCCTGAGGTGTTTGCTTCCACAGTGGCTTTCTGCTCCCCTGGGTGGCTCTCGAGGGCAGGCGCTTTGCTAAGACCCAGCGTGACGCATGCGCTCGGCACACATCGAGAGTCTTGGCCTTTGGGATGCTCACTGTAGCCGCCTGGTGCTGCTGTCTTGCTCTGAAAGTTGGGCGCTACCACACCCCCCACAAAGGCTGGCATTAGAGGTGGACGATAGTTTGCAGAGGGCGTGGGGAGGAGTGTGTCGATGGATGAGGGCATGCTGGAGCCGTATCTATTGAAGACACACATATGCTTTCCAAATAATCCAAGCGGAATGAGAGCGTGTGTGTGCTGGAATCTTCATTCAGCACAGCCCAAGCCTGGACACAACCCCCGAACAGGACAATGGGGGAAGCAACAGATTCATTCATACTACGGAGTGCTACTCAGCAGTCAAAAAGGACACACTACAGTTTCACATACAACAGAGATGAATATCACAGGCAATATATAAAGCTCCAGGAACTAGACGCCAAAGAGCACCTATCACATGACTCCATTGGGAGAAAGCTCAGGAATAGGCAAAACTGATCGATTTTTTTTTTTTTTAAGGATTTTATTTATTTATTTGACAGAGAGAGAGATTACAAGTAGGCAGAGTTGGTTGGCGGGAAGCAGGTTCCCTGCTGAGCAGAGAGCCCAATGCCGGCTGGATCCCAGGACCCTGAGACCATGACCCCAGTGGAGGGCAGAGGCTTAACCCACTGAGCCACCCAGGCGCCCCAGAGCTGATTGATGTTGACAGAAGCCAGGGGTGCCCCTGCTGGGGCTGTGCGGTTGGCAAGGCGGGGACATGAAGGAACCTTCTCTGGCAGTTTCTTTGGCTTGATGTAGGTGGTGATTACAAGGGTGTCTGCGTCTGCACGGAAACCGTCCGGCTCTACACCAGACCAGTGCACTCTGTATGTTATTCTACAATAAGAGAGTTAAAGCGGGTGGCGGGGGGAGGGGGGAGCTTTTTAAAAGGGCTTCTGAGATTCTAATTAGTTCCTTTAAACCCCACTGTAGCTTTTTCAGCAAAAACGAGGGAGGCCCACATGGCCCACGTTTTCTTCAGGATCCCAGAGGATTCTAATTTATGGGCAGAGAGGCCCAGGGCAAAAGCCTTCCCCAGTCCTGAGCGGCACAGAGCAAGTAGGCTGCTACCCGGGGGTGAGGAGGGACGGGGGTGGGGGGAGCGGGGGGGGGGGGGCTCGCGACGGGCTGGTGGAGTGACCTGTCCGACGCCGGCCTGGAGGGCGGGCACCGGGCACAGAGGGCCGCCCCGAGGACCCTCCCCTCCCCTAGCTGCGGCCAGACCCCACTCCTCCTTGGGTTCCTGGAAGCTGCCCGACCCAGCGGGGTTTCCAGCACTCAGGGCTGGGAGCTAAGCCGCTCCTCCACTCCAGGAAAATATTTGTTCAGGGCCTTGGCACCCGCCGGAGAGGAAATAGAAGCCAGCGTGGAGCGGGCGGGCGGCGCTGCTGCGGGTGGCTCCGTCTGCCCCTGCAGACTGCATCAGGGGACCCCGAGGCCCCGGGACCCCACCCCGCAGCTAGGCCGGCCGGGGGTGGGGGTGGATGAGCCTGGGGGCCGTCAGTGTTGTGTGTTCCTTCCCCTCCGGCGGTCACCTGTCCGATCCGCCCGCAACAGTTCCTGAAGTGTCCTGTGTGCCAGGCACAGTGCTGGGCCCTGGTCGCTGTCGGTGACACGGGCCCTGTCCCCACCTTCCAGGTCAGGGTGAGGAAATGCGGCCGGCAGAAAGGCCTTCCCCGCCTGATGGGAGCGCTGGGTGGACAGCGCTGAGGCCAGGGTGCTGGGGAGCGGGCCAGGCCAGGCCAGGCAGGGCCACGCTGCCAGTGGGGGGAGGGTGGGCAGGCGCCTGGCGCCAGGCTGGAGGAGGAGGAAGGCGAGAGGGAGAGGCAATCAGAGGGGCCGAGCGTTCCAGGTAGAGGGAACAGCACGGCCAAAGGCCCAGCGTTAAGAGAGAGCAAGGGGCTCTGGGGTGTGGAGAGCAGTTGGGGTTGGCCGTGGCAGGGACCCAGGAGTCTGGAGACTGGAGAGGAAGCAGCCGCTGACGCCGAAGGACCTCCCAGGGCGAGCTCAGGAGCATGGACTTTATCCCCAGGGCAGCGAAAGTTTTTGTTTGTTTTGCAACATTTAAACACATTGATTTTGATTCTTTTTGATATAGAAAAGTACAAAGAAGAAAACCAATTGGCCTCATATCCCACCCCGCAGATACTTCCCGATGACATTTTTAAAAAATCAAAGTGCTCTGTGCCCACGATTAGAAATCCAGGCAGAACAGCAAAGCACACTAGGAGAAGGGAAAGCCTCCTTCTCCCCACCTGTCTCCCTCGCCAAAGGCAATTTCATTTCACAGGGGTTTTGGTGCGTGCCTCCAGACGTTTTTCCATGCATAGCCTTGTGAGGATAAGCCCACGCTTTCAAGAGTTGCAAGCGACAGAAAGGCTCTCACTGGGGAGATGGGCAGCTCCTTTCCCTGACCAGAGTCATCTGGGCCCTACTTCTTTCTTGTTAACGTCTGGGGAGCATTTTGTTGTCTGGACAGAACATGACCGACTCAACTCTCCCCTCTTGGTGGGCATCTTATTTGCGGGCTCTGCTCCGGCTGACGGAGGGGGAAGCCGCCCCGGCAGGCACCTCCCACACACGGCAGGGGACATGGACCGAGGACACCATCTCAAGTACACACCACAGGCCTCTTTAGAGCACTGGGTTCTGGATGGAAGGAGGTGTCCCTCACGGTGACCCTCCAAAATGTCACCACTGGGCCACGGCTGTCGCCACACCCAGACGGCATGTGAGAGACGCCGGACACCCCCTTACGGGTCACCACGCACACCAGCCATGGGTTCCATCTTCCTTTCCCCAGGAGCTGGGGGACGTAGACCGTGTCGCAGGGTGGTTTTGATTTCATTTCTTTAATTCTTTGAATAGGTTTTTGCTGTTCACCTTTCTTTTTTCATAGAGCAACTGCTTCTTCATGTGTTTTGGCCTGTTTTTCTAATGGGCCTTTTGTCTTTTCCTAGTGGGTTGGCGTGGGCTCCTGGGGTACTGGTGATTTCGAGGGAGCAGCCTGTCAGGTTCTGGGGTCCCTCTGGCTGCAGGAAAAGGGGGATGAGGGTGTGGCCAGCTGGGAGGCCTGCGCAGGGGTCCCTGTGAGAGGTACACGGCCTGGAGTGAGCGGTGCTCTTGGGGAGGGGAGGTGTGAAGACCTTCAGACAGGAAGATCCACAGGACGAGCCAGTGGATTGATTTTTTTTTTTTTTTTTTTTTTTTTTTTGCCCAACAATTCAGGGCACTTTGGGGGTCAGTAAAAAAAAAAACCCAACATTGCCAACTGCCCTCCTCCAAAGTTGTGACATAGGTAGGTTTCATATCGATAAGCCACCATGTAGGCCTGAGCCCCCTGCCCGCTAGTTTGCGCCCCTCCTTCCCTGACTGTGTGGGCCATGGGAGGCATGGGGTGACAAGGAGAAGCGACATGTCAAGGATGATTCCCAGGTTCCCACTTCAAATATTATGGTCCCATAAACCATGGAAATGTCTCGGAAATTCCAGTATTTCAGCACAGTTACCGACTGACCCATCAGTCAGCATGAGGCTGAAGCCATCCAGAGTCCCCTAAGAGGGAAATAGGGGTGCACTGGGCCTCAACACGCATGTTGGGAGGTGTGGGAGGAGACACGAGCTGAGGAGGAGCAGGGGTGGGGAGGTCCCCAAGTGAGTGCAGGCTTCTGGGTGCGGCTCCCTTCTGTGGGCAGAGCAGAGGGCCTGGCCCGCAGGAGGCACGTTGGAAATATCCACTAATTCAAATTCGTTGTTACTCAAATTTATGTGGAGGTCAAAATGAATGGAAAGGGACAGAAAAGGAAATGTAATTTTCTTCCTGTTTTTTTTTTTTTTTAAATTTTTAAAATTGAGATCTATTTTACATACAGGAAAACCTGTTCTGATTGTCGTACAATTCTTTGACAAACGCGGACTGCCGTGTACTGCCCTCCCCAGTACAGCCCAGAACAGCTTCAGCACCCTGAAAAATCCCCGGTACCCCTCTGTCGCCCAGAGCCTCCTCGGCGCCTGGCCCCTTGGCGACCACTGATCTGTTTTCTGTCCCGGGAATTTTGCCTTTCCCAGATGTCTTAGGAACGGAATCGTATAGCATGAAGCTTTTTGAGCCAGCTTCTTTCATTTCGGAGACTGCCTTCGAGCCCCAGCCAAGCTGCTGGTGTATCAGGAGTGCGCTGCTTTTTATTGCTGAGTTGTATTCCGTGGTACGGATATGGTGACTTTACTCAGAATGAACCACATGCTCTCCAACTGTGAGGATTTCCTTATTTCTAGATTCATACATCAATACTGCCTTTGTCCGAGTTCAAGTCCTGATTTCAGACCCGAAGGCATGGTCCCTGTTGCCTGAAGGAGAGATCAGTGAGAGCCTGCGGAAACTTGCAGGCCTCTGGGGAGGAGAGAGACCCGGGCCAGAGGGCAAGCCTGGAGGCCTGCTCCAGGGCTCTTGGAGGAACTGTCCCCCCTCCTTTGAGCAGGCTCACGCTGAGCCCATGCAGCACCTCTGGTGAATTAAAAAAGACTGTCCATTTGGGGCTTGGCTCAGCAGACTATAAGAGCAAGAGCCTTTTCCTCCAGGCCCATGAACCTTGAACTTGGAAATCAGGATATTGGCCCCTCCTGGTCCGTTGACCCAGGCTAAGGCTGCACAACCACAGGGGCAAGCCCGATTGGGGCCTCTCACCCTTATAAACAGCAAAATGCTATATTCTGCAGATCCGGGAGGCAAGCAAGCATGAGGGCCTGTGTAAGCCTCAGAGGAAGCCTGCGTGGTGTCCTTGGGCTGCCTCAGGGCCTCCCCCTCACCCGGAATGGGAGGTCTGGACCCCAGAGACCTTGGCAGGGGAACATCTTCAATCCTGGGTCTGTAGAGCCCTTCCTAGGCCAGACCGGCCAGGACCCACACTGGCTGGCACGCCTGCTGCACCAGCCCCAGGTGTGAGGGCTTCTCAGGATGGGGACTCCCAGGGCTCCTGTTAACACCCGAAGTGAAGGTGCTGTGGGGGCACAGGAGAGGTGGTCATCCCTCCACAGCTCAGGGAGAAGGCAGAAGAGCGTGGTGGTTGAGGGGAAGACTGGAACCAGAGGCTTGGCCTTAGAATCCTGGTGGTTCTGTCTGCCAGTCACGTGATCTCCTCCATGGGGCGTCCTGAGGACTCCGTGAGGTACTAGGTAAACGGCATTTGGTCTGCTGCTGCCTTGTGGTAAGTAACAGATGCTGTAGTTAAACCCGGGCAGCACCGCGGACTAGCAGGGCATCCGGGGCCCCAGCGTGGACATCCCCAGCCAGTGTTCTCTCCCTCTGGACACCGTCTCCCCATCTCCTAGGACATAGACAGGGTGAGATCACCCCTCACACCTTCCAGAGCCCTTGCAGAGCAGGGTGACCAGACCTGGTGCTAACCAGGCCCAGGGGCTTTGATGAGGCAGACCCTGGGAGTTACCTTCCTAGGAGGGGGGGTGTCCCTGCAGCCTAAGGGTCAGGGGCAGAAGGTCTACACCAGGCCCCAGGGGTCCCCAGTGCAGAAGCTGCCGCGCCCCTGGGGTGGGTCCAGCCTGGCTATTGCCAAACCAGAGAAGAAGCTGAGGCTTTGCTCCAGGCCCACTAGTCCATAGTCTGTCCGGACTGTCCATAGTCTGCAGAAGGAGGAAGAATTTTTATCAACTGCTTTTCTCTGTACAATGGGTCCTCAAGGCTATATGAAATGTTTATATACTTTTCTCTCTCTCCTTTTTAAAAAATATTTTATTTGTTTATTTGACAGAGAGAGCCACAGCAAGAGAGGGAACCCAAGCAGGGGGAGCTGGGGAGGGAGAAGCAGGCTTCCTCCTGAGCAGGGAGCCCAATGTGGGACTCGATCACAGGACCCCAGGATCATGACCTGAGCCGAAGGCAGACACTTAAACACACTGAGCCACACAGGTGCCCCCTTTTTCTCCTTTTAAATTAGGATGTTTTGCCATACGAACCCAATGTGCTACCGCTGGAAGCCATTAGGGAAGTCTCTTCTCCTGGTGGGACAGACAAGCCGCTGTCAGGCTCCAGAGTGCAGACGCCGCCGAGCGGGTGTGTCGCTGTGGGCAATGTGGGCTGAGCCATCCCCATCCCGGAGATGTGTCCTGCCCCTGCGGCTCAGTGCAGGCTCTCAGCCCCGCCCCAGCCCCCTCCCGGAGCTGGGCTCCCACCCACGGGGCCAGGCCAGGCACCACCATCAGCCTCTCACGTTCTCCGGACGTCCTGGGACTGGGCGCTGGTGCTGGTGTTATCATCATTCCCATTACCCAGGTGGGGACGCAGGTCTGGAAAGAGAGACACGCACAAGGTCCCAGGGCTGGAGTTTCAGGTGCCCCATGCCTCCCCATCCCCATCCCAACTCAGTTATGTGGCCCAAGATAGGGGCAGAGGAGAGGGTGGTGGAGGAGGTGGGGGGCCGGCCTGTCTGCCCGCTCTCCCTCCCGGCCCAACAGCCAGCCCTCTTCAGCCCTGTCTTTCCAGCCTTCCTCCCAGCCAGCACCCGCGGACACACCAGGCTTCTCCCAGGAGCCGCTCGCCAGCCCTTCCCCTGCAGAGCACAGGCCCGAGCCTTGGACCTGGTGCTCAGCCCAGGTCTTCGGGAACTAGCCATGGGACTGCAGAGAAGCCCACACAGCCTTGGGTCTCTGTTTTCCTCATCTGAAGCCCAGGAGCACAAGTGCTTACCTTCAGGTTCAGGTAAAACTTTGAGAGAGATTTTTAAGAAATTCCATCTCGGGACAGTAGGATTTTGGGTAATTATTAATAAGAGCTACCACCTATCATGGGCCTAGAAGGTGCCAGGCCACACACCCACAGGCCCTCAAATGTGATAGGGACACAAGGTAGCATAGCGGTGGGAGCGGAAGCTTTGGTGTTAGACCTCACTTGCTGTGTGACTATAAACTCCTCGGAATCTGTTTTCTCATCTGTGAAATGGGGCTAACAGGTCTGCTGCTGTAGGGCTCTGGGGGGAATCACACAGATAATGTGAGTAATGTGAGTGGGTTTTGCTGTGGATACTTTGCAACGACTCCATACACAGTGGATGTTACTCTGACGTTCACAAAAGCCCTGAAAGGCAGGCATAACTACATTTCACAGATGAGGAAATCAAGGTTCCACATCGGGGCTTTGTAGAGCTACTGAGCGTCCACGCTGACCTGCAAATTCAGGTCTTTTTCCCTTGGAAGCTGAGAGCCCTCCCCGTGCCACTGCTGCTTCCAATCTCTCCCATTCTGCTCACAAAGGACCACCTGGGCAGCACTGGGTAGGTGGGGCTCTTCCAGGCCCCGGGCTGCCCCAGCCACCCCCGAGGCTATTCCCAGGCACGGGAAAGGGTGGCCTCCCCAAAATGCCTGGATGCTGGTGCCAAAGTCAATAATGATAGCCCGCCCTGCAGGAAACCATGGTCACCACGATACAAACAACTGGGAGGGACGGCAGGTCACTTGGGCCCCAGCACCCGCCAACTGTGTCCCTCTGTGCCGGAGGAGGGCAGGCTGGGGCTGGCACCTGGTGACTCTCAGACCCAGGAGTGGGGAGGGCGCCCCTTCCTCCAATATGGGCCGTGTCCCCTGTCCCTCTCTGACGGCTCTACTAGAAAGCTGGCCAAGAAGGCGGCAGTGGGCTCAGCTAGGAAGGATCCCAGGGAGGACCTTGGGTCCCCGGGTAGCTCCTCCCATGGAACCCTGGGCCCCAAGCTTGCTACTCCGTGCCTCTCACTGCCTCAGCTCCGTCTTGAGGCCTCCTCTGGATTAGGGGCTGAGACCCAGAGACCCCAGAACATGGCACTGGCCTCTGCAGAGCCATCAGTTCTGTGACAAGGACGGGCATGCTTTATTAAATACTATAGATGTCCAAGGGCAGTTGTTCTAGGGTCACAGAGGAAGGACACTAATCGGGCTTGGGGAGTTAGAGAAGATAGCCTAGAGGAGGGAACATCTGCTTTGGGTATTAACAAAGGAGCTGGCCAGGCCACACAGGAGACGGTGTTTCTGGCGAGTGCAGGGCGCACTCGGGGACCTACAGGTGCCCTCCCGCGTTCAGTGTCTTCGTGGGGTGTGGGAAAGCAGTGAGAGATGAGCCGGAGGGACGACGGGGGCCGGGAGAGGAGGACTTTGCACCCTGGGTCAAGGGGAAAGGGGTAGAGATGACGGTGTGCTGAGGTTAACAACTCCTGGCTTGTGTGAGCGCTGATGGGGCATGAGTTCGGCGACCTTATGCTGTTACTTTGAAATCAGCTGGGGTGGGAATATTTACACCGGGGGACCTGGTCAGTGCTACAGACCAGAGCCAGTTGTTAACACACACACACACACACACACACACACACACACGGCAGCCTTTGGTGGGTGCAGGGCATAATTAGCTCTGGCTGCTGCTATGTGAAGGACGGATGGGAGGAATGGGCCCGGAGCCTGGAGATGGGGGCCCTGGGTGACCCCCCCGGGGATTGTGAGAGGCTGCCCCCAAAGGGCTAGGTGGTGGGAGACGGGCCCTGCTGTGTTGGCACAGCCTGGGGTGGGGGGCGTGGCGGAGTGGGGAGCTCCTTCAGCCTGCTTCAGCCAGAGCCTGAGAACCCGGAATAAAAGCCTTAATGGGAAACACCTGGGCTCTGCCCGCCCTGCTGAGAGCGGGGGAGGGGGGTTAGGGACCGAGGCTGAGCCTGGAGGACTGGCTCCCCACCCCTTCCTTCGCTTGTGCTGGACGGGGGCCCCCTGGGCCTGCGCTGGCGAGCTTGGCGAGGTGCGGAAGGAGGCGCGGCAGGGGTCATGGGCACGGGCCCCTAGTGATCGCTTGAGCCAAAGGGCTGGTTGCGTGGGTGTCTGTTCTATGGAGGCTTCTAGCGAAGGTCCTATGTGTCAGAGCCACAACCAGCCTAGGTCCTGGCTCTCCCCTGGCTTCCCCGCAGAGGCCTGGAGGTGGGCGGGGGGGGGGGGGTGCTCCGCTGGAGAGAGTGCAGGGAGGAAAAGACTGAAATGCGGGGAAAGAAGTTCTGGCCCCGAGAGGACGCCACTTTGTTAACTGCGCTCCCACCTGTTACGTGCCTTCCAAACCCTGCTCCTCGCTCAAATTCCCACCCAGGGACCGACTCCCAGCCCAGGTTCAGGGCATCGAGGACAGAGTATCTCTGCGCACATTAGAAACAGCGCCCCCTCTGGACAGGTCCAGCTCTGTGGGACGGGGGCTTTGGTGGGTGGACATGGCCTTGATTGTCCATAGAAAGGAAGACACTCGCTTCAAGCCTGTCCCAGAGGAGTAGACTTCCCTTACACACACGCAGCTCTGCCTTCTCTGCCCTTCCCCCACCCGTGGGCCACCCCAGCCCTCCCTAAGAATGACCCTGAAAAGGCGGGGAGGGAGCTGCAGGGCGGGGAGGAGGGCCTTGAAGGCAGAAGTCCTCACACACTTCAAGGGCTGGGGGAGGTGTAGCCCACTCGAAACCCCACGGCGAACCGCCCACCCCCTGCTGACAGCCCTGCCTTGGGCCGCCTCCAGCGCTCCTTCTGGGCACCATGTGGGGAAGGAGGCCCCGGCATTTGGAGATGAAAGGCACAGGGCCGGCCGCAGGGTTTCCCTCTGGAGCCATGTGGTCCCACCCAGCGCCCACCCTACCTCCAGACCCACGGAGTCAGCCGTGCAGCCATAAACGCTCTTGGGTAGAGGAACTGGCCTTGCCTTGCCAGCCGGGCTGTGAGCGGCGCTGCTATCATCCCAGGCCTTGAACGCCGAACACCCCTGCACATCCTGGCCCTCTTTAGAAAGCTGACCCTTCAGGGTGAGTCTGTCCTCTGGGGAAGACGGGGAAGGAGCCCAGAGCTGTGGGCCAGCAGGCTCAGGGACAGGCTCACGATCTTGGGGACATTCGTTCCCTCCTGGGGCCTCAGGTCTCCTCATCTGTGAAACATGGTCAGAGAGTTGGGTCGTGGGCCAGTGACAGGCAGAGCTAGGGTTGGAACCCCACAGCCAGGGCTGCAAGCTTCCTTGCGGCCAGAGGGACAGGCCGTGCTGAGTGGGACACCCCTCGTGGATCCTTTAGGACGTGGCCACCCCTCAGCGCTTCTCCACACAGAGGAATTTCTGGAAATCACAGCATGGAGGATTCTTAGGGTTCTTGAGGCCATAGTCTTGAAACAGGCTCAGAGGTTCAGAGAGCCTGGCTCATCAAAGAGGGAGCCAGTTGCTCCCAGTACAGTGTCTCTCCACTGTTCAGGTGGTCGTCTGGGTCCCCGGCCGGGGACACTGCGTGCACGTGGCACCTGGATTGTGACTGGGGCCTCCTTCCCGCCGGAGGAGACAGTCTCTCTGGAGAAGCAGAAGCAGATGCGCCTTCCCGCGTGACTGTAGCTGTCACATGAGGCCACCCTTTCCCTTTGTTCCCAGTTACTGACTCACGGAATAGCCGTCAGTTCCTTGAAGAGAAAGGAGCCTTGGCCGGTGACTGGTGCGAAGTTGCTGAGAGTTCCCTGGGCAGGTCGTTTGCTGAGACCAGGCCCTGAGTTTGCGCAGCCTGGAAGGAGCCACGCTCCTGCCTGCAGAGCCTGGGGCAGGGCTGCCCCCACAGGCAGGAATTCCTGAGGCCGGCAGGTGTGGGGACCCGGGAGAGGGAGGGGCCCCAGGGGCTACCGCTGAGGATTCAGTCCATTGCTGAGTTCCCACGGGCACCTACAGGAAACCCAGCCCTAGGCTCCCCAGTGGAATAGGCCATTAGGGACCCCAAGGTCCTGCTGGGAAGACACCCACCAGACTTGAGCACTTGGCACCATGAGTTGCCTCCAGGCCCTGTAGGAGCAAGGGGAGGAGGGAGAAGCCTGCTGAGGGCTGTGGGTGCCAGGGGTGGGGTGGGGGTGGCTCTCAGCCTGGTCTAGAGATAAGAAAAAATAAGGAGCTAAGAAACCATGTCCGGCAGGGGAAGTGGGGCACTCCAGTCTTTCTGGGTGTTGCTGAAGTGGGTGCTGGTTCTCCAAGAATGGTTTCCCTGTAGCAGGCACCACAGTGGCCAAAGCAGACCACCCCCCCGGCCCCCCAGACATGACAATGCAGGGATGGTGATGACATGAGCTCCCGCGAGTCGGGGTTCAGGAGTGGCCCCTGATTCCCAGCATGCCCTCCTTGTTCGGGGAAGACTTCCTGTAGGGTTCAGGATGAAGCGGTCAGCTCTGTGGGTTCCCCCAGGTGGGGAGTTCAGACACCAGAGTTAGTGTGACCCCTGCCCACTCAACACCACCCCCTCTGGGGAGGCAGTTTCTCTCTGTGGCCTTCTGGATGCTTTTTTTCCCCTGTCCAGGAAAGTCTTCCCTCTTACATGCTGTCTCTCCTCACAGTGCCACCTGTGCCACGGGCAGCCACTTGGGAGAAAGATCCTTGGGAGGTGGGGCCACACAGCCCTGGAGCCAGCCTCCTGGAGACCAAGAGCCCCGGATGGACCTTGTGGCTTCTCCTCCCTCTCCTTCCTCCTTGTCCCACATACTTTTTTGGCCTCTGCTTCCCTCCATTACATTCTCAGCAGCTGCCCACTGATTCTAAGACTGCCCACATTCACAGGGCAGGCTTCCAGGAGGAGGTGTCACTGAGCTGGATCCTGGAGTGCTAGGAGGATCCTTCTGTAACTCTAGAAACTTCCAGCAGTTTCTAGGAGCCTTCCAGGACAAGGCTGAGGCTGTGAGTCGAAGCAGCTCTGTCTTCCATTACCCACCCTTACACTGACCCACAGATTCTCCTCAAGCCCCGTGGCAGTGGGGTGCAGGTTTGAGGAGTTCTCAGTCCATGGGACAAAGAATTTTGTCTGCCTCGTGGGATGTGCAGAGCTGGGGCAGCTGACTGGGGACAGAACGGGAGGATTTAGAACCCCGAGGTGGGGAGAGAGCAGGAATGGGCACAGAGAGAGAGAAGGGGGTGAGACCATCTCTCCTCAGTGTCTCCACCCTCCTGAACGCAGGAGTGTCCGACGCTCTCACACCAGTGTCTTGGGGTGTCTTTGCCAGACTCCCTGTTTTCAGTTTCTTGCTGCAGCTCCTGGCAGTCTTAGTTCAGGGGCCTTGTCCCTGTGCTGTGCTGTGCTGTGCTGTCGTGGATACTGTGTGGAGAGCCGGCCCTGCAGCCAGGTGCACAGACAGGAGGGACAGTTAGATACTACCTACTCGTGACAGTTATGCTACCCCTCCCCTCCCCCACCCTGCCACCCAGACTGATGACTTCCTGAAAAGGGGTTCAATGGGGGATTTGTGACATGGAACATTTGATGTGACCTGAGAACTTCCTGTTCAAGTGACCCCTGGGGCTCCTGACCTCTGAACGTGTCCGTGCGGTCAGAAAGTCAGAATGAGGCCGGTGGGGGGGTGGGGGGGTGTCACAATTTCCTAAACAGAGCTGTTGGCAGGCCCCACTTGCCCTGGGCCCCAGAATCCAGAATCCCCTGCTCTGTAGGCTCATCTGACTTTTTGCCACAGAAGCTGCTTGGTGACCTTGAGGCTCAGGAAACCAACCGGGGAATCCCAACAGGAAGCAGATCTTCCCATCTGAAGGTGTTTCCCACACCCACCCCCTCCCCAGAGCACTTAGGAAAATGGATCCTGAACTGAGCCTTGGGAGCTGGTACCGAACCCCGGGCCTTCAAGGCTCCCAAGTGTGAAAGCGACCCAGGCTGCTCCTCAGGGCCCCTCGGATTTCCTGATTGCCCGTGGGTTTCCTGAGAATGCCTGATGAAGCCCTCACTGCACAGGGACTCCTGTGGCACCACTGCTTACACGGAAGGGACTGGGAGGGATGTTTACCTTCATACCAAGGAATCCTCGAGAAGCCTTAATCCAGGTGGCTGATTCTTGTCAGAAATGTCCTTGTTCAACACCGCCTTGTGCGAGCTGGGATGTGTGTTAAGAAAAAGTCTCTATCCACTGATTTCTGCGGAGATTTGCGTCCCTCCAATTCTGTGACGCTCGGGCTGTTCTGCGATGGGATCTGGAGGCCCTCGTTTTAATCTGAGCCCGGGGACTGCAGTCTGTGGGGCACCTCTCGGTGTTTCTGGGGAATTTTGTGGTGGGAAACCTGCTTCTTGCATGAAGTCTGAGCCAAAAATGGTTTGGCCAAAACAAAGATGCACGAACTTGTATAACATCTTTTTTTTTTTTTTTTTTAAATTTATTTGACGCAGAGAGAGAGAGAGATCACAAGTAGACAGAGAGGCAGGCAGAGAGAGGAGGAAACAGGCTCCCAGGACCCTGAGATCATGGCCTGAGCCGAAGGCGAAGGCTTAACCCACTGAGCCACCCAGGTGCCCCTGCATAATGTCTTTTCATTCTGTCCTCCCCCCTGACCCGCTGGACTGAACTATAGGTTAATTGCCTCATGCCCACTAAGGTGTAGGTTCAGTAGCTAAATGGAGCTAAGCCTAGTGGAGCTTCTGGGGAACTCAAGTCCTCCGCTGTCTCCAGCATGTCATAGAACGATCCAGAAAACAGTGCTCAGCCAATTAACACCCTGTGGTCTGCGCAGACCAGGCAGGAGCGTCCGCTGGGTGCCCACCCTAAGGAGGGGTCCCGGGCCTGATGGCAGAGCCAGGAAGCCTCTCTGGGCAAAAAGGCCTTCCTATGTGTTTCAAGGATTCAGCATCACCTGGTGAGTCAGAAGAAAGGGCTGTTCTACAGGCCCTGTCTCAGCCTCCTCCGGCTGAGGTCCACAGAGCTGTTCCCGTGTGCTCTAGGACCATCCAACTTGACCAACCCCTTGGCCAGACCTGGGTTGCCTAAAGCATGAGCAGGTTTGCCTGCTAGGGCTGCTTGGGGGAGCGATGGGTCTGAATCAGACCTCGACTAGACACTAATGAATGCCAGACCTGGGGACTGGGGCTTAGGTTGTGGGGGTGGGGAGCTTGGAGGCAGGCCAGCCTCGTGGGAGAAGGAGATGGGGTAATTCGTTGTGGGCACATGGAGAGAAGCATTGGGCAAACTACTGTGCTCTCAAAGGCAGGGAATCTGAGATGACTGCAACTGCCCAGCATTCTGTGGGTGAGAGAGAGCAGAGAAGCCTGAATGCCCATCCCAGGAGAAGTTCAGGCATGGCCTTGGTCAGAATGATGAAGAGGCAAAGCCAGCGTATGTTTGATTTGCTGGGAGAAGGAAAACTGAACAGTGACTCAGCTGAGAATTATTCAATCAAGTGTTTGCGGAAGGACAGCGTAATCAGAAGGCAGTGTGTTGATGAAGGACATGGAACCCTGGAGAGGTCTGAAGGCAGTGCCCTGCCCCTTGCCCCTCACGTGCACCAACACCAGGACCCCCTCTGGAGGAAAGCCTGGATCAGACCTCCTGCCCCCAATAAGTCACAATGAATGGGGGCTAAAAGGAAGATTTAAAACCAAATATATCTGGGGTGCCTAGGTGGCTCAGTCATTAAGTGTCTGCCTTTGGCCAGATCAGGGTCCTGGGAACGAGCCCCGCATTGGGCTCCCTGCTCGGCAGGAAGCCTATTTTTCCCTCTCCCACTTCCCCTGCTTGTGTTCCTTCTCTTGCTGTGTCTCTCTCTGTCAAATAAATAAATAAATAAATAAAATCTTAAAAAAACCCCAAACAAACCCAATATATCTCAAATCGAGGTGCCTCCTCGTGTTCAGCATCCTTGGCTGATGGGCGGAAGCACCCCTTGTCAATATCACCGGCTGGGTGGCTCCGGCTTTAATTCACCCATGGCCCCTTGGGGATGCAGTTCTCCTGGGCCTCTCCTGAGAGCCCCAGCATGCCCTGTCACTCCTCACTGCTAAGTTCATGGATCCAAGACCTTCTCCCTACATCTAAAGAGCCAGCAACCATTTACGCATTGATCCCTCTCCAAGGCTCCCAGGCTAATCCCTACATGGTGGTGGTTAATGGTTGGGTAGAAAATCGGGACTGTAGGAGGGCTGGGGTACACCTGTCATCCAGCTACCTGGGCATGCTGCAGGCACTACTTCAAACTCATCATTTCCATTGCATATACCTGCCTCTCTCCCTGGGTATCCTCTCCTCCTGGGTACCTCCTGGGTGTCCTGAGCATCTCCGTCTTCCCAGTCCCAACTCTTCCTCTCCCTCACAGTCCCATTGCTTCACCTTCCTTCATCAAAATGACAGTGGTTTCCTAACTGGTAGCTCTTTCCAGTCTCAGTCTCTTTGAGTCAATCAGCCAGGTTGCCCTCAAGTTTAGATAAACAGAAGAATTTGTGAACAAGTGAGCAAGGGACAGGAAGACATTGAGAACTAGTGAGGTCAGCCACGCCTAGCGCTTTGGCTTTCCCTCCCCTGCTTGCAGACACCCTGCAGAGAGTTAATGCCAGGAGCTGGGTCTCTGTCTTTCCCCCACCTCCTGCTGGGGCTCCCTGTTGGCTGAGTCTGTCTAGCGGTGGGAGCGTAGAGGAGCGGGCTGACGCTGTCCTCACAGGCTGGTCTCCCCAGCCCAGGGCAGCAGGTGGAGCAGGGATCTGGAGGGGAAATGGAAGGAGTTCACGCATAGGCTGACCCATTCTTCACGTGGCCACCAGGGAGATGTGTCCCAAACCTGTATCTGAATGAAGTTCCTGCCTAAAATTTTGAGAATAAACAAAATAATGGTATGAATTAATAAGGGCTACTCCTCCAATGCCCCCCCCCTGCCCCCGCCAGCTGGCCCCGTTCATAGGATTTTCAAGGTCAATGGCATGTTCCATTTTATAGCGGAAGTGACTGAAGCTCAGAGAAGCAAACACTTGGGTCTCCATAGCCAGGGCCTGGAGACGTGAGAACCTGAGCTCACCTGCTGTGACAATCCCTCCTGTCAGGAGGCGCCCCGGGGGTAGCTCTGGCTCTCCCCGGTCTTGGCCCAGACTCCTTCCCCACTCCCGAGGCTCCCGGGCTCTAGCTGATCTGTGTAACTAGCTCTCTGAGGCCTCCATTTGCTCTCACCTCTGTGAGCGTTTAGGGCAGAGGCTGGCCAACGGTGGGCTCATGGCTCCCCACCGGCCTGTCATTGTACAGCCTGGGAGCTAAAAACACTTTTTACCTTTTAAGCAATCGAAACATTTAAAAGGATCCCATTTTGAGACGTGAAAATCATGCGACATTTCTGTGTCCATAAATAAAGTTTTATTGACACAGGGCCGTGCTCGTTTGTTCACATCTCGTTCGTAGCTGCCTTGGGGCTCCCATGGCAGAACGGAGTCATTGTGACAGAAAAAATAGGGCCTGCTAAGTCTCAAATGCTTGCCATCTGGCCCTTTACAAGAGAAGTTTCCCAGTTCCTGCCTCAGGGGGCTGCTTTTTGACACTCTATCAGTCTCTATTGTGCTCCGGTACGTTTCAGTTTTACCTCCAACTTGAAAATTGGTGCTCACTATAGAAGACTCAGACCAGACGGCGGGAGGGGGGGGCGTTGGGGGGCCGAGGAGCCCTGTCCCCATCCCCTGCCTGGCGTTGCTGTTACTATTTCTTCCGTCCTGGTGGCCCCAAGCTTCTCTGGCAGACTCCCATTCATACCTCGGGCCCAGCTCAGCCGCCACCTGGTTTAGGAACCACTGGGCCACCCTTTTCTTTTCTACGTTGCTTCAGAGGCAGCCTACCTGGCGGCTAAGAGCACAGGTGCCCGGTTGGAATCCTGGCCCTGCCGCTTACCTCCTTGGGCGACTTACTCAATTTCCTTGCTCTTCTCTCATGAGCTACAGTGGGGGCCATACCTTGCTGTGAACCTCATGGGATAAAACCCAGCACCTACAGGGGACCTGCTCAGAACAGGGCCTGGTATCCAGAAGATGCTGTGTAGAAGGCAGGCATGGCCTCTTTCGTGGAAATTCTGGCCTATTCTCTGCCATCTGCTCACGTGGCCAGTCTCCCTCACGAGGTCCTGTGCTCTTGGGGGCAGTGAGCGGCTTCTGTTCTCTTCATGTCAGGAATGGGTGCTGAGTAAAAAAACAGATTTACTATAAGGAGGCCGGAAGGAGGGGTCCGGGCAGGGGTCTCACAGGGCCCGGAGAGGATGAGACCCAGGCTCGGGCGTGGGATGGCGCTGTGGGAGAATAAACAGGATGCCTCAAAACTTGAGTTCCCAGAGGCTGGGCAGGTGAATCTGGGCCCCAAACAGTCAGTCAGGGGGAACCCACCTTTGTTTATGGCTGAAAAGTTTGCAGAAAGCCTAGGGTCACGGTGTCCCCAGATTATGAGGAGAGACCGGACAGCCCCGGCGGGCCCAGGCCTTCCTTAGTGCCCCCTGCCTCTGGGGACTGTGGGGAGGTGGGGGACAGTCCTCTGAGGGGCACGCGCAGGTCAGCTAAGACACCTCATTGGCCCAGCAGACCCGGCCTTCCTGGAATATTGAAGTAGGGGAGAGGGGCTGGGAAGAGGGTCAGCCCCGTCTGCGGCACCCGCTCCCGCTCCGAGCTTCAGAGAAATGATCTTTTCCTCCCTCACCCCATCTCCCACCCTCACTGCTCAGCGCTCCCTGGACTTCTGAAACTTCTGAAACCTGAAGAGGGCACAGGACTTACGCAGGACAAAGGACATGCGCAGTTCATTCAGCGAAGGGAGAGGCCCAGCCTCCAGGGAGGCGGGCGCCAGGGTGTGGGCCCAGCAGCGCCTCTGGAGGCAGATTTGGCCCCGTCTGAATGGAGGTTCACTGCCACCACCACTCCAGGAACCAGGGTACCCCTGTGGAGGGGGCCCCAGGGGTGGCGCGTGGGTGGGCGCACCAGGCCGGGAACATGCATGTGCCTGTGCGTCCCGGTGCAGCCGGGACAGGGGTGGAGGTGCAGAGGAGGGAGCTGTGTGACTCCACTAGCCGAGGGCCTGGAGCGGGGACGTGGGGGGTCCTCGTGGTGAGCTCCTGCCTCCTCCAGTCCAATCTGCGTATGCTGGTCTGTGGCTGGATGAGAGGGACAGGCTCAGGATTTGACAAACACCTCCAGCAAGGCCAATCCCCCCGAGGCCTGAGGCCGGAGTCTGCTCCTGGGACCCACGGGAGCCCCCAGAAGTGGCCCCACAAGCTGGGGACCAGGAGCGCAGAATGTGGTGGTGATCACTGGCAGCCAGGCTGTCCCTTGTCCTTCCCGGGGTGTCTCCCCAGCTTCTTGGAGCCTGCCTGGCCCTGCCCTCCCTGGGTCACCCCTGAGCCCAGTAGGCGGGTGCGGCAGCCGTTGTGCAAGGGCTGAGCTCACCCGCGGAGCCCGCCCCGGCCTGCGCTGGCCTGCTCGCTGCAGTTAATCATTGTTCAAAGGCCCTGGCAGGCGAACAGGCTGCGGAGGAAGACGTGATGGGCAGGGCCACCCTTGCCAGGTCTCAGCAAAGCTCCCCCCGCAGGCCTGGGCTGGAGCCGTTCCCTAGGACCCCACAGTGAAAGCCAAAGGCCGGCCTGAGACCACCTCCCCTAATTCTCCAGTAGGAACTGAGCAGTTGTGTCTGATCGCAGCAAAGAACGTCCCTTTGTGGATCTCCTCTTTTGGTCAGAGCGGCCTCAGAGCAGTGCGGTTGCTAAGTGCGGAGGGCAGGTACTAACACCAAATGCCTTGGTTCGAACCACAGCGATGCCATTTCCCAGCTCTGGGACTTGGGCCAAGCATCACCATCTCTCGGGCTCTGAAAAGTTGGTGGTGGTGTTGATGATGCTGCTTTCCTCAAAGGACTGTTGTGAGGCTTAGGATCTATATCAAGGGCTTTCTATGCCAGTAACACAGAAAGCCCAGGACCCCAAACCGAGACTAAAACACTCATCACTGGGCATGGCTAATCCCCAATAGGAAGCCAAGAGGTCACCAGGCGCTGGGCTGGACTGTTTGTGCACATTGTGTCATCGTCCCTCAATGGGGGCCCTTGGGAGTTAGGTACTACTGTCCCCATTTCCCGGAGGAGGACAGCCAGGCTTAGGGGAGGGAAGTGACCGCCCCAGGTCACACGGTGTAAATGACAAAGCCGGGACGCAAACCCAGGTCCGTCTGCCCCCAGATCCTGAGTTCTCTCCCCTACCCACACTGCCAGGTTTGCAGATCAAAGATGCGAATCCAAACTTGCCAGGCAATTAACTTCTGCCCACACTCATTGACATCCTCTGCGCGTGGGGGCAGGGGTGGGGACGGGGCGAGGGGGTTCAGGACTGAGTTGTCTTGTGGGAAAGATAGAGATCGACAACAGCCAGCCCCGGCCTCTGTCTGCGCTCAGAGAACCTCCGATGGATGAGGCCAGAGCCAGTGCCATGCACAATCCCTGGAGAATCCCAGTGCTGCTGTGGGCTGGGATCTGGGGGAGCTTGGAACCCCCTGACGGCCAGGGCGTGGGTGGGAGCTGGTGGGAAAAGGGCCTGGAAGCAGCATACTGGTTTGTTGTTGTTGTTGTTGTTGTTACAGTATATGTTTATTTGTCATGGGTGGGGAAGGGGAGCTATGGGGATGTCAGGAGGCCCAGAACCCCTTCTCCCTCCCACCGGAAGCTTCCCCATGGTGTAACTCTTGGCCATAATGGCCTTGTGCCAGAGATCCCCACTAAACAGAAGAACACACGTCTCCAGGGAGGCTCTTGGCCTCCTGCAAGGACTCTTCTGTCTATTTCAGAGGTGCCCCTTGAGGGAGCTTGCCTTTGGGCCAGCAGGAACATTTGGGGGTCTTGTGGGAGCTGGCACAGTATGGGATTAGTGGCTAGAAAAACTCCATGTCAGACGTGTAATCTGAGATTTTGGGAAAGAAAGGGCCATGAGGCTAACTAACACAGCCCAGGGACCTCTGGGTGTGTGTGTGTGTGTGTGCACGTGTGTTGGGGACGGGCTAGGGCAGCAGTGCTTCTCCTCAGAATGGTGGCTTTAGTGGAGTTCATCTCGTGACAGCTCTAGAAAGTTCTCTCTGGATCGTCCCGCCTCCCTCGGTGTACTTTCCCTGAGATGCCCACCCCGTTCCCCACCCAAACACTCCACACTCCCTGCCCTCTCCACTCCTCTCCAGACAAAAAGGCTTTCAGAATATGCTCCGATAAGCGCACTTGCTCTGAGCTGTTGAGGGCTGAAAAGGTTTCCTCTGTGGCCCTCCCAGCCGGTCTCACTCTTCACTGCCCATCGCCCTGCCCCTAGATGCATGGTCCCCTCTTATGTCGGGGGCAGGAAGCCCAGCGCTGAGCACCCAGGCCCCCCTGGCTTTCTAGGACACTGAGGCAGCCTGTTCCTGCCTGGCTGCTGCTGGAGGCAGGGGAAAGAAAGCTGAAAGCCCATCTTGGCCCCCGTGACGAACTCCAGCCCCAGAGGCCAATCTCAGGTCCCAGAGCTGTCCTGAGTGTTTACTGCCCTGCCTTGGAGGCCCTGGGCACAAAGAGACCATTTCTGGCCATGGCTGAGGCCACGGATGTGGGTGTTGGGAGACATGGCTGAGACCCCGGCAGATGGGAAAAGGTGTGGGACGTAGCACTGGTGCCAGGAAGGGAAGCGATACTAGAAAGATGCGAGAAGATGCAGAAGGAAAGAAAAGGTCCAGTCTCCTCTGCCATCTGTGCCCTGCCGCCCACCACCAACATTATCCTCCTGACCTCGGTCATCATGGCTGTTCCACGATTCTCAGGTTTTTAAGTAAACATTGGTGTCCCCAGGGACTAGGTGGGGGCTCTGAGACTTCAGGTGATGGGATGTTATAATGAAAGCAAATTTCAGACCAGACTCTGCCACCATGGCCTATTTTTAATAGCTAGTAGGCATAAAAACCAGCATCTGAGCCTCTCCACTAAGCCCAGGGCTGCCCCCTTCTTTGTCCTTATGTGTGTCAGCAAGCATTGCATGAAAAGTTCAGTGCCCCAAAGATAAGCCCATGTCCTGTTGGCAGGACCAGCCCACCTTTCGGTCGGATCAGGAGACAGAAGCTTCTGTTGGAGTTGGGGGAGCGGTGTTTGGGGCTCAGAGAGAGACCCAAAACCAAATGGGAACAGACCTAGAGCTCCCGTCCATGGGTGTTATTCAAGTCAAGACATGGGTGCCTGTACCATCTTTCTAGCCAAACATGTTTCTTGAATATCACGTCACCCATGACACATTATCTAGAACACCTCTCATGATAACTAGTGAATTTTGGGGATCAGATTCAGATTACTGTGTTTGAAGCTCTTGCTAGCTGCTCCTATGGTGTGAATTCCTTTCAGTGTTCACTAATCATCCCTAGAGCATAAATTACAATGACTCCTACACAAACATACCATTCCTCCTGTTCGTGGATTGGTGCTTTAAAGTAAATGATAGACAGTGTCACTAGCCCAGGTCCCCCAGCCACAGTCAGGACCACTGACACTTCGGGCTGAATAATGCTTTGTTGGGGGAGCTGTGCTGTGCATAGTAGCACAGAGTCCTTGGCCTGTCCCCACGAGATGCAGTAACACATGCCCCCACGTTACGACAACTCAAGATGTTGCTAGATGCTGCCAACTGTTGGGGAAAAAAATCCCTCCTGGTGATTGAACTAGAGCGACCATATATATTGTCCAGTCTGGGATGCTTTCATTTAAAAAAAAAAATTTTTTTTTTAGAGTTTTATTTGTTTGTTTTATTTGTTTGAGAGAGACAGAGAGATCGAGAGAGAAAGAGCATGAATGGGTTGGGTGGCAGCGGCAGAGGGAAAGGGAGAAGCAGATTCCCTGCTAAGCAGGGAGCCTGATGTGGGGCTCAAACTCAGGACCCAGAGACCACAACCTGTGCAAAAAGGCAGATGCTTAAGCGACTGAGCCACCCAGGTGCCCCGTTTTTAGATTTTTTTAAAAAAATATTTTATTTATTTATTTGACAGAGAGAGATCGCAGGTAGGCAGGCAGGCAGAGAGAGAGGAGGAAGCAGGCTCCCTGAGGAGCAGAGAGCCAGATGTGGGGCTCGATCCCAGGACCCTGGGATCATGACCTGAGCAGAGGGCAGAGACTTTAACCCACTGAGCCACCCAGGTGCCCCTTTAGATTTTTTATAGTAGACGATTTCAAACGAACTGCTGTAATAGAGTGGTATAATACAGTGGTATAATGAAGCCCCACGTATCCGCAGCAAACCTCGACAATTATGCACTCTGCCAGTCTTGTGTCTTCTCCACTCCTGCCTACTCTCTGCTGCTGGCCCACCCCTCAGCTCATGTGGAAGCAAATGTCAGACAACATTCAGCTATGAATATTGAAATATATATCTCTAAGTGATAAGATCTCTTTTTTAAACCTACCTGCAGTGTTTCTATCATACCTCAACAACTTAAAAAATAATTCCATAATATCATAAAATATCCAGTAAACAAAACCAAGATACTTTTGAGAGAGTAACAGGGAGTTCATGGAGATAGCAGGTATAAATCGGGACTGTCCCGGAAAACCAGGACGGAGCCAGGCACGCGGGAACATTCGGTTTCCCTAAATAGAGCACTTCTAATGCACATGTCTAAAAAGTCATTCTCCTGCTCGATAGCCTCCAAAGGCTCCCCGGTGCTGAAGCACAAAGTGCTGACTCAAGCAGACCCCCAGGGCCCCGTGACAGGTGCCCACGTGCTCTGCCTTATCCTCCCATAGTCCTTCTGCGGCTGCTGCCAAGGTTGTGTCTGCTGAGCAATGCTCCTGGGAACGCCAGCTCCTGCTCCCTGCTGCCCAGACGCCTTGCTGGCGCATGGGACGGGGGGCTGTGCCGGGAGGCCCTGGGACTGATCAGAGTGTGCTCTTTGCTCCCTTAAATTCTAGCCGTTCCTTCCAGGCACCTGGATTTGAATGTTGGCAGAAGTAGGATGTTTGATGTTTTCTGTTTAAAAAAGTGCTGGGCTAGAGGTTAGAGGTGCCCGAATTGCTTTTTTGTCTCTTTTCCCCCCTTCTTTCTTTTTAAAAACACAATATCCAGGGTCTGTTTTGCTCTTGTGGGACCAAAATGACTCCCTCCAGATGCCAGGGCCCCTGTCTGTGCTCAGCCATGCCCAGGGAAGGAGCTGTGGCTCCACCGGGCGGGCAGAGGGAGCTGCTGAGACAGGTGGTGCCATCCCCCCCAGTGCAGACGGACAGACAGAAAAGCAGAGTTCAGCTTGCTTGACCAGAGTCAGCCCTGCTGCTTTCTGGGAGGAGCTCCCAGGGAAGGAGTCTTGCCCTCTCTGGCTAGAAGAAGCAGAATCTCTTTCCTCTCTGGCAACCCGAGCTCCCCAGCCAGACTGGCCGGGTGTGACCACCGCCCCATCTCCGTGTGCCTCTACCCATCTCCCGAAGGTTGAATTTGGGGGTTTCTGGAAGAATGCAACTCCAAAGAATGACAGCAAGCCATGCTCCTTGAGAGGAAACGAAACATGACCAGAAAAGTCTTCCAGATCCTGCAAAGGCTTGATCCTCAGTTCTGGCTCACCCCACGTGCCCAGGCCAGGCCAGAGGCCAGCCCTGCAGGTCCCAGCCACTCGTCACCAAGATGCCTTCAAGATCGGCCTGACCCTGGTGCTTCCCATTCCTTGGCTTCACCCCAATGAGTTGAGTCTCTCTCTGTCTACCTGTCTGTCTCAGTCCCCAGCTAGTGCCTGACCCAGGCCTTGTGTTGACCTGTGGCCCAGGTCCCGTTTGCCTGGTCCTCCTGGTGGGTGCCCTTCCTTTCCTATAGTCCTTTCCTGCAAGCATGTCTTTGTTCATTTATTCACGGCACAAAGATTTATTGAGGATTCGCTATGTGCCAGGCCCAGGAGCCGGTGCTGGGACACGGGTAAGCAGTATACACCAACCCACCCCTGGCCCCGTGGGCTCACATTCAGCCACTGAGATGACTTTTCACACGGGTTTTTGGGACTCCTTCTCTTCTCAAAAGCCCTGGGATTCTCATGAACACAATTCCCCTCTTCCCAAGGGACCAGGTTTACAGACCAAAGGACCTGAAAATAGATGTCTGCTCTAGTCGAGCTACAGAAAGTTGTGTTATCCCCTTACCCTGGAGGGTGGGTGTCTCCAGCCCCTATGATGATACAGGAGAGAAACGTGCCCCATGGCTTTTCTCTGAGGAAAAGAGGCCCGTTCAAGGTGACTCATTCTTTCTATTGGTGGGAACAGGATTGTGTGCGTGCGTGCGTGTGTGTGTGTGTGTGTGTGTGTGTGTGGCAGTGGGGATTTAGGCTTCCAGGAGCACTCTGGTGAATTCTATGAGGATTTTATATGGCTTCTGAAAGGGTTCTCTGAAGCTTCAACATGGATTTCATTAAGATCTCGTAAGGATTTTATGTTCATCCACGAGAAGTAGACACGGCTTCCAGAAAGACTCTGAGAGACTTTAACGTGTCAAGTGCCTTGGCCCTGCAGGGTGAGGCTGCTGAGGCCGTCCTTCGCTCTCAGCTGTGCCCCACTTGCCGCACACAGATGGGCTTTCACCTCCCCTTCCCCTATAAACTGTAGCATTTTTCTTTTCCGCTGGGTTCCTTCTTTTGCTCTTTACATAACCAATTTAACGAGATGGATTTAAAAAACGAATAAAAGGAAAGCCCCAGAGCAAACAGCACATGGGGAGCTTAGCCAAGGACATCTTCTGACATCAGAGGCTCTGAGGCCATTGAAGAGTCTGTGAAGCAAACACACAAGTGCTCTCCCCACCCCCACACACCGCCTCCCTCCTGGGGCCAGCGGGTACCGAAGGCCAGCGGCTTCTGGATGGCAGACAGAACCCAATTGCCTGCAACGCCCGCCAGCTCCCTTTCCTCCAAACTCTCTAGGAGGAGGAAGGAAGGTGGGCAGTCCTGCTGCTGGCCCCACCCCAGCTGGGCCACAGTCTCCAGCTGCAGCTCCTTGTAGGTCCCTGTCCCCTGCAAGCCCCATGGTTCACCCCAGGTGATGGGGACAGCTGCAGACAGGCCTCAGGCCAGGTCAGCCCTGGTGCTGGGGCTGAGGCCGGGCAGGAGGGGCAGGAGGAAGGGCCTGGGCCTGGGGGTGGGCCCTGCTCTGCTTCGCTGGTCCTTCAAGGCCTCCTCCGAGACCCACTCCTCTGCCTGTGGCTCAGTTCCGGCGGGCCGAGCGCTGCTTTTCCTTTCATCTGACTTTGTTCCTTCCAGGGCCACTGCTGGAGCAGGGTTTTCTGTGATGATGGAAGTGTTCTCAGCCCGCACTACCCAGCCCATCACCCCCGACCGAAGGTGGCTTGTTGAGGGCTGGCAATGTGGCTAGTGTGGAATGGAATGGAATTTTATGTTTTGCTTAATTTTAATTAGTGTAAATACAAATTGTCCAATGTGGCTAGTGGGCAACTGAATGGACAGTGTGACTCTTTTTTTTTTTTAAGATTTATTTATTTGAGCAAGAGAGAGCACCTACACATGCGCCAGTGGGGGGAGGGGCAGAAGGAGAGAATCCTCAGGCTGACTCCCTGCCAACCCTAGAGTCCTAGTGGGGCTCCATCCTATGACTCGTGAGATCATGACCTGAGCCAAAACCAAGAGTCCCACGCCCAGTGAACTGAGCCCCCCGGGATCCCCCTCACATGGACAGTGCTGCTCGTGGGCCGTGCCTTCTTGGGTCCGTTGACATTCTCCTTCTCACAATGTCCCCCACGGGTCTGTGACAGCACCTCAGCAGGGCCAAGGCTGACTCCCATTCTGCCCTCCTAAGCGTCTCTGGGCTACTGTTGGGCCCGAGGACCAACTACCCCATCTCTGAAACCATCAATAAAGTCATATTTCAGAGCATGTCCATGCCAGCCTTTGGGGAGATTTCCTACCCTCAGCAGAAGGCCAGCAGGAATCCAGCATCTCCACCCCACTGTGAGGTCACAGGGACCCCACTGAAGCCCTCTAAAATCCCCTGTTAGAGACCTGCAACATTTCTGTAGGAACTTAGCAAGGACCCCACTCGGAATGGAGCATTTTCGTGTATCCCTGGATACTCCACCTGGAACGAGCTGGCTTCTGTCTGTGTGTCTCAGCCCTTGTAGTGGTCATTCAAGGCCAAGTTCAAGGTCACTTTCCCAACTGATTGGGAGGTTTTACTCTCTTGTTCTTTGCAACTTCACTCGCCCGCTGCATATCCCTTTCTTAGAACTTCTGTCGGTGTCCCCGGTGGGATGGAATTTCTCGGCTCCCGCCACCGTGGGGACACAGACCAGGCCTTCCACCACCCCTGCACACCATGGCAGGACTTCCGGGCAGCACAGTCACCCTGCCCCCACGGGGTGAGGTGTGCTCAAGAATGGGCTGCCCCTGCTGGGCCCTGCTGCCTTCTCTCTCTGCAGGCCCAGGGGCATCTGTCCCACCTGCCGGCACCTTTGTCACCTGCTCCTTCCGCACAGGCGCCCATGCATCCCAAAGCAGCAGAACCCTTGTGGCATCACCTCAGGGCTGGGCCGCCCATGTAGGTCCTCTCTCCTTCAGTCTGCTTCATGCTTTGTCACCTGGGCCTTAAGGTAGTTAACTGCTAGGCTAACTATAACTGGGCTTTCATAAAGTTCTTTATTTCAGGAAAATGAAATGAAACAAAACTCTTTCCAGTTTGTGTCTCTAACCCTTATGTCCACACAACTTTAAATGTCACACAGCCCCGGGGACCGACAAGGTCACATCCCCCATGGCACTGTGTTCTCTCCGCCCCTTAGCCAAAACCCCCAGGCCCCAGAGGCTTCCCTTTTTTCACAATATCACCTCCCCAAATCAATAAAAGGGGAAAAGAAAACCTTTGGGCAAACCTACTCACTGAAAAGGATACCCATAGGACTGCCAAAGAAACTCACTGTCAGACTTGCCCAGAGAGTCTGTTTGGGGGGACCCTTCCCATTCCTCCCTATATATTTGGGATCCCACCAAGCAGGGAGCCCAATGCAGGGCTCGATCCCAGGACCCTGGGATCATGGCCCAAGCCGAAGGCAGATGCCTAACGATTGAGCTAACCAGGTGCCCCTTTTTTTCATGTTTTAAATTGAAATAGAGTTGTTTTGCACAATGTGACATTAGTTTCAAGTGTACAACATAGTGATCTGACACGTCTGTGCGGTAAGCAGTGTTCACCACTAGGGTAGCTTCTGTCTGTCACCACGCCGTGCTACAGTAATACCACCGGCTACAGTCCCTGTGCTGTACAGAGTTTCCTCAGCGCTGTCTAGTCTACTAACAAACCCATCAAAGGCATTCCTCATTTCTGCTTGTGTTTTTGATCTTTAGCATTTCTTTGGGTTCCTAGAATTTCCATATCTCTGTACATTGCCCATCTGTTTTTGCCTGGTGTCTACTTTATTCATTAGCGTCGTCAACATCTTAATTATAGTTGCTTTAAATTGCTGCTTGGAGAATTCCAACATTCTAGCCACGTCTGTTCTGATGCTTGCTCTGTCTCTTCAAAGTATGTTTTGTTTTGTTGCCTTTTAGTATGCCTTGTAACTTTTTCTTGCTAGCTGTACATGATGTATTAGATAAAAGAAATGGCTTTAAGTAGGTCTCTAGTGATGTGGTTGTGAGGTGTGGAGTGACGGGAACGTTCTATGGTCCTGGGATTAAGTCTCGGTCTTTCAGTGAGCCTGTGCTTCTGGGCTGTGAGCTTCACAAGTGTTTCTCCATTTTTCCTTCCTGCTTAGGTGGGACAAGATGACTAGACTGGGTTAAGCTGGGTATTTCACTTCCTCTAGGTCAGTTAGGCTCTGACAAAACCCCAGCAGGTTATGCTCTACTTAACTAGTTTCCCCCAGGGTAGGACTTGTTATGGAGAACTTTCAAAATGGTTCCTTTCCCCTCTCCCTGTGGGAAGCAAAGGGATTTCTCTCTGCTTTTCACTATGGGAACCCGGGAGCCCTTGGAGATGAAACTCACAAAAGTGCCCCTCCCCCCGGGACTGGGTCCCCTGTTGTTCTCCCCTCTCGACCTTGTCTTCACTGAGCCTCCAGCCATCTGCCCATCCCCATTCCGGTTGCCTTGCCCAGCATTGGCTCCGGTGGCGGTCTCTGCCCCCTGCCCCCTGCCCCCTGCAACGCATTCACCCATCACTCTGCTGGCTCTGGGGGCAGCGGTTTGCTCAGTGCCCCACCTTGCTGAGCGGTCTAAGAAGAGGTTTGTCCAGTTTCTGACTTGCTGTTAGGAATGGCGACTTGTAGCTTTGTACATGTTGGACGGGAAAGAGGAAGTGCCCTCACCAGTTTATAGACACACATTTTCATATATGTACATTTCCCCCCTGAGAAAATTGTCTGTAGGTTTCATCAGGTGCGCCACTAACTCGGAGTCCTGTGCCATCAGGCCAGGTGGTGGGTAGAAGGGAGGCTTGGTTTGGGAGCCATGGCTTAGAGTTCTCACCTGATTCCAAATTCCTCTGTGAACTGGAAAAGCCACTTTACTCAAAGCCCCTCTCTAAAACAGGACCATAGCCCCTGTCTTGTGTGGTGAGTTAAAAAACATGTTCACGGTCATGGTCACCCATTGTTTTGACATGCTTCCCATCCGAAGGCAGAATCGAATCGTCCTCCCGTCATTACTGGGGGGGATTTGATGACATGCTTGCAATGCAGAGAGGCAGAAATGATACTGTGTATCATGCTAGACTCTAGACTCTAGTTTAGAAAAGGGGATATGGTGTCTGCCTAGCTTTCTCTTGCCCGGGAGCCCTGAGCCCATGTAGAGTCTGGCTACCCGGCAGCTGCTGCGGAGAGAGGTGTGTGTGAGGGGTCCCAGCTGTTCCCGCCCCCAGCTGCTGGCTCTTCCCAGGCCAGAACCAGGCATGCGAGTGGCCTCAGACGATGAGTGGACGCAGTCTTCCAGCTGATGCCAAGTGGAGCACAGATAAGCAGGCAGAATTAGATGATAACCAACACCCTGCCTATCTCCGAGGGACGTTGTAAACACCGCTTAGCACAATCCCTTCCACGTGGTAGGCACTCAATGAAGCTCAATACGGGTGATCTGGAAACTGGGTGGGTGTGAGCCGTTGTTGGTCACGTGACAGGATGATCTGCTTCCTCCTGCTGGGAGTTCGGTTTAGCTAAGTTGCTCTGGGTTTTCTGGAGGCGTAAAGTGTCCATCGCCCCAGCCCAGCCAATCAGCTGGTTCGTTGGGGGGGGGGGGGCATGCATCCCCAGGACAGAATTAGGGCCGTGGGATAAGTGTGGAGAGGGAGGGTGTTCTCTGTCCTGTTGGCCTGACTCACGACAGGCTGCCCAGGAAAGGGTGGGGAGCGCGAGGTGGGCCTGGGAGCAGTGGGCTGAGGCTGGGTTGGGTGATGGGCGTCCCCTCAGAATCCACAGTCTGCCCTTTGGCCCTTTGGGGTCTGTCCCCAGCCCCTGAGGCCGGGGCCTCCCCTCTGTGCCTCCTAGACCGGCTCTGCATTCCGTTAGCCTTGCCCCCCTGCAGATCTGTTTGCTGCTTCTAATCCCCACAACCTGCAGGGCACCGTGTTTCACTTACATTGTAACCGAGAGCTGAGTACACAAGCTGGCAAGAGTGTGACATCGTCAGAGCGTCTCACCACATAGCAGGGTCCAAGGCATGGGCGGGCTATGAAATGAAAAGGCCCCATGAAAAAGGCTCACTGGGCTGGTGGCAGAATCCTCAAGCTGGCCCCGTCCCCCACCTTCCCAGTGGGGAGAGGAGACCCTGAGGGCAGCATTTGACCTCAGGCCAGTTTTGAGGTCCCTGCCTGCTCTGAGCCCTGCATTCCATGATCCGATCCCTTGGCAGTAACCTGCCCAGCACCATGAGTCCTGTAGGACAGGGATCCCGGGGCTGGGCTCGCCACCGGCTCCCCACGCACTGATGGGCCGGTCTTCTGGATCCCTCGCTCAGTCACAACTGTCTCCCCGCCTGTCTCATCCCACACGCCACAGTCTGATATCAGTTCTGACTGCTGTTTCCCTGGAAAGGGTTTTTCCCAGACCCAGAACTCAGAATCCACGTCAAAAGCTCCCTAAGAACAGGCGGAATTGTCTGGGGGCACTGAACCTTAAAGGAAGTGGCCTGGCTGCCCCCTGCCCCTCCGCCAGCCTGCACTTCCTAATAGACCCAAAGCTTTACAGCAGGAAGGCCTGCCCACCAGGCCTCTGGACCCTGGGCCCTGGCTGCTCCCTCTGCCTGCCCGCCCTGTGCCTGGATATCTGCCCCGAGCAGATGTGACTTAACCTGCTGCCGGAGAAATAGCTGTGAACATTAACCATCAACAGAAAAGCAGCCCCTCCGGCCCAGGATCGGGCTGTTGGCCGAGCACCCTGCGGCTGGGGCGGTCTCCAAGCCGAGCCGGGGGCTCTCCCATGCGCACAGCTCTCTCCATCTCCCCAGAGCCCCCGACACGAGATGTCCTGGCCTGAGATCATGGAGCTACTCTGACAGAGAAACAGGCCACCCTTGTGCCGTGTGACCCCGCCGTGCCTCAGAGTTGCTCCCAGGCCAGGAGGGCCTGGAAGCCGCACGTTCCAGAGTCAGGGGTGGCATCTTTCTGAGCGCCGGTGCGGGCCGGTGCTGGAGCCGCAGGAGCGCAAGTCGATGGTCTGAAATGAGAGAGAAGCCAGGAGCATGGGGGACGATGTTCCTCTGGCCGTGGTGCGCCCAGAGATTGTGAGGACACCCTAACCCTAACCCTGGCTCTCAGGAGCACGGACTTGACAGTGGGGATGGTGGGCGCAGTCCCTCGCCTCTGGAGAACAGCTGCTGGGCGGGTGTGGGGCTCTCCTGGGTCCTCTGGTTCTTCCACTCCTGGCCCACCTCCTGCCTGGAGCTCCCACACAGTTTCCGGGGCGGGGGGCGGAGTTGGGGGGTACCTGATAAGCTGGGCAGGGTTTGCTGGTCACAAGTCCCAGGGCTCCTGTCTGCCCGCTTGCTCTGCTGTGCTGGGGACAGAGGCTCTCAGAGCCTACTGCCCTTAGTTGGAAAGGGAACTCATGCCCCAACTCAGGAGACCAGGAACATGAGCTGGGCAGGCCGGTGGGGCCCCCTGTGTTCCTGTGTCCCCAAGTTGTGGGCTGGATTTTTTTCTTTCTTCCCACGTTGTGCACACTCCCCTTGCTGGGGCTCAACAAACACCTTATCCCTGGCACACACCAAGGCTGGGGTAGTAAATGGGTCATTGAACTCACGGTGAAGACAGAGGCTCTGAGCGTAGTTTCACACCGACTCCCAGGTGGCCTGTCGCGGGAACACGCAGGAACTACTGACCCGGGAGAACCGTAGTGGTGGGATCTGAAGCCAGACTCCCGCCCTCGGGGCATCTTTAAAGTGAGACCAGATGGAGTGCAAGAGCTGGCCACACAAGCCAGCGGTCAGGGGACAAGGGGCCAGTGTCCTGCCACAAGGGAGAAGGGCAAAGAGCCTGAGGGCCATGCCAGGGAACAGAAGAGAGAGGCCCAAGGGGGTGGGGGCTGCGATCTGCAAGAGGGTGTGCTTGAGAAGAAAGGGTGAGTGGAAAGGGGCCACAGCAAACCCCCTTTTCCAACCAGGCTTCCTTAGGGGCTGGTAGACATCACGCAGACATAGGGGCCCACATTTGCTTGAGGGCTCCCTGGAAGGGCCCGATGGACACAATAACGATTAAGACCATTAACAGCTGATGGGGGGCTGGACCCGGGGAGTTGGCATGCACGTCACACACACACACACCCTGCTGGGGTGACATACGCTGCAGACAGAAGCCCTGAGCAGAGCGGGCAGTCATCGTTGTGTACTGACTGTGTCTCCGTGGAGCCACCAAGGAAAAAGAGGAGCTTTCTGCCATGGGGGGCTTCAGTCTGTCTGGGAAGGACACACCCCACACCCCCACCCACAGGCCAGACACCCAGGGGAGCAGCAGTGCATGAGTAAGCCCGGGGCGGTAGCTGTGTCACCCTTGTCTGTGGTGTGAGTAATGGGGCCGAGCAACGCCGTGGGACCCACAGAAGGCATTCTGGACTCAGGAATCTCTCTCCTCTTGGCCTGGCGTGAATCACAGCCACCATTTTCCAGATAAGAGGATGCATAGAATTTCGAGGTCATTCTCCCTAGAGACTGTGATTCTCCTGTCGTCTGGAGGGAGTCCCATGGAAATCCATCTTTCCTACAGTCTAAGTGGCAGGCAGCCTCAGTCCCCAGGAGCTCTGGAGGGTTGAAGTCGGGGGGTCTGCCGTAGAGTACAGAAGTGCTGAAGGAGAGGGAAAGCCGGGAGTCCAGGCCTGTGTACTCACAACACTGTCCTCCGGTCCGGCTGCTGGGGGTAGTTGTGGGAATGACCAACGAGCTGGCCTGTCGTCCCGGAGACTGACTGCCTGAAACTCTTGGCTTGACGTGTCCCCCACGCCCTCAAAGAGCTGAGGCAGCAAATGGAAGTGATGAGGCATGTTTTGCTGTAGTTGGCACGGTGTGTGTGTGTGTGTGCGCGCACCCGCACACACGCACGTGTACTTGGGGGGTCAGATCTTGCTCTGCATGGCCAGGTAGGGTGGTGAACATACAAGTTTCATATCCGGAGATCCTGGGGCTTTGGGAGCACACGGGCCAGGCTTGTGCCCTTCTATGGACAGAAGAGCTTCCCTGGCTTGGCTCGGGGTAGACAGGGAGGGGGAGGAGGTGAGGGAAGGATGCGTCCAGCCCAACACTCATAAAACCTCTTTGTCTGAGTGTTTATGGGCCCAGGTCCCCGCGGTAAGCCTTTAAAGTCGCACAGGAGACTCCTGTGTGTTCATAAGATCCTTGTTGTCTATAGCATGCTGCTCCAGCAACACCTCCCTCCCAGGCCACCTGGTCCCTCCCACGTCACGGCCGCTGGGAGGTGGGGAAGCAGGGGACTGGAGAGTCCATCCCAGGGTTGGGGGGACGTGGAGGCCAGGGGTGCAGTGTCCGGACTGAGAGCTGCTTCTGGCCGGCGAGGGTTCTCCAGCCTGGCAAGGAGCCTCCCCGTTCCTTCATCTTCTGCCCGACTCCCTGGTGGAGGGCAGGCTGGTGACATCCAGCTCCTCCTCATTCCAGGGAAAGCGGGTGAAAGAGGGTTGCCAGACAAAGCAAAGATTGCTCGGTTAGATTTGAATTTTAGGTGAACAACAGGTAATTTTTTTTTTTTAGCACAAGTATGTCCCAAACACTGCATGGGATGTGCTTATACTAAAAAAGTAATTCTTTGTTTATCAGGAATTCAAATTTAATTCAGTGTCCTCTGATTTTATTTGTGGAATCTGGGAACTTGAACTTGAACTTGAACTTGAAGGGAACCACAGTTTCTGTCCCAAGTTGTTGAGAGCGCCCCTTCTTAGCAACAGGTGAGACTTTGCATACATTATTTCCTTTAAACCTCACCATTATCCCACAACCCAAATTTGGATGATGTTTGCCATATCTTTTGCATACCACTTGTATTGTTTTTTTTTTTAATCTTATTATGTCAGCCAGCCAACATATAGTACTTATAGTATTCTTTACTTCTTTATTTAGATCAATTTCTTTTTAAAATTTTATTTATTTTTAAAGATTTTATTTATTTACTTGATATAGAGAGAGAGCGAGCACAAGCATGGGAACAGCAGAGAGAGAGGAAGGGTCCCTACTGAGCAGGGAGCCTGATGTGGGGCTCGATCCCAGGACCCTGGGATCATGACCTGAGCTGAAGGCAGATACTTACCTGACTGACACACCCGGGCATCTCCAATTTCCTTAAAAAAAAAAAAAAAAAGTCACTTACTTTTAAATTTTTTTTTTTAAAGATTTTATTTATTTATCAGAGGGCAAGTACAGGCAGGCAGAATGGCAGGCAGAGGCAGAGGGAGAAGCAGGCTCCCCGCTGAGCAAGGAGCCTGATGTGGGACTCGATTCCAGGACACTGGGATCATGACCTGAGCTGAAGGCAGCTGCTAAACCAACCGAGCCACCCAGGCGTCCCAAATTTTTAAACTTTTATTTAAATCCACTTACTTTTAAAACAAATTATATCCAGTAGCACTTGTTATAAATAGCTGCACAATTAAGTGCAATGTTATTGTTATGTTGTCTGCTGGATACCATCGTGTAAGGGGAGACTGGAGGCAGGGGTATTCCAATGTATTTTAACCACTGTCTGAGAGGTTCCAGGCTCACTGTGACTGACCCTGGTGATCTACAGCCTTCTCACCCCTTCTTTCTTGCTGGAAGAACCCTCCTCCTCCGAGGGGGATAAACATGCTATACTTTTCCCAGCCTCCCTTCAGCCAGTGTGGCATTATGGCCCAGCTATGGTCCCTGAAATCTGAGTGAAATCTCCCGGGAGCTTCTTGGAGAGATTTATTTCTCTGTTTAAAAAATAAACAAACCCCGGAAATAGCCTTAATGCCCATGAAAGAATGAATGGATAAAGAAATGCAGTCTATACATACAACATTCAATGGAATATTATGCAGCCTTAAAAAAGGAAGGGAATCCTGTCATTGGCTATAATGTGGGTGAATGTTAAGGGCATTAGGATAAGTGAGATAAGCCAGGCACCAAAAGACAAATACTGAGAGATTCCAGTTATATTTTTATGAAATATCTAAAGTAGTCAAATCCTTAGAAACAGAAAATAGAACAGTGGCTGGGAGTCGTTAATTCAGTATAGTGTTTCAGTTCTGCAAGATGATAAAGCTCTGAGAGTTGTTGAACAACAATGCATTCACTAGTGTACTATACACCTAAGAAGGGTTAAGATGATAAATTTTGTTATAGATATTTATTACCATAATAAAAAAAAATTCGAATTAGATGGTGGTGACGGTTGTATGACCTTGTGACCCACTGAATAGTTTGTCTTGAAATGGTTATTTTATGGGAATGTCACTTCAATAAAACATTGTGTATGTGTACGTGTATATGCCTCAAAATAAACAAACAAAGGGCGCCTGGGTGGTGCCGTTGTTTAAGTATCTGACTCTTGGTTTTGGCTCAGGTTATGTTCCCAGGATTGTGGGATCAAGCCCTGCATCAGGCTCCATGCTCAGCCCGAGTCTGCTTGAGAGTCTCTCTCTTCCTCTCCCTCTGCCCTCCACTTGCTCCTGCTCTTTCTCTCTCTCAAATAAATAAGTAAATCTTTAAAAATAAATATGTCACACAAACTGAGGGTTTTGCAGGGGAGGGGGGTGGGGGGTTGGGTGAGCCTGGTGGTGGGTATTAAGGAGGGCATGGAGCACTGGGTGTGGTGCATAAACAATGAATTTTGAAACACTGAAAAGAAATTGAATTAAAAAAACAAAAACAAATAAATTGCAACTTAAGCTACTCTTAATGTCTTTAAATAACATTGAATTATATGTCTTAAAGTATAAAGACCTAACGTACACGTCTTTATAGATACATACTAATCCTGGCGCAGGGGCAGCCATTTTGTAGCTGCAAAGGGACATGCCAAAGAACCAAGCCAATGAGAAGATGAAGAAAGATGAGAAGAACATGGGCCTTCGATGACTTCACTGCGCTGTTGAACTTCTCTGGAATTGTGTTTCCCTGTAAGGTTACATGAGGTAATGCATTTTCCTCATTGTTTTATTTACTTTTAATCTGAGTGTTTGATTATTGCAACAAAAGCATCCCAACTTAAACAAGTACTAGAGACTTTCTTTTTACGTAATCAGAACTGAAGGAGAAAAAAATGAAAAAGGAATACATTTATCAGCAGGTAATTCATCATTATTTAAGGGCATATCCACACACTATGTAAAATAACCTATTATACCACCCAATATCTCCCATAAAATAGGCATTCTACAACTTGGGGCACTCTGTAGAATTATTATCTCTATTTTTTGGATGAGAAAAATAACAATGGTCACAAAGTTAAATTGCTGAATAACCTTTATTTACTAAAGAAACCTGAATTTATATGGTACAGTTGAAGCTAGTATTTCAGGTGAGGAAGAGCCGGGCAGTTTCTAGCCCAAGGCTTTGTTCCCTCTAGAGGCTCTCTGCCTACTTCCCTCTGACACCTCCACACTGGCCTCCGGGATAGTCATTCTCTACTCTCTTAGATGCTCTTTCCCTCAGGCTCCTGACTCAGCCAACATGGGCTGGGGCTCTTCCCAACAGCATGATGAATCCTGAATGAGACAAACACAGGAACAATGCAGGTGAGTGTGGCACACACCATCAAGCCCCTCCAGCACACTTCTGATTCAGAGAAGTAGACTCACAGCATTCTTGCTTCCCGGGCCATCCCTTCCCGCATGCTGCCTTAAATGGCGGCTGCTTTAGGAGTCATTGGCCAGGTCCCTCAATTCCTGCTGTAGGCCTGCCTTCCCAGAGAGGGTGTCACCCCGCACTCTAGGGCTTGAGGGCTGGTCTCTTTCATCCCTGGACCCTTTTGCTGCCTAACCTAGGGATTTGATTCAAATCAGGCTTTCCCACACTCACCTCTCACCTCGTCTTCCAGAGTGGTCAGTCAGGGGTCTGGTCCCCACCATCAATGCCATGGTGTAATCATCCTTTAACCTTTTAGTGATCATGGCATCCACTTAGCAGGTTGGACCCCAGGGCCTACCTATAGTAGGTCTTGGTCACAGAGATGGGTAGATGCGCAGGCCTGGCTTGGGAGAGACAAGCTGTAAAGCAAATGGAACCCAGCGGGGCAGGGGAGAGGAAGGGAGGGGAGGAGGGTGAGGGGTGCTGTAGTTGAGTCTTCTTAGAGCCTCTCTGAGGGAGGCCAAGTTAAATAAAGCCGTCAGCTGGGGCTCCACTCATCAAGTGGAAGAGAGACCCCCTCAGCTTTGCTGCCCTTCCCACCCTCCATTCCAGAGCCTTCCAGGCTGTTCCAGGCACTTGAGGGGACAGAGGACCTGCATGTGGCCCTGGGCTTCACTCTCTGAACTCTAGTCCTTCCCAAAAATGTTCCTACATGTATCCTATGGGAACATACACATGGAAAGATTTTGTTCCTACATGATTATGACCAATTTGAAAATATTACGCGAGAAAAGATCCTCTTCACAGCACAATGAAAACTCACGACATATTTAGGACTAGTCCTAAGAAAAAACCGAGATAGGTGCTCGGGTGGCTCAGGGGATTAAGCCTCTGCCTTCAGCTCAGGTCATGATCTTAGGGTCCTGGGATGGAGCCCTGCATCTGTCTCTCTGCTCCGCAGGGAGCCTGCTTCCCCCTCTCTCTCTGCCTGCCTCTCTGCCTACTTGTGATTTCTGTCTGTTAAATAAATAAATAAAATCTTAAAAAAAAAAAAAAAAAAGGAAAAGAAAAACAATGAGAGACTTATGTGGAGAAATCCATAAAACTTAATAACAGACAAAAAGAAGATTCAAATAAAGGGAGATGTATACTATAAATGGAAATCTCTATATTATGAAAATATCCACTGTAGAAATTATCTATAAATTCAGTACAATTCCAATAGCCATCTCACTGGGATTTCTAGTTAAAATGGACAGTTTTATTATTATTCACATGGAAGAAAAGATGCAGAAGAAAAGGAAGAATAGGGAAGGGAAAAGTATCCTGCCAGGTATCAAAACATCCTGTAGTTATGGAATTAAAAACAGCATAACAATAAATAGACAAATAGACCAGTGGAATAGAACAGTGAGTGCAGAAACAGACCCATAAACATAGGAACTTAGTATATGATAAAGTTGGTATTTTAAATGAGTGAAAAAATACTCAATTAAAAACGTTGAGAGAAATGAGTAAAAAAAAAAAAAATGGAAATCAGGTTTGCATCCTACTCCACACCATTCAACATTAAAAAAAAAGAACTCTAGAGTACTTAAGGAATGAAACATTTTTTGCAAACTACAAAAGAACAGAAAAAAATATAGGAGATTATTTTTATGGTTCTGTGGTCAGGAAAGCTTGTGAAACAACTATGATTTTTTTGTAGATGGAGACGAATTATTCTAAAATTTATACAGAAATGCAAAGGAACTGGAGTCGCTAAAAGAGTTTTGCAAAAGAAAAGATGAAGTAAGCATTAGTCTACCCAACTTTGCAGGTGTTATACAGCCACAGTAATGAACCCTGTGGGTTGTTGGTGTGAAGGACACAGATTGGTGGGACAGAGCAGAGAACCCGGAAGAAGACCCACACCTATGCCCAACTCCGTTTCGATAAAGAAGCAAAAGTAACCCACCAGAGGAAGGACAACCCTTGAAACAAAAGGTGTGGAAATTCAGACAATCCAAACACACAAAAACGTGACCCTCGATCTAGACCCCATAGCCTGTATAAAAATTAACTCAAAATGGATCATAAACTTAAATGTGAGACATAAAACTATAAAACTTTTTAGAAAAACAAACGAACATGGGAGAAGAATCTTTGGAATTTGGGGCTCAGCAGAGTTCTTGGCCTTGACACCAAAAGCACTCTCCGTAAGAGGAAACATTGATTAAATTGGACTTCATCAAAATCTAAAACTTTTGCTTTGTGAAAGGCCTAAGAAAGAGGATAGAAAAATAAACTGTAGGGGTGCTCGGGTGGCTCAGTAGGTTAAGCAGCTGCCTTCATCTCAGGTCATGATCTCGGGGTCCTGGATTTGAGCCCCCTGCTCAGCAGGGAGTCTGCATCTCCTTCTCCCTCTTCCCCTCCCCCGTCGCTCATGCTCTCTCCATAAATAAATAAAATCTTGAAAAAAAAAAGACCAATCTTGCAGATTGGTTGTGGTGGTGGGGAGGATATTTGCACAACACTTATCTCATAAAGGACTATCACCTAGGGGTGGCTCAGTGGATTAAAAGCTCTGCCTTCGGTTCAGGTCATGATCTCAGGGTCCTGGGATTGAGACCCATATCGGGCTCTCTGCTCAGCAGGGAGCCTGCTTCCCCCCACCCCCCTGCCTGTCTCTCTGCCTGCTTCTGATCTCTGTCCAATAAATAAACAAAATATTAAAAAAAAAAAAAAGGACTATCACCTAGAATACATAAAGCCCTTTCAAAACTGAGCACTAAAAAAACCCAACCCATTAAATTAGTACGTGGGCATAAGACATGAACTGATATTTTACTGAAGAGAATATTCTTGTGGCAAATGAACATATGAAGAAAATCTTCAACATTCTGAGCCATACAGAAATGCCAGTCACACACCTATCAAAATAGCTTTAAGGAAACACAGTGACGACCTCAACTTCCGACAGGGATGAGAAGAACTTGGATCGCCTCTACTTTGCAGTGGGGATGTAACATGGTCTAGCCACTGGGAGACAGTTTGGTGGTTTCTTCAAAAACTAAACCTGGGGGCGCCTGGGTGGCTCAGTGGATTAAGCTGCTGCCTTCGGCGCGGGTCATGATCTCAGGGTCCTGGGATCGAGTCCCGCATCGGGCTCTCTGCTCGGCGGGGAGTCTGCTTCTCTCTCTCTCTGCCTGCCTCTCTACTTGTGATTTCTCTCTGTCAAATAAATAAATAAAATCTTTACAAAAAAAAACTAAACCTGGAACTGTCATTCAACCTAACAATTTTGTATTTCTGAATGATCTGTACACAAACGTCCCTAATAATTTTATGTGGAATAGCCCCAAACTGGAGATGACCCAGATGTTCTTCCACAGATGAAGGGTAAGCAAAGCAGATGCCTTCCACCCTGGAATGACCGCGTCTCAGCAATAACAAGGAGCAGACTATTGCTACCCAAGACAACTGGAATGATTCTCCGGGGAATTATGCTGAGTGAAGAAAGCCAATTCCCAGAGGGGAATTGGAATATTGGGTGATTCCTTTTATAGAACATTCTTGAAATGACAAAATTGGAGAAATGGAGAACAGATTAGTGGCCTCCAGAGTTCAAAATAGGGCAGCGGGGGGGGTAAGGGGTGGGGGTAGGAGATCGAGAATTCCATGTGGCTCTAAAGGGAGAATAAGGGGGCTCCTTGCATGGAGGGACTTGTCTGGATCTTGACTGCCCCAGTGTCAATGTCTAGGCTGTGGTACTACACTACAGTTTCGCAAGCGGCTACCACTGCGGGAGAGTGGGTAAGAGAGGTACAAGATCCTCCCGTATTATTTCTTTCAACCACATGTGAATCTACAATTACCTCAAGATCATAAGTTGAATTAAAACAACTACAAAAGAGGAAGGCTCGGCTGGCTCAGTCAGCGGAGGGTACAACTCTTGATGTCGGGGCTGTGAGTTCAAGCCCGGTGCTGGGTGGAGAGACTACTTAAGAAAAAAATAAAATATTTAAAAACAACAATGGGGGGCGCCTGGGTGGCTCAGTGGGTTAAGCCACTGCCTTTGGCTCAGGTCATGATCTCAGGGTCCTGGGATCGAGTCCCGCATCGGGCTCTCTGCTCAGCAGGGAGCCTGCTTCCTCCTCTCTCTCTCTGCCTGCCTCTCTGCCTACTTGTGATCTCTGTCTGTCAAATAAATAAATAAAATATTTTAAAAAAAATAAAAATAAAAACAACAATGGTTACAAAAGAATAAGAGAAAAACACAAGATATTGTTTTTATGGATTTGTGACAGGGAAAGCTTGTGAGACAAGATACTCCACACAGAAGCCATTGAGGAAGGGATATCCGTAAACTCAACCACATCGGAAAACACCATCACCGAGACTGAAAACCAGCAACCAAGGGGGGTGGGGGATGGGGAGCAATACTTGCAACGGTTACAATGTGTACACAATTAATATTCAAAAATATACGTATATCATAAATCAGTATGAAAAAGCAAAGTGCACAAGGAAACAGTGCAAGGGATACGAAAAGACAAAGTCACAGAAGGAGAAATCCAAATGGTGAAGAAACATAGGGAAGGGGGTAATAGCTCAGAAATGAAGGAAACGGAAAGAAAAAGAGCGAGAGACCACTTTTTATTTAACAGATAAGCAAAACAAAGTGTGATTGGTGTAGGGCTGACGAAGATGTGGGCTGTTCTCATATTCTGTTGGTGGGAATATAAATTAGGAGAATTACTTTGGAGGGCAATCGAAAGAATCTGTTAAACTTTGAGAGGCACTTACCTTGTAATCCAGTAAATCTGCTTCCTGGTACATTCTTAGGGCAACAGTCCTGTGTACCCAAGGCAGCAGGTAAAGGGCTTTCCTGTGGAAACTGGAAATGACCTCAGGGTCCATCCCTGGGGGAATGGTTACACAAGGTCTGGCGCCTCAGTTATATGAAATACTGTACACATAGCCCATCAGAAGTAGTAAAAGCAAAGCTGCCGAATCACAGAGAATGAGAGATAACGATTCACGTAAACACACACACGGTTCCTGGACGTAATTTTCATTTTAAGTTCATGACCACAAACCTCAAATGATCATGCCACACAGCCTGGTAATCCTAAAATGTTTCCCTCCTAAGTTTATTTTTTCTTTCTAAAATCATTATTTTGTATCTTCTCCCTTCTCACCTCTCCCACAACCCCTACCCACTTTATATCCAGCTGGTGACCTTGGTTAACACTTCAACTGAAAAAAAAATTAAAAATAGAATTACCATATGATTCAGAAACCCCACTTCTGGGTAGATGTCCAAAAGAACAGACAGTAGGATCTTCAAAGGTTATTAGCATGTCCATGTTCATAGTGGCATTATTATTATTATTTTTAAAGATTTTATTTATTTATTTGACAGAGAACACAAGTAGGCAGAGAGGCAGGCAGAGAGAGAGAGGGGGAAGCAGGCTCCCTGCGGAGCAGAGAGCCCGATGCGGGGCTTGATTCCAGGACCCTGAGATCATGACCTGAGCCAAAGGCAGAGGCTTTAACCCACTGAGCCACCCAGGCGCCCCCAGAGCAGCATGATTGACAGCAGCCCAAAGGTGGGAACAGCCTAACTGTCCACCAGCAGATGAATGTGTAAGAAAAAAGTGGCATATACATATCATGACATACTATTCAGCCTTAAAAAGGAAGGAACTTATGACCCATGCTCCAATGTGGCTGAAGGAACTTTGAAAGCGTGCTGCCAGGTGAAATAAGCCAGACGCAAAAGGGCCGATCGTGTGTGATCTCACGTACCCGAGGTACTTATCGTAGAGAGTAGAATAGAGCTTACTGGGGACTGAGGAGAGGGAAGAATGGGAAGTTCTCGTTTAATGGGGATAGAGGTTCTGTTTGGAACGATTCAAAAGTTCTGGAAATGGATGGTGGTAAAGGGCATCCAACACTATGCATGCGTGTGATCCCACGGAACTGGAAACTAGAAAAGGTTAAAACGGTAAATGCTACATTTTGTATATATTTTATCCCCTCAGACCTGCAAAGAGAGGGAAGGGGATTTATTATTCATTTTTCTTCCTGGCAGCCAGACCCACCAGACTACAGACTAGTAGAGAAGGTTAAAAAAAAAATCTAGCTTGTTTTCAAAGCTATTCCCAGCTCCCGTGGGCACCAACACGGAGGTAAAAAAGAAGGCATCTGGGTTGGATGGTTGACGTCCGGGTCCTGGCAGCACCAGCCACTAGCCCCTGCTCCCGGGGTACGGCTGCTCGCTGCTCTAACGAGTCCTGCCCATTCCCCGGAGCTCTGCAAGTTTTGGGAGTCACGGAGGACCCGGGTCTGTGCCCGTCTGCAACCCGCCAACCAAGACAGTCCCTGGGTGGGCACCACTGACCAAACTTTTTTCAGCAAATGGGAAGTGGCAAATAATTAAAAAAATAGGAGGGTCTGAGGGGAGCTTGTTCATAAATTGATGGCTTGTTCCAGCTCAGTCTCTGGCCTCCACATGTCCAGGTTTTGAGCCTGCTCCGTGCAGCTGAGGTTTGCATCAGAATCTGCCAAGTGGAGCCTGCAAACGAAACCAGGCAAACGAAATGGCCTTTGGCTCCTCAGATTTTATACATCCTTCCAGACTCCCACAGCCCACAGCTTCTGCCCGCCACCATGTGCTTCAGGAAACGCAGGAGCAATAAATCAGATTAATCCCGGGAAGGTCCCTTGCTTCATGGAGCACGCGGATTCTGTCAAAGTAGCCACAAGACGATGGGCTTTTAAGTGAACCTCATTTTCCCACTGATTCTCATTCTGAAATCAGGAATATGCTCTTCTGGAGAAAAATAATTGGTCATTTACTTTTTCAGCTTTATTGAGGTATAATTAACACATGAAATTGTATATATTTAAAGTGTCCAACACGATGATTTGATATAAATATACATTATGAAATGATTCCCACAATCAAGTTAATGAACACATTCATCATCTCATGGTTACTTTTGTGTGTGTGTGTGTGTGTGTGTTAAGATCTATTCTTAACAAGTTTTAAGTATATACCACAGTATCATTAACTATATTCCCCAAGCTGTACACTAGGTCCCCAGAACTTCCCCTGACATCCCCAGCCCTGACTACCACTACTCTATTCTCTGGGTTGGTGAGTTCTGTTTTTTTTGTTTTTTTGTTTTTTTTGTTTTTGGCTTTTTCTTTAGATTCCACATATAAAGTAGACAGTATTTGTCTTTCTGTGTCTGACTTATTTGACTTAGCAAAATGTATTCTGGGTTTATCCCTGTTGTTGCAAATGACAGGTTTCTAATTTTTAACGGTTGCATGATACATCATGCTATTCCATCACATTTTCTTTACTTACTCCTCGGTCAACAGACACCAGGGTTGTTTCCGTAGCTTCATTCTTCTGAACATTGCTTCCGTGAACAGCTCTTCTTTTTAGGAGCTGAATAATATTCCATTATACATATAATAAAAATAAAAGTACATTTGTTGATTGCATGTATAATGCTGGGGGTACAGATCTCTCTCTGAGACGCTGATTTCATTTCCTTTGGGTATAGACCAGAAGTGGAATTGCTGGATCATATGGTCATTCTATTTTTAATTTTTTGAGGAACTTCTGTACTGTTTTCCGTAATAGCTATACCAATTTGCATTCCCAGGGTTCCTTTTCCCCATATCTTTAGGAACATTCATTTTTTTTTTAAAACAATAGCCATCCTAATAGGTGTGAAATGAGATCTCCTGGCAGTTTTGGTTTGCATTTCCCCGATGATTAGTGATGCTGGGCACCTTTGCATACACCTATTGGCCATTTGCATGTCTTCTTGAAAAAATATATATTCAAGTTGTTTGCCCATTTTTATTTTTTTTAAAGATTTTATTTATTTGACAGAGATACAAGTAGGCAGAGAGGCAGGCAGAGAGAGAGGAACGGAAGAAGGCTCCCCGCTGAGCAGAGAGCCAGTTGCGGGGCTAGATCCCAGGACCCTGGGATCATGACCTGAGCTGAAAGCAGAAGCTTTAACCCACTGAGTCATCCAGGTGCCCCATGTTTGCCCATTTTAAAATCAGATTATTGTCTTTTTTATCTGTTGGTTTCTGGTACATTTTTTGTCAGTTCCTCTGAGTACTATATTATGAAAATTAGCAGCTCAGAAAGACTTGACCTCTCTAAGCCTTGCTTGGCTATTTACACCTCCATGCCAGATTTATTAAATACCTCAATACAACTGTCACTACTAATATCACGGTATTCTTGTCCTCATAGGGCTTATAGCCTTGTGGGACAGTCAGGCATTAGGCAAATAAATACATACATATATATATATACAGATGTGTGTGTGTGTGTATACACAGACATATGTACATACATGCACATTATAATGAAGAAAAAGGTCAGAAATCAGAGCACTTAATAAGAGGGTTATAACCCAGAGAAAATTAAACTGAGGAAGTAAGGTGTGAACTGAGATCTGATAAATTATTACTTACTTACTTAATTAATTCTCTCTCTAGATATTTATTGAATGTTGACTGTGTTCCAGGCACCATTCTAAGCTATGGGGATGTAGTGATAAGCCAGGCAAAGTCCCTGTCTTCACGGAGCTTGCCTCTGGTCACAGTTCACGAATGACCTTGGGGTCATGAGAAGGGCAGGGAGAGGGAGAGTAGGAACCAAGGGCCTGGGGCAGACAGGAATATGGCGCTCTCAAGGGACAGGCTGTTTGGCTGGGCCCCAGAAAGGGAGAGGTAGCTACAAAAGAGGCTGGGCGGGTAGAGAGGGGCCCGGACCAGAGCCTAGGGACTTCAGGTGCCAGTAACGCAGCCGCTAGATGTGCTCCATTCCCAAGTTCCACCCACTGGCTTTGCAGCCACTGATGACGGGGGCCCGCCGGACCCCGCCGTGCGCTGAGCGCTTCAGACGCTACCTGACCAGCTTCCCCACGTCTGTGTAGAGCAGATGACAGCAGCCTCAGCAAGCCGGCCACCACAGGACAGGGTGGACTCACGGGACACTCACAGCCCCTAGAACGTGTGTGTGTGTGTGCGTGTGTGTGCGTCCACACACACTTGCATTTACGAGTCACTTACTAACCTGTGACCGCGACAGGACTGCCCAGCCCCTCCGGGGCCTCAGACTGTCTGCGGTCCTATGGAAGGTTCTAGCCCCTCCACGGCAGCGTTGCGCCACGATGGCTCCTCGGGTGACACGGGGAAATGCGAACACGCGTGCGGAACGGCGCGGCCCGGTGCCCGGAATGCGGCGCTCGGGAGACGCGCGACAGCGAGTCCGGCTCATTGACCCCGGGCAGCTGGAGGTTTGCTCGGCGACTGTGCGCGGCGCAAGTGCGGTCTGCCCTGCTCTCAGATTGCAGCTAACTGCCCTCTTCCGGGCCAGGCGGTGGTTAGCCCGCTTCCTCTGGCCATGGTGCAGGACCAGCCGGCGGAGACGCCGCCGGGGAGGGGACCCTGGCGCTCCCGGGGTGAGACTTCATCCCCTACCAAAGCCGGAGCGAGGATCAAACCCGGGCCTTTGTCTTCCCTCTTTCGCGGGGACCAGCGTCCCGGGGTTCGCGGGTTGCACGGGTCCGCGCGTGAGAGCGGCCACGTGACCACGTCCGCGCTGTGGAGCCAGTGCCTCCGAACGCTGGTCTCCAAACAAAGTAATTGCATGCAGACATTCCTTTTGATCACATCCTAATACCGATTTACAACTCTGCTTCCTCGTAACCCCAAAGAAAGCCCTAATCATGGAGCGCATACCCGAAATGCGAATTGGGGTTGGGTAGGAGGGGGGAGTCTGTAAGGCTGTGTTTGTGTAGGGGCAGCAAGCGGAGATTGACTAATGCTTAGTTCTCCTTCCCCAAATTAAGCTCTCCATGTGGCTAGGGGGATATTTTCATTTGAGTGGCTCAGTTGAGCACTGGAGGCAGAAGACAATTTTTTTGTGGTTTGCTGGAGGCCAGGCAGTTTTTCCATTCTGTTCTTTTATTATGATCATGATTACTTCATTACCTACCCCTGATGGGGTTTCTTTGGGTCCCAGTCTGTTTTTAATAAGAAGCAGACTAAAAACAAAGTTTTGGTTGTGTTTGAAATCTTCAGCTCTTTTTCTGAAATAATAGGTTAAAGAATTTTTTTTTTTTTTTTTTTTTTTGTCTTCTGAAGTTCTGAGTTTGGCTCAGAAATGCTCTGACCCAAGTCCTTTGGGGAACAGAGTGATGGCACATAGAATACCACCATCAAATGCAGATTCCTGGGCTCTGTCCCCATCCACCGAATCTAAAGCTTCAAGGGGAGGCCCAGGAAACTGCACTTTTACAAATATTCCAGGTGATTCTAGCACACATTAATGTTTGAGAACAGAATGAAGGAAGAAAAACCCACCAGAAGTATTTCTCTCTCTTTTTTAAGCAATATTTCTTTTTAATTGTGATATAATCCAAATGTCATAAAATTCATCAATTTAAAATGCACAAGTCAGTGGTTTTTAGTATATTCACAAGATTGTGTGACCATCACTATCCGATTTCGAAGCAGTTCTAACCATCCCCTTCCCCCAAAGAAACCTTGTAAGTTTTAGCAGCTAGTCCCAATTTCCCCCTCCTCTAGCCTCTGGCAACCACTAATCTCTTTTCTGTTTCTATGGATTTGCCTATCCTGGATATTTCTTTTCTTTTTCTTCTTCTTCTTCTTTTTTTTTATCCTAGATATTTCATATAAATGATATAACTTATGGCTTTTGTGTCTGGCTTCTTTCACTGAGCATAATGTTTTCAAGGTTTATCCATATTGTAGCATGTTAGAATTTATTCCTTTCTGTTGCTGAGTAATATTCCCTCACATGGATGATTTACGTGTTCTTTATTCATTCATCAGTTGATTGTTAATCAGTATTTGCCGTGTGCCATTTATGTGCAAGATGGTCTGCGGGGCTCCCCACAGGATGGAAATGGATTTGCTCCAAGAGTGCAGGGAATCAAAAAGAGAAGGGGATAGCATCTGGCATGAAGCAGAAAGAAAGAATGAATGAATGAACCAAAGAATGAACGAACCAGAGGCCACACACATCAGAAAAGGAAGTTAGCTGGAGAGGCAGCATGGTGCGAAGCCAGGTCGGTAGGTGACACTGCCCACGTTTAGGACCCACAGTGATGGGGACCCATTCAGGACCCACGTGGCTTTTACTGGAGGTTGGGTCTTGTCCCTGAAGTCCCAGAGAGGAATCACATGGGATCTACCCCATGGAGCTTACAGACTACGAGGGAGGCAAAACATGGGCCCAAATTAGTACAATACAGAGTAGCCATGGAGGGTAGGGCAGAGGGGTTAGAGGGGGAAACCCCTTCCAGCTCAGGGACCGGAAAACATGAAGGGAGAAGCAGCCTTAGAAGTGAACTTGGCAGCTTGGATAGGACTTAAATGGGTGACTGACAGTGAGAGCAAGTTACCAAGAAGTCAGGGACAGAAATGTCTGACATGAGCTCAGGGACAGAGTTCTGGGACACCTGTCTTACTTAGGTCTGTTGTCGTGAACACTGGCTGCACATTAGAGTTGCCTGGGGACTAAAAACCCCCCAAAGTCCTGCCCCTTGAGATTTTGTTTTAATGGGATTGCTTGAGGATGACCCAGGCAGCTCCCCAAGTGATTCTAATGAGGATCCAGAGTCAGGAACCACTGACTTGGAGGGTTCGAGGAGAGACTGTTGGACATTAACCTGGAACACTAGGTTGAGTGGACTGGAGACAGGTTGGTCACAGCATCTATTGTCCCTGAGAGGAGGTGCAGTTAGTAATCATGTCAGGGCAGCAGGCATGAACCAGACTGCCCCAGACCAATTGGACCTCATGATCACCTTAACCGTGGAAGACCCTGAAAGTGGGCTGTGGGATTTGTGCTTCACCTCATCCCAAGTGGGAGCCATTGGAGGTTCTGGAGCAGAATATCGATACCTGCTGAAACTGGTGCTTTAAGAAGATTAAGGAAACAGCAGGCTTGGGCAGATTGGAAGAGAGAAGCCAGAGGCAGGAAGGCAGAGGAATCTGGACAGGATTGACTTGGGACCATGGAAAGTAGATACCGTGCTAGGATGAGAGGTACACCCCAAGACCACTCCAAATACACTTGCCATTCAAATAAAAATGGCGCACTTGCTGCAGTCTTCACTTCAACACAAGTCCATTCCCCAAGTCATTGCCTCTTTCTTCTACACAAAGGTAAGAAGTGAGGGGCCAGTCAGGCTCCCCCAGTGCCCGAGGCAGCCTCTCGTAGGGAGGTCCTCTGAGGGCTGTTTGCACAGTTGCTCCTGCTCATTTGTGAACTGTGAGAAGCCCAGGAAGCCTGCCTTGGTGCCCTGGCCCAGGCCTGCTATGTCCAGGCCACTCCCTGGAGAGTTTCTACCCTTTGGGTAGACCCCAGTCCCTCTTTTCTCCAGCTTCTGGATCAATCCATCTCTCTTCCTTTGTCTCCTGTCTTGTAGAGCTTGTTAGGTGAGATATACACCTGTCCCACCCAGCCGGAGGCCCCAAGACTGGGTGTGTTTGTGAACTTGAGAGTTTGGGCCAGCCTCTATGCCTGAGTGCTCCCCTTCTCAGAGGCTGGTGCCCCATCGAATGGCACCAAATCAGGCCTTTGCCCTCCATGTCCCCTGATCCCCAAAGTAGATTGTGGTAGCCCATGGGCTGGAGTAGGGGAAGGAAGACGCAGAACCCCCGTACCTCCCCACCCCAGGGCTGTGCTCCCTAGCGGAGTCCGGTGGGGCACAGAGGGATGCTGGACACATGGTCCATAGCGGGGGTCTGAGGTTGGGAAAGGGAGAGTGATCGGCTCCCAAGCACTCCACCTCTTCATTTCTCCTTTCCAGTCTGGGGGAAATATGTTGGATGATCTCAAATAATCTCAGAACATCAGCACAAAAAATGCATACCAAACTGCTCCTCCCTTGCTCTCATCCTTGTGGTGGTCAAGGAGGGTGCCAGCAGCGGGGACAGTCCCAGGCCAGCTTCTAGCATGTCTGGGAGCTGACAACAAGATGCCTCCTCAGCCAAGACAGCAGGAGATAAAGTGTGGCTGCCTCTAGCCTGGAAACCAAATTCTCCCTGCCCTTGGACCGGAGGGGTGACCACAGACCTTCCTGCTCCTGGAAGCCAGGAAGCTTGGCTGGTAGTTCAGCCCTGGGTTCCGTGGCCTGGGGGCTGGGGCTAGAGGGCAGCTCGGCTTCTGCCCTCAGGAGAGCAATTCTCCATGTGTCAGTGTGAGGGCCGTGCTCTGTGATCCAGTCTTCAGTGATGGAGGATCAAGAAGTAAGTGGATACTTACTTCTTGAGTAAGTGGGATAGTCTACATGTCCTTATCTGGACAATGGGCATATTGCAAGTTCGCGGGTTCCAGGTAGTTTTCCAGGCCACAGCAGACTGCAAGACTGTTCTCCATAGAGACGCCACGGTGCTCTTCCAGAAGCCTCGGGAATCAGGACCTCTTGATTTTCCCTCGCCTCTCTGATCACCATTTGTAGTCAGAATTACTCTCAGGACTGAGTAGGTCCCCAGTTTCTGTGGGGGAGTGGGTGTGGAAGACTGGGTGTGGGGTGAGGTTTCCTGTTCATATGGGAGCTCAAGTGATTGTTGAATAAGTAGAAGTGACTGAATTTAAGCCCCAAACTAGTGAAGTGTGTTTGCTTAGGAAAAAGTCCAGAAAGTTATACAACAAAAAGTCATTAGTCATTGCCATTCGCTGGTCAGGTAGCAGGTGATACTAGTCTTTTTTTTCTTTTCATTTATCTGTATTTTCCACTTTTTTCCCTACAGCACAAACTCATGAAATTACTTGAGTTATTAAAAAACATTTTTATAGTGGCTCAAAAAGAATTATTATTATCTGGCCGTCCCCACTGGGAAGGCTACATTATGTCTGCTCTCAGCTACCTGCTCTGGGAGGTGGAGAATACTCTGTTTTGGAAAGATTTTTCTTTTCTTTTTCCTTTTTTTAAAAAATATTTTATTTATTTATTTGAGAGAGTGTGTGCATGGGGGGACAGCAGGAAGGGGCAGAGGGAGAGGGAGAGGGAGAAGCAGACTCCCCACTGAGCAGGGAGCCCAGTGATGAGGGGCTTCATCTCAGGACCCCGAGATCATGACCTGAGCTGATGCTTAACCCTTGAGCCACCCAAGTGCTCCTGGAAAGACTTTTCTTTCTTTTTTAAAAACTTGTTTAAATGCGGGGCGCCTGGGTGGCTCAGTGGGTTCAAGCCTCTGCCTTTGGCTCAGGTCATGATTCCAGGGTCCTGGGATCGAGCCCCGAGTCAGGCTCTCTGCTCGGCGGGGAGGCCTCCCCCTCCCTCTCTGCCTGCCTCTCTGCCTACCTGTGATTTCTGTCTGTCAAGTAAATGGATAAAATCTTTTAAAAATTTTTTATTTAAATGCAATTAATTGACATATACTGTATTGTTAGTTTCAGAGCTAGAGTTCAGTGATTCATCAGTCTTATATAACACCCAGTGCGCATTACATCACACGCCCTCCTTAATGCCTATCACCCAGTGACCCCAGCCCCCCCTCCACCTCCCCTCCAGCAACCCTCCCTTTGTTTCCTATGATTAAGAGTTTCTTACGGTTTGTCTCCCTCTTTGATTTCGTCTTGTTTTGTTTTTCCCGCCCTTCCCCATGGTTCTCTGTTTTGTTTCTCAAATTCCACATATGAGTGAAGTCATATTTACCCCAAAGATACAAATATAGTGATCCGAAGGGGCCCCTGCACCCCAATGTTTACAGCAGCAATGTCCACAATAGCCAAACTATGGAAAGAGCCCAGATGTCCACCCACAGATGAATGGATAAAAAAGAGATGGTATATGTATATACAGTGGAAATATTTGTCTTAATCACAAATGGTTAAAATAGAGAAGTTAGGTGCCTGCTTGTGTGTGTTCAGTTGTCTGGAGAAAATCAATTACCAGACTCAACAGAGCAGAGCTTGACCCACAGCGATGAGGGAGACCAAGCCACAGTGGGGAGGGGGGCTAGTTAAAGGGACGGAAGACAGAAGATGCAGATGGGGCCAGGTGTGGGGCATGATTTCCAAGTCTCTGAGGACTGAGGACCGCTATGGAGACTGGGAGCCAGGGGCCCTACCTCGTGGGACTTACGAGGGATGACACGTCAGGCAGGCCATATACGGAAACCTTTCCAGTCCAACTATGAATGGGATGTCTTAGGAGATGCTGTAATGAAATGACTTCAAACTCCCAACTGACAAAGATGTTTTGTCTGGATCTGATGACATCATCTTAAACATGACAGGGAGTCAGGGAGGATGGGCGGTGAGGAAAGAAATGGTAGGACAGCTAGTCCGGCCAAGAGGCTCCAAAGAGAGAAGACAGTTGGGGCACCTGTGACACCAACAGTCATGGCCAGCTTGGGAAGGCTGGGTTCTCGCTGATGTGGACATATGGAGACAGTGCAGGTCCAGCTGGTAGAAGTGTGAAAGAGGCAAGGGAAGGTCTAGCTCAGAACAAAGGTACCTTGGGGAAGGGAGGTGTGAAGCTCAAACACTAGCCCATATCATGCATTTGTGCAAATTAGGAAATGGTGTCCCAACTGGGCAGATACCTCCTTACACTAGGGGACATGAGTGAGTGGAATATGGGATGGATTTTCTCTCCCCATTCACTCCTTCAGACAGCTGCCCTTGGTCAGTAAACAGCCTGTGCATTTGTACGTGGAGGCCCTGGACAGTCACAGGACAGTAGTGGGTGGCTGCCTATCCATAAATGACCTCAGCCAGCACTGGGGAAACAGGAGTAGGATATGGTACCCATAAGGAGAGCTACCCCATGTAGCTTGGTGTATGTACGGCATGGTGGCGAGCCCAGTTGTAAAGCCAGTCCTGAGCCGGAGTTTGAATCCGGGAAACTGAGGCAGCATCCTTTTTGTATGGACAGTGGCAAAGATGCGGGCAAATGCCTGGAGGGTGTGCCTGGAGGGTGCCTATCCATGTCTTCAGGGCATCTCTCTGACCATGAGACCCGCCTGCAGAAGTCCTGCCTGATTTAGAGGGAGGGAATCCCAGCAAGACCCAGCAAAGTGGGCTTGTGGAAGTATCGGTGAGCCCCACCGGGGACCAGGACTGGCAGGTACGGACCAGGAACCAGACCTACTAATGCCTTTTATTATTCTTTATGGCAGGAAGAAGAACCACACTTGACCATGTGCCCGAATCATCTGGAAGGCTTGCTGGGCCCACGCCTAGGTTTGGGGTAGAGCCGGAGGATTTGCATTTTGTATTTCTAACAAGTTCCCACACGTTGCTGATGTTGTCGGACCAGCGACCACACTCCGAACAGCCCTGCTCCGTGAGCTGTTCTTACCTCCTGGCGCACCAGGCATTCCCTGGGAGGGGGCAGACACCTGGCTCCTGTCTGCTTCTCCTTGTCAGCTCTGGGTCCCCGGAGGGTCCCTGTACACCATCCCTCCAGGCCTCTGCTTAGTCTCTTCTGCCTGGGAGGATCTTAACACCTGTTCTCTCCTCTGCAACAGGTGATCTCTCCGAGGAAGAAGGATTGGCCTCTCCTCGCTTTAGGCAGTGGTCGGGGCTGGGGGGATCCTTTGATTGCCTCCTGCTCCCGGCACCTCTGTGCTCAAGGTACAGCCACAGGCCCCGGGGAGTCTGGACCCCAATTCTGGGCCCTCCTGGCAGGTGTAAGGGCTAAGAGCTTAGTTACTGGCCGAGCAGTGACTTTTTCCCCTGACATTCTGATGTAGCCCTAAATCTGTCCCGTTCAGTGGAAGAGCCAGGTTCGAGGCACTTCACAGCCTGTGAGCTGGAAAAAGCTCCCGGCCCTGCCAGGGCCCCAGGGCCCCAGCTCTAAAGGGAAGCTGCCCCAGATACTCCTGCAGACCTGATCGATCCCGGTTCTAGCATTTCTTGACTCCGAGGAGAAGATGGATCAGAGGAAAGAGAGGGTTTGCTGGCAAGGGGTGGGGTAAAGGTGATGTCAGCCGTGGTGAGCTGGGCCTGGGCAGGCAGCGTGAGTCACTGGGCATGACAAGGAGGGGCTGCAGAGCCAGGGAAGGCTTTCGGGAGGAATCATGTGGTCAAACCGCTGGTGAGAAGGCTGGGGCTGGCAGGGGAGCCGGGCATCGGGGCCATTTAGCCTCTGGCGCAAGGAGCTGGGTCTTTAAGACAGTGATGGCTGCTGGAGCCCTGACCTGGGACTGTGTGGGCAACGTGTGGGAGGCCTCTGTGGAGCCAGGCCCTGCTGCCAAGTCTCACCGGCAAGGGGCCTGCCCCATTCTTTCTCGAAACTCCAGTCCGGGGGTCACCTCACACGGGTTCCTGCCCCTCTGCCGGTCCCTTAGTGCCTCAAAGGCAGAAACCAGGAGCCTCCAACCCCCCTTTTACAGGGTCCTGCCAGCTTAGCTTAGCACAACGCCGGACACACTCTGGGGACCGACAGCAAAGCAGCTCTCCAGTCCAAAGGCGACCAGGAGAGGGCTGGAGCCCGAGGCTCTGACGGACCTTTCTCGCTCCCATCTCTCTTGCCCTTGTCCCTTCTCTGCCCTTTGTGGCTTTTGCCGAGACCCCTGGCGCTTTGCTGCGCTGGCCACCTTGTGGAGGGGGCGGCCCACACCCAGGTGAAAGCACCTTCGCCTCTCGGGCCCACGGACCGGGTGGAGACGCATCCAGGCTCCCGCAGCTCCAAGACCAGGCAGCCCTGGGGCCTGTGGCTGGTGCTTCCCGCCCAGTGGGTCCCTGGTTCAGGGCTCTCCAACCTTGTTCGTGGCTCCAGCTCTGCCACACACGCGTGCCCCTGTGGTCCCTTTTCCTTTCTGGCATCGGTTTCCTCCTCTGTAAGTTCAGAGCTGTTACTCCTGAGTGACCGGCTTTCCCGTCGCAGGGTGGGTGCTACGCCAGTGGTCCGGTGCTGGGCCCAGAGCCCTGGGAGATGTTAGGGGGTGCGCAGGCATCTTGGGCCCTTGAGAAAAAAGGTCCTGGGAGGGAACCCAAGGTGGGGGTGAGTGGGGGGGGAGACCCTAAGTGGGTCATGGTTGGGGGAGACAGTGCCCCCTTAGGAGGGGCTTCTGGTCAGGTGGGTGCTGGCTCGGGAGGTTATCTGAGGGCACAGGAAAAATCTGGAATCTATGGGAATGGGAACTCAGGTCAAAGGTCACCTCAAATTAAAATTTAAAAAGCCCTCTGTATGAAGGGAATCAAAGGAGGTAAAGACATTTGCTCTTCCGGAGTCTCCTGCACCCAGATGTTTGCAGTTAAAATTCTTGTGGGGGCAGACAATGGGCGCTGAGCGGGCTCCTGAGGCCCCGTGGGGCAGCGCTGCCCAGGGATGAATTCGGTTCTCAAGAGCCCTCCAGGACACTCACCCCAGGTCTGACGGAGCAAGCTGGTGCTGGTGGGGGGATAGGTGCCCTGGGCTGGGGGTCAGAGGCCCTCTGTGTCCCCCCTTCCCGCGCCCCTCCCCGCCCCCACTCTAGGCTGGCTTCTCCCAGAATGAAACAGGATCCGGGATCCTGCTCTGGTCTGAGCCGGGGCGGCTTGTTAGCTGGAGGCCCAGCTCCTTCAGATTTATGGTCTGGAGCCCCTCATCTGAGGGCGGAGGTCTTTTGATCTGAGTTCAGGGTTAGGGGCAGGGGACGCCTGGGTCTTAATTGGCATCAGCCTGGCTGATGCTGACCAGGACTCCGTCCCAGCCCCAGTCGCTATGGCGAACGCTGATGGGCCCGGACGAGGTCTGGGAGGATGACAGGGGTTCGGTCCTGCTCTGGGGCCACAAGTGCAGAAAGTTAGTTCTCAAAGAGGGAGAACTAAGAGCTCCAAAGGATCCTTTTCCTACAGCAGCCCCAGCCTTGACCCATCCTGACCCTGACCTCTTCCCTCCCCGCTCTGTGCTCACCCTGACCCGGAAAGTGTTCGTCCTTCCTTGAGGGGTCGCCCTGCACCTAGCGCAGGGCCGGGCACCGGGCGGCTACGAGGCCTGTCCAGCAGACAGGCGAGGTGCACGTCCAGCTGGAACTAACACGAAATAATAGGCCGTGCTTTGAAGTCCCAGACTCCCTCAGCCCAGGGTGTCCATTTGCATGAAGGTTTTATGATGTGCTGTTTGTTTTCCGGCTGGAGGAGGAGGAGGGAGGTATATACATGGGAAACTTGGAGACAGACTCTGGGGAGAGGAGGGGCAGGAGGAAGCGTGGGGAGGGACTCCAGCGATTCCGAAACTTAGCTTAAAAGGCCAAATCTTTTCACATCTCTGCCCCCCTAAATTCTCTCTGGGCGTAAGTTAGACGGAGCTGGTCTTCTCTCCTGAACAAGGGGAGTAGCGAACGAACGAAGGAACGACCGTGTTGGTGAACGTGGACTTTCTTTCTCAAGCCTCGGTAGGGCGTCCCACTCCTGTCCCACGCCGGGCCCTCGCGGGAGGGCAGCCGCTAAGGGAGGGTCCCGCACCCGAGTCGACCTTGGTTTTGAGAAGCCAACCCTTCCAAGTGAAAGCTGCCGCAAGGTGCTGTCATTCTGGACCAGAAAGGCAGAGAGAAGAGACCAGGGCCCGCGTCACCCTGTCGGTCTGGAGACGCCTCGGGAGCAGGCTGCGGAGAGAGAGAGGCTGTTGCGTCCTGGGCTGGTGATCTAGGCGAGACACGCTGGCCTTGGGGAGACAGAAGAGTTCCTCACTCCTGAAAAGATGGCTCCTTCTCACTCGTGCAGGTTGCATGAGGGTCCTCAGGCAGAACAGGGAGGAGCGAGGGCATCAGATACGGGCTCAAGGTTCGGATTCAGGCAGAAAAGCAGGGTCTACATGCACCAAGGGATAGAATCCATCTATCCCTAGGGCCTCTGCAAGGCCAATTGTTCTGGGATGCTCTGGTACTGGTCGCTCAGTTGCGTGTTTCTGGGAAGTGCTGGATACTTCCTCAGGGTTATCTAGGCGGAGAAACCGTTCCTCATATATACGGCCTGGACCGCATTTTCCACGCTGGAAGAGCTCGTCCCCACCAGCTTCCCTGAAGTGTAGCTCGCACGTAGTAAAATTCACCCCTTCTAAGCATATAGTTGGATAAGCTCCCTCAGATGGAAAGCACCACATACCTATCACTGAACAAGATATTGAGTATCTTTACCGACCCCCCGAAAATCCCCTCATGCCCTGTTCCAGCCAGTCCCCAACTTCCCCTTCCCTCCTCAGGCTTGCCCTAGAGAGCTTGCCATCCAGCTTTGCATCGTCCACACTTCACGTACACGGAACCACACGTGTAGTCTTTGGCGTTCGTCTCCTTCCATTTAGCTGCGAAACTTTCGGCTAAAACTCTGGCAAAGCACCTGTGGGTTTGGGGTACGTTACTGCTTTGTTCCTGGTTATTACGGACAGGCACTGTCCCTTCCCCAGCTGATGAATGTTTACTTTTCCCGTTGTTGGATATGCTGGCTGAGGCGGCCCGAAAGGCAGGGTGACTGTCTGTCGCACCGAGGGACCCTCTTCACTCTCTGTCACTTTGCCCAAGCCGGGTGGGCGGGAGGGAGGCCAGAGCCTGACCCCATATCACCACGGGAACCCTGGGAAGGGCAGGGCCCAGGACTCCCAGAACTCGAGGGCCGGGGTGTTGAAGGGACTTCCTAATAATAACAACCACTGTGGTCTAAGACCCCACTCTCTGTGAGCCTCTCCAGTCCTCAGTGAAGCCATGCCGGGCCGGTTGGGGGTGGGGGGGCTATGTCCCACTTGACGGCTTGAGCACGCTCACTCACAAAGGCCAGGCAGGTTGGAGTCGTAGAGCTATCGGCGGCTGGTTAAGATCCAGGCCTCCTCAGTTTGTGGGCCTCCAAAGCCCCTTCTTCCCCACGCTGTTTTCCTGAAGGACGTGGGATTATTCTGGAAGTTTGGGAGGTAAAAGGCCGTGAGACCAGCCGGGTCGGGGAGGCAGGTAGAGGGCTTCTGAGGTTGGTAAGGACCCTTCTCAGAGTCCCCCGTAACTGGTGGTAGGTAGGCTGTCTGCCTCCAGGGCCTGCAGAGGAGGACAGGAAGCTCTCCTGTCTCCTGAGGGCGAGGGGAATGTTCTCCCACTGCCCTGGGGTGTCTGAGGTGAGCTCTGAAGTGGGGTGGGGGGCAGCTTTGGAGGAACTGAGCAGCAAGGACTGGGCAGGGATGGTCCCTGTTGCCCCAGACCAGGGGAGACGTGGGCCTTCCCGCTTTGCCACCAGGTTCCTGCCGTTCCTGGGCAGTCTTAGAAGCAAGGCCTTTTCATGTGGGTCTGGGAGCCTCATCTAAGGCTTCCCACAAGCAGAATCCCTTCTGTTCAGTCTCAGCGGCCTGGGAGCACCTCCTAAAGTCTCTGCTCAGGTTATTTATTTATTTATTTTTAAAGACTTTCTGTATTTATTTGTCAGAGAGCGAGCACAAGCTGGGAGAGCAGCAGGCAGAGGGAGAAGCAGGTTCCCCGCTGGGCAGGGAGCCTGATGCGGGACTCGATCTCAGGACGCTGGACTCATGACCTGAGCAGAAGGCAGACGCTCAACCAGCTGAGCCACCCAGGCGTCCTGTCAGCTTATGATTCTTTTCATGCTGCTCCATGGGGGCAGGAGGGACAGGAATGGGGCTGGAAGTTCGGAAATCTGCGCAGTCTCAGCTCGGCCACTACCTTACTGCGACTGCTCCTTTCCCCTTTCTGGGCCTCAGTTTCCCCAACTATAAAAGGAAGCAGTGAGTCCTGCCGCATCTGATTCTAGATCTTTGTGGAGTCATCAGTGAGTCAGAGAGACTGAAAGCAAGAGGCCCCTCGAGGGAGGTGCAAGGTGCTGTCCCTCCCTCTCTGCACACTCTGGGCCTCTCCTGGTGGAGCCTCTCTAAGGAAGGGGCTTTTCCAGGGCCCCTTGGAGAACATCCCCTTTGCTCTCCTGCCAGGGCTCCCTGGGGCTCTCCCCCGCTGCAGAAAGCAGGTGGAGAGGGGGAGTGGTGGGGGGCGGAGAGAAGCAGCCGCAGAACCACGCTGTACCAGAGCAAGAGCCGTTCCGTCGAAACCAGGTCAGCCTCTCGAAGCTCCTGACTATTATCCCAGCGAAACTGGGAAAGCGCACACCTGGGGCCATTTGCTCAGCGTCCTGGTTTTATGATCAGGGTGCCTGAGCCCAGGAAAAAATGAGTTCATTCCCGCTGCCTCCGCCTCTCTGAAGGGCTGGCTCTGTGTGGCCCACGCGGGGCCCTCGGCCTCCGCAGCCTGGCCCCAGGCGCCCCGTCTGTGGAATGTGGGAGGAGGCTGCCAGCACCCCGTCCCGTCCTAGGGTTCTAGAGTGGGCTGCAGATGCCTGTGGCAGTAGGGACGCACAGGACAGGCCTGGCTCCCCCCTTCCGTGTCCCCCAGCACCTGTCTCAGACCTAGGGACATGCAGACGCGCTGGAGTTAGACACAGCCCAGATGACTCTTACCTCTCCAGATTCTGGGATGTTTCTCTGGAAGTCTTTGAACGCTTGTGCATCCCCGAAGGTAGCCTCCCCTCCCCCACCCGCTCATTACCAAGCCTCTCTCTCCCGCTCTGGTCCCCGACTCCCTGTGGTTACACCAAAGGCCCCAGACTGAAGGACAGTGACGCCACCGAACAGGCAGACTTTAGGGAAGGCGTCCACTTCCTGAAAGCTTTGTGCACGTCCTGGCCCAGCAAAAGGCCCTTCGGTTGTCATTTAGGGTAGTCCCCTGCCTGATCAGGCTACAGATGTTCCCGAAGCTCTGGCTACCTTGCCCCCAGGCTCCCTCTTGGGGACCAGCTCTGCCAGATGTCTCAGAGACTTGCCCTCAGACCCCAAATGTTCTGCGACCAACAGAAAACCATTCTCCTAATCTGCACCACGGCCTCCATCAGCTGCTCTGTGACTGCCCTCAGCCTCTGGTCCCTCGGTCAGGTGTTAGCAGGGGCTTTCTGGGCCCAAGGACAGAGGTAGTGGGGTGTGGACAGCAAGGTGAGTTGGAAGATGGTAGGACCAAGACCGTGGTCCTGGTCCCCGGGGTAGAGGGAGCCAGTGGAATGGAGGGCCGGCAGGGCAGCAGGCCCACGGAGCAGAGAGGGCGATCTCGGAGGTGTGGTCCCAGGATAGGAGCTTGAATCCAGGCAGGACCTGAGGATGGGGAGCCCGGAGTCTGTGGGCGGTCCAGCTCCCTTCATTTCTGCTTTCCTGCTTTGCCTTGGGCTCGAAAATAACCTCCTCCACCCAGCAGCATGGCTCTACCCGTCCAGTAGCCTTTGTCATGTCTGTGGCTTTCCCATATCTTTTGAATTTACGTCCTACGTCTGGAGAATTTTCCACGTTATGAGTCTCCCCAGTTAAGGCAGGAGTCAGAACTTGTTCCTCTGCCTGCGGAGGGGCAGTTACTGCGACGAGGCTCTGCTGTTTCCACATCCCTACATGTGACTTGTAGGGGTCCTCTGTGGGCAAGCACGGTGGTGGGGGCATCTGGCCCTTCTGGGCAGCAGTGGCAATTTCTGGACCCATGCCTAGAGCAGGGTTTACGTGTGGGTGGTGGCGCCATTTTGTTTTCTCTGGGCAGTTCCCGCCGTGAGGCTCCACTGTATTGTTCTTGACTTCATGGCATCCAAGTCTGGCTCTTTGACCTCCTGGGGGTTCCATGGGCCTCATAATAACTTTTAATGACCTACTTTTTGCAAAATGCAGCTAGAGTAGATTGTGTTGTTCGCAACTCGGATCCCTGACTGGCTTATCTTTTCTCCCCCAAAGACCCTAGCCCTCTTAGAAAACTCACCCCAGAAGGGGACAGAGAAGGAATCCTAGCCAATACTAACAGTTATTAGCCCTTTAAACTAGCTGGTGCTCATAAAGCATGTCTACATCCGCCATCTTACTTGCTCCTGTGTGACCCATCTCTGAGTGGTTAGCGCAGCTCCAAATTCTCCAAGATTATGGGATTACCCTTTTCTGTAATATATAAATGCATTGGCTTGAGTCTCTATCACAGATAGGGCAAAGACCCCAAGATACAGCCCCCCACCCCGAGTATCTTGGGGAAGTCTTGGGGACAATGAGGTTTACTCCAGTTGGTCTCTAGTGTTCTGCTTCTGCTTGAAGTCCTCTCCTCCTTTTCTGCATCGGGTCACCCCTGCCTAGACACTCCATTCCCTTGGGGCTCCCTCTGTTTCTCAGAGCACCCCCACAACAAGGCTGTGACCACCAACACAAGCTGTGGAGCAGAATTTAATGAAATTTAGGAATAATAAAGGGGAGATGATCTCACATAACAGCATGGTAGACAATCTTTTTTTTTTCTTAAAAAATTTTTTTAAAAAAGATTTTATTTATTTATTTGACAGAGATCACAAGTAAGCAGAGAGGCAGGCTGAGAGAGAGGAGGAAGCAGGCTCCCTGCTCAGCAGAGAGCCTGATGCGGGGCTGGATCCCAGGACCCTGAGATCATGACCCGAGTGAAGACAGAGGCCCAACCCACTGAGCCACCCAGGTGCCCCTTTCTTAAAAATTTTTTATCATGAATTCTATCACACACAAATAAAAACACATAAAACATCAATATATATTTTAACAAGTTATTTTTAAGCGAACACTTACATAACCATCACCCAAGGCAAGACATAAGACATTGCCTCCGGAAGCCCCGCATGTGCCCCTGGTAAATAATCCGTACTGTGAAGTATTTCTCACATCCCAAAGAGTGTGTGGAATGGGTTGATGCGATCTGAAGGACATTCATAAGACGAGCACCCGTGTGCACGTTACATGTAGTGTTGCTAGTACCTTAGAATACTTTTGTGCACCACGCCCCTATTGAATTACCCCCCAACCCCCAATCCTTTCATTCGATTTTCTGTGTGTCTATGTCCCAGAGAGTGGAGTGTCCAGTGGATGTGTCCAGCAGCACCCTGGCAGGAAATAGCACACAACCAGGGCAGCTGTGGGAAACAATGAAGAGCCTGTCTACAAGGTGTGAGCAGAGTTAAGTGAAGCCGGAGCTGGTAACAGTGGGGAGCCATTGCTACTCTTAGACCTGAGGAAACAAGAGGAGGAAGCAGTTCCCAGAACCCAGAGGGAGAGCCATGGTCCTAGGACAGGGCCCCACACCGGGGCCTTAAAAAGATGGCGGAGCTGCCGTCTGCGATGGGACCAGCAGGGGCCAGGGCAAGCTTGCTTGGCCTTGCTCTTTTTCTTCCACGTCCTGCTACTACTTCCACTGGTCAGACCCAACCGGATACCAGTGAGCCCGGCCCATAAGGGAGCCCATCCGGGTGACTGTAAAGGTCAGCTCCTGGGTTTGGAGTGGGATGGAGAAGGGTGAGGAATGGATCTGGATTAGGTGTGGGAGAGAGGGGCAGACAGAGCCAGAACTGAGAACCAGAATGGCAAACACAAACCTGGCATCTAAGGGAAAGTCTGTTGGTGTTGGTTGAAGATAGAGAAGATGAGCTGGAGGACTCCCTGGGCCACCGTGCGGCTTCTGAATCACCAAGAATTTACCGCAAAACCTTGTCTGGGGACATCGCCAGACAAGGCCACGAGTGAGCCCTCTGGGAGGGCTGGGGTATGGGTCCCATGGAGGACACCTGGTAGGAGAGTGAGCTGCTTTACACTTTCCATTCATTATAAGCTCCCTACAGCCTAGTCCTGTTTCGGAAGCAGGTAAACCAGAAAGTCCTGTCCGGTGGCCACAGGCCAGGACGGGAAGGCATGTGCTTCGCCAGCACATGATCAAGGCAAGCCCAGGGCAGAGCAGATCTGCGCCAGGCTCACCCAGGCCTCTGTCCTCAGGATGGCGAGACAGCCCTGTGCCAGTGGGCTTGCTGGTGGCGGGACAGCCTTCCTGGGGCAGGCTCTCTGCTTCCTCTCTGGGTGGGCCCTGCTCTGTCCTTTCTTCTTCCCTCTGCTTACTCTAAGTTTGGGGAACACATTGTCCAGCAGTTTCCTGAAAATTATTGCCCAGGAGAGATTGTGATGTCACACATCTCAAGTCATCTTCATCCTCATACATGATTGGTCATTTGGCCTGACGGAGGGTTCTAGATTAGAGAGCATTTCCTCTACCGTCTCAGATATTCCCTCATTGTCTTCTTGTGTCTCAGTACTGCTGAAGAGACAGTCAAATCCATTCTGATTCCTTGGCAGGTGACTTGTTTTCTGTCACCCCTTAATGCTCAGAGAAGTCCATCTATGGTCTTTGGAGTGTGCAACATTGCACAGATGTGCCTAGCATGGGTCTGTTTTCACCTTTCCTCCAGGCTCTTCTCTCTGTGATTTCTGTCCCGTGAATATCAGATCTCCTGGGCCAATTCTTCAATTACTGAGATCTTTTCTGTCCTATTTTCCATTTCTGTGTCTTTTTTTTTTTTCTTCTGATTTCTAGAATGCCTCAACTTTTCCTTCCAACTTTATCTTCCAAACCTCCTACTGCTGTTATCATGTTTTCAATGTCCAACAGTGTTTTGTTTTTGTTCTCATGGAGTATTAATTTTTTTAAGTCACTCTAGGGTGGGGCTGGCCAGACTTTGCTGGAGAGACATCTGGGTGTGGCATCTGTCAGGACAGCCCAACGCACCAGTAGTAAGGTTTTCCTCTTGAGCAGACCAGGCTTTTCCAAGAAGACTCTTCCAACCTCCTGCCCAGAGGGGGAAGCTGTATCAACCAGCGCTTTGGGTTCTTGGGGCAGAGGGAGTGCTGGGGGTGAGGTCCCCCAGTTTCCCTGCCTTCTCTTCAGCACCCCCACAGCAGGATGGGTCCTTGACTGGTCCTTGAACACCCTCCAACCAATCCCCCCTTGTAACTCCCTCTTCCCTCCTCTTTCTCCCCCCTGCAGAGATTCCTGCTACCCCAGTTTTTAAGCCTTTTGAGCATCCTGCTTGCCCTTGGGGTTGGTGCCACCCCCCCCCTTGCCCCTGCTGGCTTTGGGATGCCTTTCTCTGTTGGTTCCTGCTCATCTGCCAGCTTCCCAGGTTGGGCTGTGGTCATTCCCTCTTTGGTTTTCCTCATGCTTCCCCTCTCTTGTTTTCATGAGATCTGGAGGAAAAGTGGCACTAGATGCGTATGTTGAAGCTGATACTTTAACCCGAAACCCACCCTCACGTATTCGTCTTCCATGAACCCCGGGCACATCCTGAGAGCAAGAACTCGCAGCCCTCTCCCTCCCACTCCTCAGCTTCCCCAGTGCTGCTTGGATGCCCTCCCCGCACCCCCCTCCAAGGCCCTCACCCCACCATGAGGTCCAGGCCACACCCCAGATTCTTCTCAATGTCCTACTCCAAGCCGTCCAGCCCTCCTGCTTTCCACCCCCCTTCATCCAGACCGGATCCCTGTTGTCTGCTGAAAGCGGCCATCCGTGGGCTCCTCTGTCCCAGACCACAGAGCTCCCCCCACACCAGGCAGGCCCATGGCGTAAGGCAGTGGGGAGCCCCCGGCCAGGTGGCTCCTTCAGAGGAGCAGTGGCTGTGGACTGACACTTCTGGGGTTTGGGGCCACAGGCTCTCAGTCAGCCTGAGTCTGGCACAGCCACCATGGACCCTGCCAGGCATGTGTTTGGGTCCCACCTCAGCATTGGCCTCAGCAGCTCTCTGCTGTCTTTTTTCCTGGAGGGTTTCCTGTGAAGCTACAAAAACTGGGCATCCCCCACAAGTGAAGGGTGGCTAATGTGCCCAGGGGCCACCCTCAACACGGGGCAGGGGGGTGAGGAGGTTAGGAGAGATGCCCAGACTTTCCTCCTCCATACATTCCCCCCTGGAGCCAATTCCCAGGTGCCTGTGGCAGGAACCAGCCCTCCCGAGCCACCCCTACTTCTTCCTTGGGTCCCAGTCCCAATAAACCAGTCGAGCCCAAGTCCTGTCCAAGGCTCTGCTAATGGGGTATCCCAAACTAAGACAGCTGTGAATGGGGACATGGTAGGTAGAACTTCATGTTCATGTTCTTCCTGGGAACCTTCCCCTAGCTCCCCAATCTGCGTCCTGCCTCCCCCACCCCCCTGCCTTATGCTTTGCCTTCACCAGGTGTCCCTCCAGGGGCCAAGCTCAGCCAGCTCCCTCCTGCCAGCCCCGCCCCCTGAGGCTGGGCCTGCCTCCTCATCCACCTCCTGCTGACTGGGCCTGCCTCCTCATCCACCTCCTGCTGACTGGTCCCCTTCAGCATCTCTGCCCCGAATGGGTCAAGTGGCTTTGTGAACCTCTCCAGATTTGGGGAGGTTTGTGGCAGTAGAAAACAGCCCTGGATTTTTATAATGCAAAGGTCTTTCCGCCTCCAAACCCTTCCCACGGTCCAGGCAGGGAGTGGGCTTGGCTTGGAGTGCTAACAGCTCTTGGGTGTGGGGTTCAAGGAGATGGGGCGTGGCCACGAAGAAGGAGTTATTTCTGTTTCTAGTCCTGGGGTCTCAGTTCCCTCCCCACCTCCATCTCTGTCAGGGACAGCTGCCCTCCCTCTGCACCCCTCCCCCTGGTTCTGGCACAAATCCAAGCTCTGGGAGGGGTTTGTAGGTTTTGAGACCTGTCCAGTGAATCTACTCAAATTCATCTGGAACTTTGCCTCTAGCAAAGATGGACAGTCAGTGATGGACGGTCAAGAAGAGAAACAGACTGACAAGGCAAAGACAAAAATGGAAAGACAGGGGGACATGGGAAGTGGGATAAGGGGAGGGGAGAGGAACCGGGAAGGTTTGGAGCCCGGGAGAAGGGCTCGAGTGGAGCCCTTGGGAGAAGAGTGAGGTACCATGCTCTGTGTGGAAGCGGAGGAGGGTTCCCAAGGAGGGGGAGTCAAGCTGTGCTGGCAGGCGCTGAGGAGGGTCGGAGGAGGAAGGAGCGAGGGTGGTCTCTGGCACGGTGTGGGGCTGGGAGCTAGAACACCAGGGCTCCAGTCCTGCTCTGCTGGAGGCTTACTGGGCTCCCTTCTCTGCGCCTCTGTGGAAGGAAGGGGCTGGGAAAGCTCCTCTTTCATTTAGTCAGCATCCCTGTCCGTCCTCCTCTGCTCCTTCCTCTCCTCTTCCTGGAGATTGCCTCCTCCATGCAGCCTCCCTGATTTTTCTCACCTCTCTGGCTAATGTCCCTTCAGCCACAGCCTGGGCTCCTGGGGGAGCAGGACCTCAGCCTGCTCACGGTCCAGGTACAGGCCTCAGTATAGCAGGTGGGCTCCCCTGGGGCTGGGGGCACTTCTGAGACAAGGACGGCCTCCGCTTTCTTTCCACGTTCCTCATGGGGACTCGATAGTCCCATCTGAGGCCTGTACCACGGAAGATGATGAAGGCAGGAGCTGGAAGACCCTGAAAGGGGCACCTGCCCTGGAAATAAGGATGACAGGGCCTGGGGAATAGCGAGGCACCAGGAGAAGCTTCTGGGCCCCAGGCTGATCTTGTCCAGGCAGAATTACAGAGAGACACTCCCCGTGCCCTGTGGTCAGTGCCAGGATATGGAAAGTCTGGGGTAGAGTGGAAGCGCAGGGAAGGTGTGACCAGCCCAGCTGAGAGTGTGGGGGCATCACAGGGTAAAGGTAGGGAAATGTTCTGCGCTGAGCTGAGTTGTGAAGAATGCGTAGATTTTGGTCAGGCGGAGGAGGGGAGGGAAGAGGGTGGGTGTTGCAGGAAGGGCCTCTGCCGGTCCCTACGGTAACTTTGCGGGAATTAGATAAAAGTGTCCCCTCCGGGCGGATGCAGCCCCACGCCTGGGCGCATGGGGTGGCCTCTACCTGAGCCCCAGAGGGAGCTGGCCATCAGCCATTATTCTGCGTATCACTGTAATGAGCAGCTTGTAGGCGCCACGGCTCAGGGCGATCTCCGGCGGGCACAGTGTCTCCTGAACACCTCCTTGTCCCAATCCCCGCAGTCTGGGAATCAGCTGCTTCCTGTGGTACAGGGGACTGCGTAGTTGGAATTAAATTAAGGAGATGATCCTCAATGATCGGGGCCAGCCCTCAAGGCAATCACAAAGGTCCTTACAAGAGGGAAGCAGGAGTGTCAGCCTCCGAGAGAGAAGGTGTGACCCCCACACAGCGGTCAGGAAGGGAGAGTCTGGAAAAGGGCACCCTGTTAGCCTTGCCAGTGGAGGAAGGGGCTCGGAGCCAAGAGAGGAGGTGGCATTCTGCAGCTGGGAAAGGTAAAGAAATTGATTCCTTCCCAGAGCCTCCAGAAGGAACATCCTGATTTTTGCCCCTTAAGCCCCATTTTTGTGGACTTGTGTCTTCTGGAACTGGAAGGTAATCCATCCTGCTGTTTTGAGCCACAGAGTCTGCAGGGGTTTGTGCCGTAGGAGCTCAGGCTTGAGCCATGGTGCTTTCAGAGAGCACTGTGTCTGGAGCCCAGGGAGAAGGGGGACGGGGGAGGTACTCCGGGATTGCCAAGGGCCTCCTCAGTCCCAGGAGAGAGAGACACCACACAGGGCAGAGTCCTCTCCTGCCAGCCTTGGGCTCTCATTCCTTGCCTCGCCCAGCCGTGGGGGCGAAGCTCCAAAAGGCCGCTTGAGATAAGGTATTGACTTTGGAGGAAAAGCAAATACTAGAGAATGTTCCTGAGGGTCCAGCAGGGAAGCGGTTATTGGCCCCTGTGTATGCCCAGCGTGCGCACACCCGTACGCACATCTACTCCAGGAGGGGCTGTAGCACACCCGCGGCCTGTCTCCTTGGCAGCCGCCTCCTGCACAGAGCCGGGGAGAGGCAGCTCACTGTCCGCAGTGACAGGCGCCCTAAGTGCAGCCCCGTGGGGCCTATCTGATGCCTGGTCTCCAAAGGTGACTGCCCTTCCGGGCAACCAGGTCACGGAGCCAGGGGTGGGTCTCACAGATCCGAACCCTGGGCGGGGATGCTCAGGGATTGCGGGAAACTGAAACCAATTTTTCGTTGACGTCTGTGATCACTGCTTGGGTGAAAGTCTGGTCGCTTCATCTGAAAGATTGGGATGAATCAGATTAATCACAAAACCTCACCCGGGATGTCCCAGCCGCTCGGAGTCGTGCCAGTGCTGGGAATGCCTCCTGCTTCACCTCTGCTCTCTGGCTCTCTCTGTCTGAGCACCTTTCCCACTCCCGATCTGCCTGCTTCACCCCTCATGAGCTCCCGGCAGGCACCCCTGAACATCCACGCCCCCAGGAGGCCCCTCCACCTGCAGCCTCACGCGGTCTCTCCTGGGGGCCGGGGCAAACTCAACCCAAACTGATGGGAGCAAAAATGCCGCATGCTGGCCTGTGAGCCTCGACAACCCATGGCTGGACTTGCGGCAGGCGAGACTTCGCCCGGGGCTCGCCCCAGGGAACTGTCCGCCCTTCTCAGATGGCCCAGGTCTGTGTCCCAAGGCAGCTACAAGTTGAGCACACGCTCCCCTGTCAAATTGTCTCTGTATGTTTGCATTCTATAAATACATTATTTGCATTATTAAATGTGATTGAATATGAATTTCATATGCAATATGAAATTTACATAGAACATTTGTATATGAAATTTATATTTATAAGATAAAGGAGGAAAAAGGAGAGAATTTTAAAGGAAATGATGTTCCCTTTCCCCCTCTTTCTCCTCTGCTGGCCTTTGCTGGGTCTCTGGGCCATGGCAGAAGGGAGTTGTAGTAGGAGATTAGAGGAAAAGCTTTGAAAAGCTTAGTGGTGTGTCTCTAAGAACAAAATGTCAGATGGAGGGCTGTTAGAATTTTAATGGTACTTACCCTTGACCCAACAATTCTACTTCTATGAATGTCTACTGTAAATATATGACCCTTGTTCAGAATAACATATTCACAGGGTTATCCAGCGTAGCATTATTTGAAATAGTGAACAGTTTGAAAAAAGCATTAATTGCCATTAATAGATGACTGGTTTAACAGATTACAGTATAGTCATATAATGGAATACTACGGCAATGTGTTGTCTTTAGCCAAGAATGAGGTATCCCTACGGTAGTATGAAAGGAGCTCTAGGATACGTTAAATACATTTTTTAAAAAACCCCATGCAGAGTATTGTGCAACCATCTACACAAAGACTGCATGTGTGTGGTGAGTGTGCATGTGAACACGTGTACATGCAGACTTAGATTCGTAAAGTACAGGATGTCTGGAAGGCACAAAACACGGGCAGGGGTGCGCTCCTCTGGGAAGCCTCTTTGGGTGACATTAGTGCCTTCTGAATTTTTTACAGTTTGTGTACATTTACCTATTGTATCTACATCTGCCTATAATAAGACCTTACTCTTTTAAGCACTTCAAAATAATGAAAACATAAATAAAAACAAGTGACGTGCTTTGAACAGAGCCTGGCATGCGATAACCACAGAGAATTTTATCTGTTAGCCCGCTTCCCCCAAGGCTGACCTGGGTACTTCTCAGGGTCCCCGCTGTGTTGTGCACACACCTTCATTCTAGGATTATATTGGTGTGTAATAATTGTGCACATTCACGCTTGTCCATCCAGCTGGACCAAACCCACCTCCCGGTCAAGCACAATACTTTTTCACCTTCTGTACCAAACAGAGACACTGGCAGATAGTAGATTGTTGAGTGAAGGAATGTATTAGAGGGCAAAATGGAGCCACAGTACCTGCCTTCTAGAAGCTCAAGGCCTAGCAGTGGGATAAGAGTCGTACACGACACGTTCAAGCCACATATGACAATGACCCTGTGAACCTGGAGATGTGGAGGAAAGAGAAGGAAAGTGTCCCAAGCATAGGGAAGTGATCAAGGTTGCGAGTGGTGTTCAGGGCTGCAAAGACGGGAGTCAGCAAAGAGCCGGTCCGGGGCCAATGAGGCATGGGGGTTGCAGCAGAAGCACGGGGTCTGGGGTGCTGGGACAATATTGGAGGGACCTGGTCCTGAGTGAGCCAGTGGGGCTCTGTTCAGGTGGCCCACTTCTCTGTCACCCAGGCTGGGAGGTGGCTCAAGCATCCTACCCCTCCCCTAGGGCCTTCCACCTCAAGCCATGCAAGGGCATCTGAGGGGTACCTGAGCTCTGCCATCTGCTTCTCTGGGCCACCACCCAGAGATAGAGCTGGGTGGCTATCCAGTCCCCTTGTCTTGGTCTCTGACCCTGTGGGAACTGTGATTTTTAGAAGTTCAGCCCTAGAGTCTGATGGCACGTATGCGTCCATTTCTAGACTTGTCCTAAAAACTGGCCGGCTTGCTTGGAATGGTTATCAATATGATAATTCACTTGGTTATTAACCAAGACCTGACTTAACCATCTTAGGTTTTGGGGGGCAGGGAAGAAGTGGGCACAAGATTCAGGAATACCAGTCAGACTCCTCAAAGGAAGAATGTTCTTGTTAATCTGTTTAACAGGCTGCTCCAAAACTCAGTGCTTTACAACAACCACTATTTAATTCTCTCTCATGGTTCTGTGGATTCCTGGGTTCAGCCGGCTGGTTCTGCAGGCCTTGCTTCGGGGTGTCCCCAGCAGGGGCACTCAGATCGAGGCTGGGGCTGGAGTCATCCTCAGGTTGGACAGTTGAAACTCTCTTCCTCTCTGTATGGGCTCTCCACATGGTCCCTTCAACAGGGTAGCCAGATATCTTACGTGGCGACTCCAGGATCTCAAAAGCAAACCTTCCAAGAGATAGGATGTAGACGTTGCTGTTTCTCCTAAAGGCTAAGGCTGGCATTGACACTGAAGACCTCTGCCACGTTCTGTTGAACAGTGTGCGTTCCCGGCCAACCTGGATTCGGCGCAGAAGGGGGACTCCCTCATGGCCTGAGTGTGCCTCACTGGGGACCATCGTTGGAAACCAGCTTATGCAGCCCTGCAGAGTGACAGGTAAGAGCTGAGGCCTCGAGGAGGGACATGAGGGGTGGCCTGCGAGGTCGGTGATGATCCTGTCCTCTCAACCCCGTGCCGATCTCAGCCCAATCTCCTTTATACAACCCCCTCCCCACTCCAGCCACACATCCTGCCTGTGCTCACGGCCTTGACCCTGTTGTCCACTGACTGGCCACTTTAATGCACAGGCTGAAAACAGCCTTGAGCTTGGCGGTGAGCGTCTGGCCATCATGGGGGAAGTCCCAGGCTCATACACCCAGCTGCCTCCTGGGCTGTTCCATCCAGATGTCCCAACGGCACCTCAAGCTCAGTGTCAAGAGCTAATCCCCCACCCCCCGCTTCTGAGAGAAGCTTCAACCGGGCGCTCCAAGGTCGCTTGTCCTTACAGAGGAGATGGCTCAAGGGACTCCAAGTTGATTCTCTATCATAGTAGAAAAGAAAAATCAAGTTCAATCACATCTGCAACTGCTCTTAATCTAGGGTAAAGTGTGTGTGGGGGGGATACCCATGCCTGGTTCACGATTGTCTCCTGATGCTCATACTGGACAAGTTATGTGGAAAAGTTTAAAAGTGTAAAATGCTATAGCACAGGGAGGGACTGATATTTAAGGAAGGGGTATTGGATTTCTGTCCGCTCACCTGTCTAGTGGCCATTCCTTGCTTCTGAAAACAGGGCCCCTCCTCCCCTTAAGAAACCTACTCCACGTGGTTTGGGTGAGGCAGGGCTGCTTGAGAAGTCTATCCGTGCCTCAGGCTTAGCCAGTCAGAGAACTCCAGATAGATGGCCTTCAGGATTGGTTCGCAAGTGGGCATGGGATCTCAGACAAGACCAGTCAGAGTCCTCCATGCTTTTTCTGCGGGAGTTCTTTTTTTTTTTTTTTTTTTTTAAGATTTTAAAGATTTTATTTATTTATTTGACAGACAGAGATCACAAGTAGGCAGAGAGGCAGACAGAGAGAGAGAGGGGGAAAGCAGGCTCCCTGCCGAGCAGAGAGCCCAATGTGGGGCTCGATCCCATTACCCTGGGACCATGACCTGAGCCGAAGGCAGAGGCTTTAACCCACTGAGCCACCCAGGGGCCCCTTCTGCAGGAGTTCTTGGCAAAAATAGTTTCTAGTCACTTAAGTTGCTAAAATCAGCCTGGTATCCCATAAGGGGAGAATCCAATTGGGAAATACAGAAAGACATCCTTCTGTCCTTCCTCCAACACTGCCTGAAGCCAGAACAACCCTGACTTTTCAGTTCCATGCGTCCATCAATACATAATCTTTTTTTGTAGCCTGATTCAGTGTGTCTAAATCCAAAATCAGCCCCAAACCCTCTTTTCTGTTCATTTTCACGTTTCCATGACTGACTTCAAGACCTGACTCGAATTCTCTTTTCCCAAGAGGCCTGCTTCAGTAACCCTGTCATGCAGTATACATGTGGTTCCAATTTCAATACCTTGTACTACTTTGTCTATAATATTATAAATGTTTTGGGAAGTGAATGTTTCTGGAACCCACGTGGTCCTTCTAAGAAGCCTGGGAGTTTCTGGAGGGCTCAAGCGGGTTATGTGAGCTGTGGATTTCTGCACACTGGGTTCCCTGCTTGGGGCGGGGTGGGTGAGTGTGTGAGGGCATAGGCACCTGTATGGGTGTGTGCGTGTGACCAGAGCAAAGGTGATGTGCACACCTGCATGTGTGATCATGGAAACAGAAAGAGAGGCAGTGAGACTGGTTCCGGGACAAGTCCCTGCAGGGCTGGCAGGAGTGTCCCTGGTTCAGCCTTGAAGCCCAGGCACATGTGTGGCAGAGGAACCCAGAAGTGCCCTCCGCAGAGTGGCTGCGGGGTCATGGTGTGGCCTTTGGCTGAGACTTCATAGCTCCGCTCAGGTTCTCCAACCACAGAGGCCTCAGCCCTCTCCTTTCTGACTCCCCAGCAGCTAGCGCAGGTCCCGGCACGTTGTCAGAGCCCAGTGGGTCATGTGGAAGGGACCAATGGAGGAGGCGTGCCCTGCGTCAGATGATGGCCTCCCCGCCTTCAAGCAGCCCAGGGAGGCAGTAGCACCCCTTCTCCAGTCGAGCAGGTCGGATGGTCTGCGTGGGGCGATCCTCTGACCCCCTCACTGTACTCTCCTCTCCTCTGGCTTTGCATGGTCAGGTGTCCCTGCCTGAAATACTCCTCTACCTCCCTCTCCCCTGCACAGCCTGTCCTCCGGTAGATCTCAGCTCGGACACAGCTTCCCCAGGAAACCGCTCCGCACAGACTCCCACACACTCTGGGTAGGTGTTTTTTTGAGGGGCCCCCCAGCACAGGCCCTGAAATTTATGGAAGCCCTTATCACATCGCATTATAAATGCCAGTTGTCTCCGTTGGGCCTCCACGTTTGAGTGCTTGGGGGCAGGGATCACGACACGTTCTGCTCCCATCTCCCTTCCCCTGCCTGGTTTCCGTGTGTTCATTTGAGGGACAGTTCTTTACTGAACACCTGCTAGGGTACCAGGCACCGTTCTGGACCCAGGCGATGTGGAAATGAGCATGAGGGAGAAGCTCCCTGCTCTTGTGGAGCTTCCCCCTCAGTGCGGGTGGGCCGGGTGGAGACAACCAACAAGCAGACTAATAGTTGAATCAGAAACAGACAGATCATTTCAAAGAGGCTGAGTGCTGTAGAGGACAGAAATCATGGCGACACCGCTGAGAGCCTTGAGAGCTGGGAGGGGTCAGAGAATGCCTTTTTAAGGAGCCAGTGTTGGTGTGGAGACAGGCAGCAGTCTGGTGGAGAATATTCCAAGCAGAGGGAAGAACTGCCCCAAGAAGGACACGAGGCCCGGCCCCCCGAGTTCGCACAGCAGGATGAAGGCTGAGGCAGAGAAGGATGAGGAAGAGTCGAGGCCGGAGAGGCAGGCAGCGGCTCTATTTTTATATAATTGCAGACCATGGTAAGGAATCCGGGTTTTATTCAAATTACAATAGGGAAGGGCGATGCTCCTATCTGAAATCTTCCAAGATCATTCTGGCTGTTGTGGTAGGATGGATTGTAGGGAACAAGAGGAGGCTAGCAGTCCCATGGGGGAGACAGGCCGTCACGGACATGGAAAAGAAAGGACAAAACAGGATACACTGAGTTGAATTTACACGACCTATTGATGAAAATCACATGGCTCAAAAGAGAAAAGGGGGAACCCAGGAGGCCTGCTAGTCTTGGGACACTGAGAGCGTGCTGGTACCAGTTATGAAGACGGGGCAGATCAGTTTGGGGTGGGGACAGAAAGCAAAAGTTTTGTTTTGCCTGTGTCAGTTTTGAAACGCCTGGTAGATCTCCAGAAGAGATGACAAGGAGATACAAGCCTGTAGCAGAGTGGAGAGGTCAGGGTTGAAGATGCAAGTGTAGGAGGCCTCAGCTTACAGATGGTTTGAAAGCCTTGATGAGATCATCTAGGTAGTGCACATTTAGAGACTACTAGAACGGTGACCAGGCCTTGACACATGCCAACATTTAGAGGTTGACTGAAACCAACAGAGGGGCCTGAGATGGTCCGAGAGAGAGAGACAGAGAGAGAAGTAAAGTAGGGAGGTGGTTTTCCCTGAAACCAAGAGAAGAGAAATGTCAAGGAAGAGACCAGGCGACCGTTCTGACGCTGCTGAGGGATCCCCCATGCCGGCAGAGAAGCGACACGGGCTTCAGCAATGTGAAGGTTGCTAGAGACCTTGACGCAGGAGTGTTAGCAGACTGCTGGAGATGGAGGCCAGTGGGGGTGGGTCCATGGACAGAATGGGGCTGAAGAAGTGAGAGTACCGGGGAGGGAGATCTTCCTACAGGAATTTCACTGTGATGGAGAGCAAGCCATCAGGGCGGACACTGCTGGAGGAGATGGGGCACCCAGAGATTTTAAAATTTCTTTTGTTTTTGTTTGGATTTTTGCTTTTATTTTATTATTTTTTAAAAAGATTTTATTTATTTATTTGACAGACAGAGATCACAAGTAGGCAGAGAGGCAGGCAGAGAGAGAGGGAGAAGCAGGCTTCTTGCAGAGCTGAGAGCCCGAAGTGGGGCTCGATCCCAGGACCCTGAGACCATGACCTGAGCTGAAGGCAGAGGCTTTAATGCACTGAGCCACCCAGGCGTCCCGACTTTTTGCTTTTAAAGAGACGGGAGCTCCTAGAGCATTTATGTATGTTGGTGGGAAAGATCCTGTGGAGAGGGAAAATCATGACGGAGAAGGGAAGATAATAAGAGAATGTCATGAGCAAACATCCTGGCAGAGCAAGAAAGATGGGAGCCAGAGCTCAAGACTCCGCTGGCTTTAGATAGGAATTGGGTTGAGTTGACAGCTACAGGTCCAAGTAAGCTTAAAGTTGTAGTGGGGGGACAATGAAGCATTTCTATTTTCCCAGTGTCATACAGGACAAAGTGGGGAACATGTGGCCTTTGGGGACAGAGACGGTAGAGTGGATATGCCAGCGTTGTGTAGGGAGTAACACCGTGTTGGGTGCCCACACGAGAATTCTGTCAGATAAGTGCGACCTGTTTCTCTCCAGCCACATTCCCCGACATGGGCCTTTGGACAGCCCAGAGTTCGGGCCTGATCTAGAGAATGGTCCCATTTGAGAAGCGTCTCAAATACTCCTGCGGACCTCGGCCGCACCAGCGGAGAGTCCTGTGCCGCCCCTGCCAGCCCCCACTATGTTCCGAGGTCAAAACAACAGCAGCCCTTTCAGCGGCTGGGGGAGCTACCTGGGGGCGGGATAGAAGGATGAGATCACTGCGTGCAACGCCCGCTCCTGCTCGCCCAGGCCTCCTCGCCCCCGCTCCAGCGCGACGTACAGCGATCGCTCCCCTGTGGTGGACCCAGGCACACAAAGATAGCACAGTGTGGGGCTAGGTCCCGGCCCCTGACAAACAGGCTGTCCCGGGAGCCAGCCCAGCCACAAAGAGCTTCTCAGAGGAGTTTTATTGGGGTGCGTGTGTGTGTCTCTCTCCTTCACTGTCAGGCACCCACTTGCCTCTGGAGAAAGGGCTCCTTCATCCCTGGGTTAGTCATCCACTCCTGCACAAACAACAGGCCTTTTCCACAGCTTTCTCACCCACCGTGGGCCAGGGCCGAGCACAGTAGCTGCCACAGAAAGATGCTTCATAAATTCTTATTGAACGAATGAATGAGTGGACCCATCAAAGCAGCCATCCATCCAAGGCGGGGAAACCCTTGCCTGTCGCCCTCTCTCATCGCGTCCCTGCAGTGCAGCCGGGATAAAGGAGACCAGCTCAGGCAGAGCAGGAAGGTCTCCAGGTTCAGAGGAAGCTCCCCCTGAGAGGGGAGGGCGGAGACAGTCCTTAAGGGCTGAGGAGAGAAAGAGTCTTTCCCCGCCTTGAGGCCAGTACAAAAGGGCCGGGTGTCAGTTCAGCTCCGGACACCGTGCTGGGCCTCTCAGCTTGACTGTCTTCTCTCGTGGCCTCCTGGTCATCAGGCTTTGGGGGCCAGAGCAGCCTCAGGTCCACAGGCCCCGGCTGCTCACGTGGTGTGGTGAGACTCCTGACCTCAGGCTGAGGGCCCTGCGGGGCCAAGAGGTCGTCCAGTCGGGGATCACAGCAAGAAGCAGCTGTCATGTCCAGTAGGGCTCCCAGTTCTGGTTCAAGCCGACAGTGTTGCTGAAGAAGATGTGCCCTCCCCGGGGACCAGGCCTGAGGGGAGATGGGCCGTCATGCCCAGTCTCCTGCTCCTCTATCAGTTCCCGCCTCTCCTTTGGCTCCAGGGTTGTCCTGAGTACCCTGGTCAGCTAGGGGAGAACCGGAAACCCCAACTGGCGTTCCGGAGGAGCTCTGAGCCCTCAGCCTCAGGAAATACTTGCTGAGCCCTCCTGGAGGGGTTTTCAAGCTGGCTGGGAGCCAGGTGAGAGAATAAGTGGGTTGCGGGCCCAGAAGTGGCACAGGTGAGAGGTGCCCACACCTAGCCCCAGACGCCCGTGGAGGGGCTAACCGTGCCCTACTGGGTGGAAGCAGGCCTCACCTCAGCCGCGAGGCTGCAAGCCGGGGACAGGCCCTGAGCGCCAGGGACGCTTGAGAGGGCTGATGGTCTGGCCGTGGCTGGTGAGAAAGGGCGACGGCTGAGAGAGGAGCCTGTCCTGCCCAGCAGCGCCCGGGTCCAGGGAAATACCGCCTGGGACAAGGCCTTAGAGGAGCTTTTGGGACAAGCAAGGAGGCCCCTTGGGGGATCCCTTCTGTTACTGTATTCGTGTCCTGGGGCCTCCAGAGCAAGGCACCACAGGTTGGGGGCTTAAACAACAGAAATTTGTTTTTTCACAGCTTCCAACCTCACAGGTAGGCTGGAAGTCCAAGATCAAGGTGTTGGTGGGTGGTTTTCTCCTGAGGCCTCTCTCCTGGGCTCGCAGATGGTCACCTTTTCCCTGTGTCCTCACGTGGCCTTTCCTGGTGTCTCTGTCTTCTTATAAGACCACCAGCCAGATTGGATTCGGACCCGGCTTAGCCTTGGTCACCTCCTTGAAGTCCTGCTCTCCACATGCCGTCACGTTCTGAGGTAGTGGGGGCCAGTGCCTCCACATAGGAATTTGGGGGGACATGGTGACTATGGGAAGCTTATCCTCATTGTGACTGTGCGTGTCATAGAACAATTGACTGCTGGGCCCAAACAACACCAACACCGACAAGAGCAGGAGTTCCTTGTGTGTGTGTGTGTGTGTGTGTGTGTGTGTGTACGCACACAGGCACAGCGCCTGCTCTTTCCCCACAGGCCCACTTCCTTTGGCTCAACTGATTGGTCCCAGAGCATTGGAGGACACCATTACTGGCCCATTTTATAGATGAGCTGAAGGAAGTTGCCCGGGTCACATGGCAGACAAGTGGCAGCCTTGGCACGATGTCCCAGGCTGCCTTGGTGTCCCACATGCTCCTGGTCCACTGCCTCACACTCCCCAGCGAGGCCACATGTGATGGTCTCACGCCACGTGCTGGAGGAGCCCCCCGCTGTCATCGGCACGCTCTCTACCTGTGCGACGTAGGAGGAACAGCAGAGACAGAATGCTCCCTGGAGGGGAAGGGATTCGGGAGGCCCGTAAGATTCCTGGCTGATGCACTGTCTTATCTCCTTGACTCACTTCGTTTTCAGGCTCTGACAAGCTCATGATTGGCCCAGGGTCAGACAGGTCCTGGCACCCAGAGGGCAGGGCTTGTTTCCAGGCCCCCCGAGGCCCTGTGCTGGCTTCTGGAGACCTCCCCTGCGTGCATTCCTCTGTAGCTCTCCTGCTACAGTGCCCCCCAACAACCTCTGCTCCTGCTCTTTGGGGGTGTCTATCCTTCCCATACCCGAGAACCCTGTACCCCCAGGTCTCACCCTGGTCTCTCCATGTGGGTGTGAAGGGGCTCAGCTCACCAGTCGTCTTCCGTGGAGGGATGAGGGCTGTGACAGGCAAGGTCGGGTGCGAAAGGCAGCCGGGATGCCGGAATGCCCGGTCTCCAGGACACTGGCCAGTTTGTCATGGAAGCCATAAAAGGCGTTTCTTTGAATTAGCCCTGCCTGGTCCCATCGAGTAGGGAAGTCTTGTTCACAGGCTGAGGCCTTTACCCTGGTTTCCTACTGGAAAGCTTCATCTAGAAACTTCCAGGGAGCTCAGGCTCTCGGGTACCTTCCTCTGTGGCCATGGCAGATGAAAAGCCAGAGGGCAGGTCCTTCCCTGACTTGGCCGTGGCCAGTGAGGGGTCCCTGGGAGGACCACCGTGACCTGGAGATCTGCTCATTGACTGTCAGTGTCTTCTAGCCAAGCGAGCACTGAAGGGACCCAGAGGGTCCCATCTGCAACTTCGGGTTTATCCGTGGCTGCTGGGGCCTCCCTGCCTGACCACGGGAGCCTGTGAGGGCGTCCACAACCCCTAGCCGGCTTGGGCCACTTAGGATCTCTTCTCATCTGCCCCAGCATTAAGGCGCAGCCTCGCCAAGGCCTGCACACAGTAACCAACCGCTGCCGGCCGGGTGGCCCCCTAAAGACCCTCTCACTGACAGCGCGGACATGGGGCCAGAGAACCCACTTGCTCAGGTCAGGTCCGTGGGCTGCCACTCGCTTTGCCTTAATCGTGCTGTATGACCCCAGCGCCTGGAAGGTGGTGGACATTCAAGCATCCTTGTATCTGTTGAGGGAATAAACGGATTCAGGTCCCCAGGTAGTTCAAGTCCCCTTCTGCAGGGCCCCTCCCAGCAGGGGGCATGGGCGAGGACTCGAGATCCGGCTCGCCCATTGGTGCAGGCGCCAGGGACGTCTCCATTTCCACCAGGACCCCACAGCGGGTTGCCTGCACGGGAAGAGACTGCGGGTCTGACCAGAGCCGTTGGTGGAGCATGGGGCGGTTCAGGAAATAAAGAGGCATTGATTGTGTGGGACCTCTTGGCAGGTAACTGAGACCGCCTGATTCCCCTCAGACCAAGCCCTGAGGTGCTCAGGGCTGTGAGCTGGCACGGCGGTGAGAGGCGCTGCCTGGGGCCTGGCCGGACTCCAGCAGGAGCGGCGTGGGAACGTGGCCTTCAGCCCCCCCCTGGGCCGCATGTAGGGGAAGTTGGCCATGGGGGTGGAATCCATCCAGGGCCCAGTAGCAGGGCGACCTCTGATGGACGCTGCTGTGCGAACCAGGCTTCCAAGGGCCCCGCGGCAGCTGCTTCTCCATGCCGTCTATCCTGCGTGGGTTCCCAGGACTGCCTTTCCTGGTCGGAAGGGGCTCACGGGAGCTCCCCCTCCCCACGAGAGGACGTGGCTGTGGCCGCAGGGTTGACCATCATGTCCTTCTGCCGCCCCTCACAAGGACGGCACCTGGCCCACTGGGAGGAGGGGTAAGGGGCCCAGGGGACCCTCGCTGCGCCAACCCTGTGCTCCCTTTCCTCCATACTGTCGGTAAAGGTAGTTTCCTAAGTTTTGCCACTCCAGAGGCTATCACGGGGGACCGGGGCTGGGGTAAGGGGGTGCTTGCGTCTAGAGGTTGTGAGCGGCTGGCCTAGTGGGCAGTGGTGGCCGCCAAGGGGCCTGTTCTGCCAGATCTTCTTGGTCTGGCCCGGCTGCCCCAGAGCCCGAGGCCAAGGCCGCAGGAAACCTGCCTTTCCTGTCCAGCCCTCTCGGGCCCTTTCAGGCTCCCTGGTGAGGGCAGGGCCCTCACACCAGCTCTCCCACAAAGCTCTCTGGGGTTGGGTTCCCAACAAACAAGATCTCACCCTCTGGGGCCCACTTGCTTTTTCCTTCTTCTCCGTCTGGTTCAAAAGAAAGTGATCGACAGACCAGGGTTCACAGTCTGGCTCGGGTTCTTCCCTACTGGGACCTGACGCAAAGCCTATTATTACCTTTCTCTGCGCCTGATGTTTTCGTCTGTAAAAACCAAGTGGTGATCATGAGGATAATTTGAGAAGATAGAGACAAAAAGGCCAGGCACACTGGGGGCTGTTCCTGGTTGGTAGTTCTTCCCCTCAGACTCCTGAGCCCTTAGTTCGCCCGCACCCCTGGCCGGTGCCTGCTGGCTGCTCAGCGCCCCCAGAGTCAGGCCATGTTCTGGAAGCTCTTGCTCTTGTCCCCTTGAGCTCCCAGCCAGTGGCTCCTGAGAAGTCCTCGGAATCCGATGGGCTAAGTCCCACCTGCCAGCCTCGTGCAGGCGTGGACCCTGCTGCCCAGCCCCCTGCCCCTCCGCTGGCCCTTTTTTCTTGCTTCTGCAGGCCCCCTCCTGCCCCTGGCTGAATGAGTGGCATCAGGGCACCCCCTGAGACAGCGACTGCTCCCTGCTGGCTGCGGGATGTCTGTCCTGTGCACCAGCCAGCCCCTGGGACTTATCAGAGAGCCCCATCCACGCCTGCACTGGAAAATTTGCTGACCACTCTGGGTCTTCATGGAGGAGCCCCTCCACACTCTGAACTGGCTTTGATCAACCCCACTGCAGCACCCTGCCCTCTGAGGGGGCCGGGACCATCATGCCGACGTGGTCATGCCTCCCACCTGCTGGGCTCTGAGGGCTTCACGCTCGGGATCGCCAATCCTCCCAACAACAGTCAGATGAGTGATATTGTCCTCATTCGCAGAGGTGGAAACTGAGGCTCAGAGAGGTTAAGTGACTTTCCCGAGGTCACACATCTAGGAAGGACCAATCACAGACTTGACCCTAAAGTCCATGCACTTCCCACTGAAGGGAGTGCTTCCTGGCAGGGGAAGGCAAGAGCGAGGAGCTTTCTCAGGGGCAGCCATGGGTGGGGCTAGCTCAGTTGTCCACAATTGACAGCAGTACCTCTGGCCTTTGAGATTCATCTTCAGGGGTCCCCTCATCTTTGCGCCTTTAGTGTCTGAGGCAGAATTCTCTCCAACTTCCCATGGTGGGGAGCCCCTCCTCTCACCCGCCAAAGCCCGCCAGCCTGCCTGCCACTCTGCCTGTCTCCTCTCACTCCAGCCGCCTCGTTCTGCCCCGTGCAAAGGGACTGAAGACGGGATGGGAAGCTCCTACGTCAGGTCATTTTATGGGCTCAGGAGCTGCCTCCTAAGGCCCAGGATATGTCAGAAACACTTCACGGAGAATTGCAGACAGATCTGGACTCCTAGAGCAGCTCCCACACTTATCAGCATGACACAGTGAGAAGTGTATTTTGCTTCTGGGAGCCTCAGTTTTCCCACCTGTAAAATGGGTTGTGAGAATTAAATAATGAGAAAAGAAGAAGGCATTGGGCATTGTGCTTGTCATATAATAAATGCTCAATAAATGGCCATAGTCACTACTAACCTTCCTCTGGATCTGGGTATTCTGGGTGAAGCCAAGCCACCCAGCACTTTAGGAAACTTCTGGATTTCCCTGCTGCTCTCTACTGAGAGTTCACAGGTGGGGAGCTGAGATCAAGGGCAATTCACTAGACAGGGGAACCTCCTGTGGGATCAGAAGAGCCCATGGTGGGACGAGCCTCTGCTGGGGTTAAAAGAGGCAGTGAGATCAAAGTCCAGGGCAGCAGCCCATCTCCTCCAGGGGCCTGAGCCCTGCCCCTCCTCAGCTCCTCTGCTCACCTGCAGCCTCACTCCACGGTTCCGGTAAGCAGGATGGTCCCACAGGAGCCTGAGCTTCGAGGATAGGATGAAGGCACTCTCTGCTCTGTGGTCTTCGAGGAAGGCCATCCCTGCCTCTCATTGCTCAGACCAGAGGGGGCAGGGCCCAGAGCAACACCAAGTCTGGGAGAGAGGAGGTGCCCAGGAGGGCCTCGGATGCTAGGGTCAGGAAGAGGCTGTGCTTTATGCAACAGGGTTTGGGAGTTGAAGTGAGAGAACCCAGAAGGAAGCCAGCAGCTGGCCGGGTCAGGGAGCCGTGGGGAAACCGATGGTGCCAGGTGGGGTCGGCGGTCTTTTCCCAAACCTGTAACTTGTGCTCTGCCTCTCAGGAGCCACCGTGTAACAGGGCTGTCGGCCTGGATCATGGCTGGTTACCAAGCCTGCCTGGAGGCTGGACATCGGTCCCCTGAGAGCCAGGCCCCAGCACAATTGTGCTCTCCAGCAGGAAAGCTCTCAACTGGTTTGACTTGATTTCCAGAGCTCCCTGGCTTAGGACTGGGACCTCAGAGAGGGGGGCTGGGGAAAGCAGAGCTTTTGTCGGCATGAAAAAAGCTGGTAAGGGGAGGATTTAAGATCTGTCTCCTGGTGGACAAAGTCAAGGGCCCGCAAGATTCGCAGCAAATGAGCCCAGCCCAGAGGTGGCCAGGCATTCCCACTCACACGCCCTGGCAGCTTTGCTGGTCACAGCATGGCTGCAAATTACATGTTATTAGAACAGTCCGGATGATGAAGTCACTGCAGCTCTAATCCTATTTATTTCAATGACAGCTTTGGCAGCGCCGTAAATCTTGCTGCCAGTCCTGTCTCTTGCGGCCGGTTCCCCGAAGGAGCTACCGTCAGACGTGACTACAGGGAGGCGTCCTTGTCAGAGCCGTAATTCATGTTACCTTTTTCCTTCAAATAGAATATTCTTCCAGAAAAGCCTGCCGTGAGGCTTTTATATTTTATAAAGATGGCCCCTGTGGCGTCTCCCATCTTGCACGCTCTTCTTGAATTCCTCCCCGCAGGTAGCGGTCTGTGTCCCCTTTCATTGAACTTGGATGAGATTTTGTGACTGCCTTGACAAGTGGAAGTCCCCGCAGAAATCACTATGTGACTTCCGAAGCTAGGTCAGAGAAATCCCATACACGTCCTCCCTTTTCTCTTGGAGCTCTTGCTCTCGGATTCCAGCAGTCATGCCGGGAGGAAGCCCAGGGCACCTGGAGAGGCCACATGTGAGAGATCTGACCAGCAGCTCCCGCTAGGTCCTGGCTGGCCACCAGCATCAGCCAGACCAGCCATGTGAGTGAGGAGACTGTCCAGATGACTGACCCAACCAGCATCTGACTGCAATTTCCAGAAGGGCCCTGAGCGAGAACCACCAGGCTGAGCCCAGCCTGTCCCCAGAACTGGAAAAAAGATAATAAAATGATCGTACAGTGGACTTTGAACAACACAAGGGTTAGGGGCACTGACCCCCACCCCATGCAGTTGAAAATTCATGTATAGGTTGTGACTCCCCCAAAGCTTAACTACTAAAAGCCTAGGGTTGCCCATAAGTCTTACTGATGACATAAACAGTTGATTAACATATATTGTACATGTTGTGTGTATTATACATTGCATTCTTATAATAAAGGAAGCTGGAGAAAAGGAAATGTTATTAAGAACTTCATAAGGAAGAGAAGATACACGGATGGTACTGTACTACATTTATTTTAAAAATCTGCATATATGTGAACCTGTGCAGTTCAAACTCGTGTTGTTCAAGGGTCAACTGTAGTTCTCTTAAGCCACTAAGATTTGAGGTGATTGGCAGAGCAAGAGGTCACCAGAGCACTCACAAATGATGATAACGGACAACCTTTGCCTCTCAGTCTTTCCTACTATGGAAAATATAAGTTCACTCCTTCCTCCCAAGCTTTCCTTCTTAGGTTCTGGAACATGGTAATATCTGGGTGATTCAATCTCGCAAAGCAGGATTTGAGAGCAGGCACATTCTGATTTTCAGAAGCGGGAAGACTACCCTGTTACTCACTTTCCCAAGGAAGTTATTCTCTCGGGCATTTTGCCTGAGACAGGCAGTTACGATGTTCCAGAAAGATCATGACTCAAATATCAGGTAGACCCAATGTCTTAGTCTGTTCAGGATGATACAACAAAATACCAGAGACTGCTGGTTAGAAACAATGAACGTATTTCTCACAGTTCTGGAGGCTGGAAGTTCAAAGTCATGATGCAGGTAGATTTGGTGTCTGGTAAGAGCCCACCTTCTGGTTCATGGCCAGTGCCTCTGGCTGGACTCTCATGGGGCAGCAGAGATAGGTTAGCTCTCTTGCACAAGGGTAACTCCAATCGTGTGGGCTCTACCTCCTAAGACCCTATGTTGGTGGGGGATGCAAACATTCAGACCATAGCCCCCAGGTACAAATCCCGATTCTGCCACCTCCTGGCACTCTGTCCTCAAGTCGGTCACTTGACTTTATGCTTCAGGAGCCTCAGTTGCAAATGGGAAAGCTGATACCTACCTTATGGGATAGGTATGACAACTCGAGATTCTTTATAACGAGTCTTGTTCTAAAAAAGGATTTGAGACAGGTTATGGAGATGATGTATGTAAATCATCTTGGATTATCAATAACAGCTCATATGTGTGAAACGCTTGCACGGTTTTAAGCACTTGGCGCATATCAACGTATTTGACAGTTACAACAATCCATTGAGTGAAGTATTATTATTACATGTATTTTACAGGTGGGGAAACCAAGGCACAGAGAGATTAAGTAACTCTCCTAAGGCAACATAGCTAGTAGGTAGCAGAGCTGGAATTTGAACTCGGGAAGTTTGACCTTGGAGCCCTCTCTGCCCTTCCGTCTCTTGGTAAATGGTTAACTCTGGGTTAGATGTGCCTCTGGCCTGAGTGTCCAGCACATTCCTGAAGAAGCAGTCTGAGGAGATCCAGGGCTAGAACCAAAGTGATACCCACGACGGGTTGCCTAGTGCTGAGCTGTGCTAATGTGGGAGATGCAGCAGGGGTGAAAGTCACACCCAGGGTCTCCCAGGTGCTGGGAGTGACAGCCAGAGTGGAAATAAACGCTAAGAGGACAGTTTGCAACATTGGGACAGTCACGTCCATCTGGAGCCCTCGGGGGCTAAGTCATCCCCAAGAGGGGCAGCCATGGGGAAGTGGAGCTGCTGGAAGTGCCCAGAACACTTAACACTGAGACTTGCCCTTCTTCCTCGGCCATGGGACCCTCCAGTGAGTCACCCACCCTTGTCTCCCAAGTGCTGAGAAACTGTGCACAAAGTGTTCAGACACCAGAGATGGAAGCTGCCACTTCATTTTCTCGCTAGCAGAGGACGTAGTCTTTTAAGCTTCCTTCAAACAATTTTAACTGTTCGGTGGGGAAACGGACGTAAAACGAGCAAGATGCTTCCTTTACCTCAGTCAGCCACTTGAACGTCATTTAATTTTTCTTAGTGATTCAGGGTTAATCATTAGGAACATCATTTCCATACTGAGCTGCAAAGTGACACCAGGTTAGAGGGCACTGCCTTGCCTAGGTGTGGCTCTGTGCCCTGAGCCTGCCGGATGGCCCCAGGCGGCTGGGCTGACGTCCTTAGGATAGCGCGGTCCCAAAAATGGGTCTTTTCGCTTGTGAAGGCTGCCGGCTCTCACCTGTGCATTAACCCAAAGCAGCTTCATGATGCTCTGATTTGTTCCTCCTAATCTGTTGTGAATTTACTAACCAGATGCCTGTGTTTGTTAGAGATGTTCATAAAAGCAGGGATTCCAGAGTATGAATCATGGAATCCAACAGCTCCACTTAAGAAAAGTGTGATTGTAGCTGGTGCCCTGTCAGTGACCCTCTTTTGTTTAGTTATTTAGATTCTTGATGTTTTACATACTCCGCCTTCCTGCAACTGGTGTGTATTGTCATTCACAGTAACTTCAGGGCGGAGACTGCTTCTCTGGTCCTGCCCCGACACAAGCTTGACCCGCCCACCTTGGGTTACACCTGCGTTTTCTAAGTGCCCCTCTGTGCCCGGTGCCCGGCCAGGCACTCCGTGTGGGGCTGCTAGGACGGGCCGAGGCCACGGTGGGCCTTCCTCCGACACACCTGGAGTTGGGGCCGGGGCAGGGAGCACACCAGGAAGCAGAGAGAAAGAGTGGACCGGGCTGCCGGGAGGTCAGAGTCCAGGCTGTGCGGCGGTGGCATGCGAGGTTAGGACGGGGGCCGATGGCACGGAGGGGTGCCCGAGCTCCCCCAGCATCCCTGGGAGTCTGCTCAGGCTGAGCTCAGACGGTTAGCTCAAGGCCCAAGCTTCTCCAGGTTGCGGCTGTGGTGCGTGGTCTCTGCAGCCTGCTGGAATCGCCATCTGGTTTCAAGCAATGTTAACTGAGCGTGCGCAAGATCTCCCTCACACACCTCTTGCACACACACACAAGAAAGCAGTTTTCAGATGTACCATGGCGGGGAGCTCACTTGCACACAGGCAGGAGGGGCTGGGGGATCATCGTTGTCCACCTCCTACCTACACCAGCAAGGCAGCTTGGTTTGAGGGCAGAGATGTCCCAGGAGATACGGTCCTGAAGGTCCCAAGGAAGGCCCTGGAAGGGCTTCAGAGGTGCCCTGTGGTCGCCTGACGTTGTTAGCGCTCAGATAATCAGTGCATGATCCGTGCCCATCCTGAGACGGGCCTTGCCCCAACACGCCTGGCTCCCAGCCCACCGGGGCCTCGGACCCAGCGCTAGCTCGCAGGAGCGTGGTCCTGGTAGGGCTCCAGGCCTTTGCTCCAGAGACCTCGGGAGTGGAGCCGGGACGACTGCGTGGACATCGCAGCCTTCACCCCCTTCCCCTTCTATTGAATCCTCTGGGTAGACAGTTGCGTCTCGGCTCTGTCCAGATGAGGCCTCCCAGGCCCAGAATAGTGCAGGGTCATCTGGCAAAGTACAGGCTGGCGGCGGCTTTCAGGCCTGATATGACACAGGAAGGCCACCAGCCTGGAGATGGGGGACACGAAACTCCACAGTGTGGAACCGACGGAGGCTCCTGGGTTCCACGGCGACAAGGTACAAGGGCATCCCACGCGTCCCCAGCCGGCCGCCATCCAGGCAGGGCCGCGCCTGCTGCAGGTACTCTGCTGGCCCTCCCCAGGGAGGCGCCCGGGCGGCGGGAAGCGCCCAGAAGCCGGAGCGGGAGCGCAGCCGGCCGGGCACCCACCCCCCCGCGCGGCCGGAGCCGGAACTGCCGCGCGTCCCTCGCCCGCCGCCCGCCCCGCAGCGACCCAGTCCACGAGCCTCCGCGGATCATCCCCGGGTGCAGGGATTCCGGCGTCCTTCCCGTGGCCGCCCGGAGTCGGGTGACAGAGTGACCGACGCCGTGTAGGAGCAGTGGCAGGAGAGGAGTGTTCGGAGGGGAATGCGACCGGAGATCCAGGAAGATCCATCCCAGTGGGACAGGAGGGTTCTGCGGGGAGAGAAGCACAAGAGTGGGGGACAAAGGTTGGAGGGGTGAGGCCCCAGGGGACGGCAGGACGCCTGCTGAGGGGCCTCAGCACCCCACAGAGGAGCTGGGACTTTTTTGCAAAGGAGAGCGGGGAGCCCCCCACCCCCACCCCAGGCGTTTGATGACCTGCCAGGAAATCCAGAGGTCACAAAAGACACGTGACCTGCCTTTCTTGAGTTTGCCTGAGAGCACATAAATACATAAACTTACATTTGTAAAGATGGATGGCTTATGGAGTCTGTAATGCAACCTCCCCCTCCCCCCTGCACTTAAAGCTAGAATAGGAGACTTGCACTCCGTGTGAGCCGGGCAGACTGCGTCAGGATGTGTCCTCAGGTCTGGGGACACCATTTTGGCTACCACGCTCTGAGCATGTGTCTGTGCACAGGCAGGCGAAGCCCCGGGAAGTCCTTGGAGGGGAAGGCTTTATTGGGAAGTGAGAAGAGGTGAGGGGCCTTTTACGAAGATCCCTCCGGCCCGCTGGCTGCTCCAGTGGAGGGTAAGGAGTTGGGGGACTGCTGCAGGGGCCGGGGAAGAGGGGAGCAGCCATGAAGCCTGTTTTAAACTTGGGGCTCCCCAGAAGGGTCCTGGGGACCCTCAAAGAGCTCCAGACCACTTGGAGAACTGCTGAATGAAGAACGTGGACACATGAATCGCAGGCCTCGGTCCAGGTCTAGCACCTACTTTTTTTTTTTAACACCTCTCCTTTGGAGTTTGGATTCCCTTTCCTGTGCTCTCCCGAAGAACATACAGTGCACTGAGGCGGGCAGGGTTCGTGCTCCCGTGGTGTTCTGGAAGCTGAATCGGGGTACTGTAACGGGATCCTTGCTTGTGTGTTAAATAAGTCATTAAGTGCAGGCAAACAAACATATGTACAGATACGATTTCATTCTCACAAGTTTTTTTTCCAACATAGGGGCATAAGCAGAATTATGGGAGATTAGAGCTAGTAGGACCCTGAGAATTCTAGCCCAACTCCCTCATTTTAAGGTTGGCGTTACTGTCCAGGAGATCATTTCAACTCAGTTCAGCAAATATTGAGCACCTTTGATGTGACGAGTAGAAGTAAGCAGAGTAAGAGGCCAGGGACTGACAGATGGGGTGTTAGAATGTCCAGAGAAAGTCTCTCTGAAAGGTGACTTTTGAGTTAGGGCCTGAAAGAAATGAGGATCCAAATTCGTGGGATGTTTGGGGGAGAAGTTCCAGGTAGAGGGAATAGTTAAGTACAAATTTCCTGAGGTCAGAGGATGCCTGGCACGGGGAGGAAACAGGAGACCACAGGGGACCACTGTGCCTGGGCCATGGGACATGAAAGGCAGTGGTGAGAGGTAGGAGGTGAGCTCAGAGTGGGCCCGAGGCAGATCTTGTAGGCCCAGAAGGCCACTGAAAGAACTCGAGTTTTGTTCTGAGTCAGATAGGAAGCTAGTAGAGGATTTTAAGCAGAGCCGTCACACAGTCTGACTTAGAACTATCAGTTCCTGTCGTGGCAGAGAGTAGAGCAGGGCTGGAGAGCTGGGGCAGAGGGAGCTAAGTCAGAGCTAAGTCACCCCTGACTTAGGAGGCTCCTGCACTAATTCAGACAAAAGATGATACTGGCTGCGAGCAAGGATGAACACAGAAGAGATGCGGAGAGTGGTCAGAATCTAGAAACATTTCAAAGTAGGGTCTTCCTAAAAGGAACTCACCCAGGTCACACACAATCAGGAAATGGTATGGCTGAGGCCTCACGTCTACAGAATCCCTGGTCAGCATCTTTGAATCCTACCACGACTGGGAAAAGGGATTCCATTAATTTCAATTTTATAGAAGAAGACACTGAAGTTGAGAAGGACAAAGAGAGCGTCTCTAGGTCACATAGGTAGTAAGTAAGTGGCTGGCTCAAAATCCCACCAGCCAGACTCCTCCAGAAACCCCTTTGCCCAGGCCCAAGGGTATCATGAATGAACACTTTCTCCCTGGAAATCTCAGTCAATACTGTCATGGGGTCAGCCTCAATGGTGAACCCAGCCTCAAATCCCCTGCCCTAAAATGTTCCCTTCAATGGTTCTTTGAAATGTCTGAAGTCCCTACCAGCAGAGATTTCTCTGAGGGGTAAGGCCTTAGAGGTCACTGTCCCCTGTGTGGGAGGTGATCATTAAACCTGGTGAGGCTTAGGGTTTGAAGAGCTGCCCAGGGACCTCGAGGGAGGCAGAAAGTAGAGTGTGCAGGGCCAAGCCCTCTGAGCAGTGCTCTTGGGTGGCACGTGTTGGCTCAGGGACAGGGCTGTTTCTTGGGACAAGCAAGAAATCTTTCTCAACTTTCTTGTTTTGAGGAAAGAGTGTCTCCTGCTTCTTTCTGCTCAGGGGTCCAGGAGTATCTGGAACAGATGGTTCGGCCACCTGACGACGTTAGCCGCCCGCACAGGCTACAGGGCGGGACCAGACAGGAGGATGGGTGAGAAACTCTCTGAAAAGTGCTCACCCAGTTGTTGGTGACTCCCTGGAAGGCTTGTCCTCCTGCCTGCGGTGGGCCTGCGGGTCAGGATCTCACGGGACACAGGGACCATTTGGGGACATTTCCTCCTCTCTCTCTTGTATAGAGCACTGTGGGAGCAGGCTCCCTGCCCATCTCAGGGCTATGTCTTCTTTGGTCGGCGAAGAAGGGAAACCGGAACGGCAAAGGTGGCCATTACCAAAAATACTGTGTTCTAGACCTGTACCCAGGCCTGTAGCTCATGTGTCTGTATTCTTAACTTAGCCATTCTCGTAGTTCTCTGGGGTCCCCTGGGGGTCCCTAAGACCCTTTCAGGGGGTCCTGAGGTCAAACCTGTTTTCACGAGACTACTAAGCTGTTACTCGCCCTTTTCACTCTCATCGTTGCATGAGTGTACACGGGAATTCTCCAGGGGCTGCGTGACATGCGACATGGCAAGAGGCCGAATGCAGAAGTGAACATAAGACTCTGGCTCTTGTTTTCTGATCCAGACTAACAGGTTTGCAAGTGTGTAAAATGCCCCCCTTTTTTTTAACTAATTTTTATCATTTTAAAAACTCTAGTTATTTTTCATTAAAAGGTGTTAACATGGATTTATTATTACTATTTTTAAAAAGATTTTATTTACTTATTTGAGAGGGTGGGGGGAGGGAGAGGGACAAGCAGACTCAGCTGACTAAGTCCAGAGCTGAAAGCTGGCCGAGATCCCACAACCCTGTGACCTGAATGGAAACCAAGAGTCAGATGCTTAACGACTGTGCAACTCAGGCGCCCCTAGTACTGCTATTTTAAATGAAGTGATGCATACTTTTTTAAAATTCTCAACTTTAGTTTCTAACAGTATAAACCAAGAGATACAACCCACACCAACGTCCTGGGATCCTTGATCATTTCTAAGAGTGTAAAGGTGTGTGGCGTGTAAAGGGACAGACGCTCCGTCTGGCTGCTGCTGCTCCCGCCCGCAGGGGCTGACCCTAGCCTGGCGTTTCTTCTCAGGGCGCCCGAAGTGGGCCCAGCGGCCCTGGACAAGGAGAAAGTGCAGGCAGGAGACCATCGCAGGGAGATGGAGACTGCCGCGGCCTCGACCGAGTTGACATTACCCTGTAGTAACACAGGGGGGCGCCCTTGCCAATCAGCAGATCCGTCCAGCGGAACGCTATTACCAACGGGCGTTTTACTCACAGAATTTAAAAAAATTCAGTCTCTTGTCACTGGTGATGTAATTTTTTTTTTTTTTAAGAAATGTGCTTTCTCTGATTAAAAAAATTTTTTTTAATTTGACAGAGAGAGAGAGAGAGAGAGAGAGATCACAAGTAGGCAGAGAGGCAGGCAGGGGCTGGGGGGAGCAAGCTCCCTGCTGAGCAGAGAGCCCGATGCGGGACTCGATCCCAGGACCCTGAGATCATGACCTGAGCCGAAGGCAGAGGCTTAACCCACTGAGCCACCCAAGCGCCCTGGTAAGGTAATTTTTAACCTCTCTTGTGTTTCCCATGTTCAGTGTGTGCTCCAATAAGTTTGCACTGCCTTCTTCTGGGTCATCTCCGTGTGGGTAAATGGCCCTGCTCCAGCCCCTGAGGAGGGTGTCAGGAAGGCATGGCACCATGCCTATGACACTGAGTCTCCTGAAGTGGCCGCTGAAACCTCCACCTCCGGTCAGCCCTGGTGAGGAGGGAAGGCTGCATTTAGGACATGGAGCTCCCACGGAAGCCACAGTGCTGTGGCAGCCACCACCAGGCAGGACCGACATTGGACACTGCTGTGTCATGTCCCAGGCTGTCTTTCTTGTTCTTGTTATTTATTTTTTTCTTACTCTGTGCCATCATCTCTGTGATCACCCACCCACACTGGAGCCCGGTTGGTAACCACCAGTTAGATGTGGCCTTTGGAGGGGAGCAGCACCAGGAGGAGGACGGGGGAGGTCAGGAATCTGGCTTCCTCATAGGCCTCCTGAGTGGCTTGGACTGCTCATGAGTCCATCCTACAGGGCCAAGGTTCTTGTCTTCCAGAAGGCTTCCCCCTGGGTCAGAGGGCTGTTCTGGGTACCAGAGGGCCCATCTGTGCAACGAACATCATCGACCATAAGGCACTAAGGTATGGATCGTGGGGATTTATGGCCTGCGCTCCCTACTTCGGGAGGGGCGGGCAATGACAGGTTGTTAGTAGGGAAAGGATATATAGTCTGTTTTGTGTCTTAGATAGTTTTGGAGGGCAATACAGGTGGAGGGACATAAGTTAGGAGGCCACTGTTAGAGACCAGGGGAGAGAAGATGAAAGTCGTCCTGGGGAGGTGAAAGGAATAGAGGGGGAGTGGAGTGTGTTGAGAGACCTCAGAAGGTGAATGGAGGAGGCCTGGTAATGCCAGATGGGACAGGGAGGTTCTAAGACAGGAATAGCCTGGGACCACTCCCAGGCGACTGGAGAGAAAGGAGTCACACATTCCTGGAAATGGACGTCCTTTTCCTCACCTGCTCCAGGCTCTCCAGGTTTGTTCCTTCCCTAAAGGTGGGGCAGGTGTTGTGACTTGCTGCCCCCAAGGACTTTTGGGGGCAGGGGCGGGGGAGGGGGGTGCTCAGTGCCTCCAGCTGATGGGACATACACATCCATGAACATTACGCTAAAGAATTCGTTAAACACAGGAAGAAAAAACACACAGCTACTATTTTGTTCTCATTTTCAAGTCATTTTCCAGCACAGTTAGCAGAGTTATGGGACATTAGAGCTAGTAGGGCCTGAGAATTCTAGTCCAACCCCCTCAGCTTAAAGACGGAGAAGTTAAAACTCAGGCAGTCCAGCTCCACCCGGGGCCAACACACACTGAGCACCTACGATTTGGCAAGTAGAATTTAGCAGTGTAAGATGCCAGGGTCTGCGGGATGGGGTGTGCTGTGTTCTGAATGTTTGTGTCGCCCCCAAATTCATGTGTTGAAATCCTAACCCCCAGAGGCGATGGTATTAGGATGTGGGGGTTTAGGTCATGAGTGTGGAAGTCCAAATGAATGGGATTAGTGTTCTTACAAGAGGGACCTCAGAGAGACCTCTCGCCCTTTCCAACATGTGAAAACACAGCAGGAAGTTGGCAGTCTGCAAACCGGAAGAGGGCTTTCAGAGAACCTGACCATGCCTGTGCCATGACCTTGGACTTCCAGCCTCTAGAGCTGTAAGAAAATAGACATTTGTTGTTTATAAGGCACCCAGTTGATGGTATTGTGTAGCTGCAGCCCAAATGGACCGAGACAGAGTGTGACCTTAGGCGGGTTCCTCAGAGAAAGTCTCAGTGACAAGGTAGGACTTATGGACAGGTGCCTGGGCACCTTGTGGACATGAGAAACCTGATGTGTTCTAGGACCACAGAATCTGCTTATGTTGGAGAGAAATAGTATCTCCATCTATAGCCAGGACATAGGAAAAAAAGCCTACTGTCAGAGGAAATCCTCAATGAAGTATTTCAAGAACATTTCCTAGACTGGAAGGAAGGGTTTCCACATTGAAAGGGACCAGGAACAGTGGATGAAAAGAGAGCCACAGCAAGGCAAGCCGTGGCGAGTTTTTCCAGAACACTGGGGACAAAGGAAAATCAATGGCATTTAAAAGGAAAATCCTGTCCCGTACAAAGGAAGTGCAGATCAAAATGTTTTCATATTTCTCAATAGCAATAATTTTTAAGGCAATGGAGAAACATTTTTACAATTTTCAAAGAAAATGATCTTCAATGTAGAATTCTGTTTCCAGCCCAACCATCAATCAATTGCAAGAGTAGAAGAAAGATTTTTCCAGATATTCAAGTGTTGACAAATTTGCCTCTAATGCACTTTTCCCCGGAAAGCTACTGGGAGATGGGCTCCTCCAAAATACGGGGTGGGGGGCACCAAGAGGAAGGAAGGCAAGGGAACATTAACCCAGGGGAGGGGATGAGCATCCTTCACAGGCCTCTGGGGTCATCATTCAGATGAGAGTGTCAGGAGGGACTCCCAGGAAGACAAAACTGGTAGGCTGCCACAGGGGTCTGAGAACCTTGAAAGGAGATGTATATACTCTATATTACTCCCGATTTATAACATTGGAGTTTAATTTTATTTATTTATTTATTTATTTAAGATGTTATTTATTTATTTGTTGGAGAGAGAGAGAGAGCACAAGCAGGCAGAGTGGCAAGCAGAGGCAGAGAGAGAAGCAGGCTCCTCGCTGAGCAAGGAGCCCGATGTAGGACTTGATCCCAGGACCCTGGGACCATGACCTGAGCCAAAGGTATTGGCTTAACTGACTGAGCCACCCAGGTGTCCCTGGAGTTTATTTTATACTTTGGGGTTTAATTAGTTATAAATAATTAGAACCAAACAAAACAAACCAAAGATAATGATTAATTTTAGGAAAAGCCAAAAAAGAGCAAGCAAAAAAAGCGATCATTGTGTATCATTTAATTCAGTATCATTAACATATTAATAGTAATTAGTAGTAAAGTAAATAAACAAAGTTATAAAAATAATAAAATAGTAAAGGCAAAATATTCATCTAGCTAAAGTTCTCATGTAACAATATTTTAAGGGATAGGAAATATGTTTAGGTTTAGTGGGAAAGAGTGAAATCCTCATCTTCTGTGGTGGAAATTCCGTGAATGACATTCAAAATTGGAAAATCAAATGGTGGTAATATATGTCATATTTATTTGTTTATATATCTATTTTTAAGAAGATTGATTTATTTTAGAGACAGAGCATGCAAACGAGTGCATTGAAGGATGGGTAGGGGCAGAGAACGGAGAGAGAATCTCAAGCAGACTCCGCACTGAACGGGGAGCCCAAAACAGGGCTCGAGCTCACGACCCTGAGATCATGACCCTGAGATCATGACCTGAGCTGACCCCAAGAGTGGGAGGCTCAACCGAATGTGCCCCCCAGGCGTCCCTCCTGTCATATTTAGAGCAGGGTAGATATATACTAAAAGAACCAACTGGAAGCGTGGGGAGGGGGAGAAGGTGAGAGGTGGGTCTGAGGACAAAGGCCTCCAAACTATGAACAGGTAAAACCGATGAAGTTCCTGCTAAAGTAAAACACACACTCCTCTCTGCCAGGCCTTCAGTGCTCTTTGAAATTTACCCCCAAAGTAGGCTGTTTTTCTAAGCTTATTTTTCCACTCCCCTTCCTCTCTGCACACACCTGTGGTGTTTCAGCCTCCATTATGTCTCCCATCCAGAAGCTGTCACCTCTGTCCAGGATGCCTTCCCTGACCTGTCCCTTGTCAGTTCGTGAGGACATCCCACTCACCAGGGTCTCTGGCTCAGTGCACGAGGCTGCCTCCCCACCAGGCCGTGAGGTCCGGAAACCCTGATCCTTGTCTCCTACAGGACCAGCACTGCCATGTCTGGCCCCTCACTGGTCTTGTTCCATCTCAGCTTTTCTCATCAGGGCCGGACGCATATGGGGAAATTCCCAAGAGATCCAGAAAACCAAACCCTGGCCTGTGATGTGAACCGAACGGGACTCTCTCTTGCCCTCAGGACCGAGAGGGCCTTCCTTCCCCCGCTGCACTGGCCTGCAGGCTTCCCAGAAGATGGTCTCCACTCACTGGTGTCTCAGCGCTCCCCTCGCTGCTCTGTCCCTCTGCCCCCAGGATCTCACCCTCGTTAAGTGGCAAGCGGATACAGGAGGGGTCAGATTTCCGAGGAAGAGGTGAGGGACGATTCACGGAGATATTTTTTTTTTTTTAAGATTTTATTTATTTATTCGACAGAGAGAGAGATCACAAATAGGCAGAGAGACAGACAGAGAGAGAGATGAGGAGAAGCAGGCTCCCCGCTGAGCAGAGAGCCCAACACGGGACTCGATCCCAGACCCCCGGGATCATGACCCGAGCCGAAGGCAGAGGCTCAACCCACTGAGCCACCCAGGCGCCCCCGATTCACGGAGATATTAATGTGTTCACCCAGTGTGCTTGTAAGTTCTTGCCTGGGGGCGGGTGGGGGGGACTTTGCAAGCAGGCCTGGTGTGTCCTTAATAAAAGCCCACGGCCCAGAAGAGCTCGGTTGGTGTCCTGCAGGGGGCGCCTTGAGAGTGGCGCCGAAGACCGATGCTTTTACCCCAGGGTTGAGAGAGATCTCCGGGAGGCGTGTGAACACGGGGCTGGCACCATGTGCGCATCGGGGCCTCCTGGACCCCCCACCCTGGGGCTTCCAGCCGAGCCAGATACCCTGCACTGGGAATGTCGCCCGGAAAGCATGCAGCCACCCGACCCAAGGGTCCACGCCAGGCTGCCTGAGTCAGCAGGTGTCTCGAGCAGTTAATGAGCAGGAGCCAGTTTTACCCCCTCACTGGCACCCCCACGTCCTCAACAGTTAAATTAATCCCAGAGTTAAAGTAACGTAGAGTGAGCTTATAAAATGTGGCGTCACCATCGCTCTGAGCGACGGAGGCTTGGACTGGGAAACAATGGGCAGAATGAGTCACTTTTCCTGGACTCATGTGCCTTTGAAGACTCCAGAGCGCCACGGTGGCATCTCCTGGAGAGCCCTGCTTCCCATCATGGTGTCGCGGGCGCCTGCAGCCATGGCCGTGCTTCCAGAAGGGGCAGAGGACCCGGCGGCTGCGGCTGAGCCCACTGAGATCTGACAGCACAGCCCAAGGGGGCAGTGGTGGCCACTCTGAGTACCTTTGTCTAGACTCGCCCCCCCAGGTAACATCAGCCTGTCCTCGCGGGCACCTGCACACATCCGTGAGAATTAGAAGAAGCGGAGCCCGGTCTGGACAGATGAATTACGAGGCAGCCCCTCTCCTCCGGTCCACAGCAAGGCTTGACCGAAGGCTCTCAGGCTGAGATTCAGCCTTACCCTGAGGCCAGACGGTCACGGTCACCCGGGACATCCGTGAAACTCCACAGGGGAGCCAGATGTTCGGAGAAGGGAATGGGGGATGTCAGGAAAGGTGGTGGGGGGCTGGTGAAGCCCTCTGAATAGACCAAAACATTTTTAAAATCCAGAAGAATATAAAGAAGAAAATTGAAATCACCCATAATCTCGGTATCTGATGTTTGAGGCGCAGAAAATTTGATGTGGAGAGAAATCGGATCCAGAGGGTCCTTGGGAACCTTCCTTTGGACGATGCTGTTGGATCTTGCTGGCCAAACTGGGGCCTGTACTGGCCGCCAGGCCTGCGGCTCCCTCCCCAGCCTGGGAGCCCCGCCACAGCGACTTGCAGGCTGTGCTGGACCACACCGCTGTTTCCTCAGCAGCCTCGACCTGGGGATTCCTCTTCACAGGACCCCAGCTGTTGGATTCGTGGGGCTCCCGGCCCCTGGAAGTTCCCGACCTCTGGAAAACCATTCATTGACTCATTTTCATTTAAGATTATTTCTGGAGCGTCTTCTCTGCCCCATTTGTACCCTTGAGGAAGAAAAAAAATCACAGCGTGTGAAAACGAACAGTTGAACCCCTCCCCCCTTGCCCATGGGGGCCAGCTGCGCTAATCCCCTGCAGCTGTCCCTCTGCTCAGAGTCTGGCGTCCCTACGGCCGCCCATCCCAAGACACTCGGCCGCGTGCCAGAGATGGGCTCGGTGCAGATCCCCGCCAGCAGCCGTTCCCCGCAGAGGGCCCCGAATGCTCCTTCCCGCCAGTCTCGCTTTGGCGACATCCTTTAGACTGTCCCCCGACAAGGCCCTGCCATTGTCTGCAAGGTCCCAGCAGATGACAGAAAGTTGTTGTAATCAAAAGAAAAGTATCAGACAAAACTCCAAGGAGGAGGTGGGTTTGAAGTTCTCAAGAGGTAGAACCGGCATGGGGCGCCTGGGTGGCCCAGTTGGTTAAGCGCCTCCCTTTGGCTCAGGTCGTAATCCCGGGTTCCCGGGATGGAGACCCGCATCGGGGTTCTCTGTGTAGCCGGAAGCCTATTTCTCCCACTCGCACTCCCTCTGCCTGTCGCTCTGCATACTTGGGCTCTCTTTCTCTCTGTCAAATAAATGAATAAAATCTACTGAAAAAACGAACAAACAAGGTAGAAATGGTAGAAGAAGGCTATGGGCTCTTGGGACATCCAAGGAAGCCCGTCACTGTGTTTCCACACATGTGAGCATCGTGTGCACGCTAACATCGTGCACCCCCATGCTCACATCTGTGCACAGGGCTTCTACCTAAGGCTGAGCCCTTAGAGCTTTCACACTTGCATGGAGGAAGGGCTTTCACACGTGCAAGTGGCTTCTGGCACCAGCGGTGAGCGCTTCATTGGCCTTTAGAGCAAACCTATTTTTTGCTTTTTCCCTCCCTCTCCTGCCTTCTGTTGTTCTGTCCCCCCCCCCCGCTCCCTTCTTTCCTTCACCTCCCAAAAGGGCCCTTGAGCCCCACAAATAGAAAATGGCCATTATTCTTGGGGAAAACTATAACGATGTTAATTCATAAAGGATGACGTATGGATGTGTCTGAACTTTGTCACCAAAGCTGCTGGCGACGTGCGTGTGTTGTTGGCAGGGGAACGGAAGGGAGGAGAAAGCCTGTGAGAAGGGCCTAGGATGAGTGACCGTTGTTCATTGCTGAGGAAATAGGGGATTGTTACAATACGAAATAGGGGGACACTGAGCCAGACATCCTGTGATTTCTTTTTTTTTTTTTTAAGACTTTTCTTCAGGACTATGAACATTCTAAGTCCGTTAACACCACGTACATGTTAACAGATAATTGTATAACATTGTTTTGGGGCCAAAAGACTATTTCTTAAAAATAAGACTAATAAAAGCTGCATTAGCAAGAATTAATGAATAGTTGATGTGTGCAAATGCAGATGGTCAGGAAACAGTATACTTTTAGTCCGTCCCCAAGCTGGTCCTCAGGCATGTGCGTGTCACATATGGCAACCCCACGTGGAGAGGAGCTCTCGGGGTGTACACGATGAGCAGAGGGGGCTGCAGTGAACCCTCCCCCCACAACATTCCCTCTGCTTCTTGAAAGAGTTCATAGGCTCCTTAAAGCTCATCCAGGGACACCAAGTTCAGAACAGCAAAAACTAGAGGAAGCTCTCTCCCCTGGGAGAAGCACACAAATCATTTGAATCAAGCCCTTGTTAAAAAAATATATATATATGAAGGGGCACCTGGTGGCTCAGGCAGTTGGGCATCTGCCTTCGGCTCAGGTCATGATCCCAGAGCCCTGGGCTCAAGTCCCACATTGGGCTTTCTGCTTCTCTGCCTCTGCCTTGGCTCCTGTGCTTTCTCTCTCTCCCTCTGGCTCACTCTCTCTCTCTCTAAGTAAATAAATAAAATCTTTTAAAAAATATGAAAAAGATGTTTGGTGCTCTTGAGTTCAATTTACAAAGAAAACTTGACATGGAAAAGGTAATCTCATTGGAATGCTTCTGTGTGTATCCTCAGGGGAGCAGTGCAGAAAGCAGGAGTTGAAACGTCCATCAGAAAATTCCTCACTCTACTAGGACAGTCCCCGGCCCCCAGGATCCCTGACCCCGCGTGACACTTCCAGCTGCGGGAAGAATTTCTGTCCCCAGAGCAAATGCAGCAATGATTTATTGAAGAAAAAAAAAATGTAAACAAACTGAGGTCCTCTGATTCTAAAGTCTGTGTTTTGGGTTGTTTTTTCTCATTATACCACAAGTACCAAATTAGGCAGATCTTTAGTTATTTAATAACTATAATTAAATCATTGAATTATAATAAAAGGATGTAATTTTAAAGGAAAATCATTGTGTTCGCACTGCCAGCACTGTGCCGGAGGGAAAGCTTAGAAGAAGAACATGGAATTCTGGTCAGGGAAGAGGGACACACAGACAACAAGTCGAAACAAGGCTGCCCATCAGGACAGGAGGGAACCCTCACTGTGCGTCCACGCCCTGGCTGGGAGTCCTCCTGGCTTCCTGGTGCAGACCATAGTAGGTCCAGGAAGGCTGGTTGACTGGAGACGAAGTAGCATTAAGCGTGTCCTTTCCCCTTACCATGCCTGAAGTTTCATGTCTTGCCCATAAGGGGGTGAGAACAGATTTCCCTGAGGGCCTTTGCAGCTCTAAATTCCATGACTGCTCAAAGGAATAGCATAAACAAAGGCCCTGAGGTTGGGTCGAGCCAATGTGAATTTCTTGTTCACCCGGGAGCCCTGCTGGCTCTGAGGAAGATAAGGCAAAGACTCCTGGGATGCTCAAGAGCTTGAACTTGGCCCTGTAGGCAGTGGGAGCCATTGAGGGTCCTACAGGAAGGAGGTTGTAATACCTTTAACCCAAACCCTTGAAGGGTCCGTGAGGAGAGGAGAGAAATATGTATGTGACCTGTGTTGGATATTTTTTGTCTGTCTCTCTGCCCAGATCTGTTCTCCATCCTGCTTGGTACCAAGGACCCTCAGAATACTGAATCGGGGCCTCCTTTACTGAAGGGCGGTAGAGCAGGAGACCAGAGGCATTTCCTCCCTGCTTTGCCGAGTTCTGGGCTGACTGATTCTCCACTTCCAAGGAGCTCCAGTCCCCTCCCGCAGGCCCTCTCGGCCTAGTGACTGCTCTAGTTAGTCCTTGGGCGTGATTCCTTACCCAGTGCTGCCAGAAACGAATACAGGATGCTCAGTTGGATTTGCAGTTCTAGTAAATCAAAAATAATTCTTTAGTATAAGCATGTCCCGAATATTACAGTATTTATCCTAAAAATATGATTCATTGTTAACATGAAATTTAAATTTAACTTGGCATCCTATTTTTTATTGGCTAAATCTTAATTATTTTTTAAAGGTTTTATTTATTTATTTGACAGGCAGAGAGGGAACACAAGCAGGGGAGTGGGAGAGGGAGAAGCAGGCTTCCCACCAAGCAGGCAGCCCGATGTGGGACTCCATCCAAGGACCCTGGGATCATGACCTGAGCCAGGCAGATGCCCTAGTAACCCCATTTTAATCTCCCTAATCCTGTCCACACTCTGTAGTAGTGGCTTCAGTAAACCTTCCAGGGTCTTTCATTTCCTGCCCTTTCTGGCCCCGACACAGACGTTCCACTTCCCACTGGGACTCTCGTGGTTACAGCAGCGCCATCAGCAGCTGGCCTGTGCCTCAGGGAGGGGGAGCCTTCGCCAGTCCCCGGACCTGGTGCCCAGGTCAGCCGGGGTGTGCCTCCTTCTCTGGCCTCCTCTTCCCACTGTGCATGGTGCATGGAGGTCTCCAGGGAGCCCCTCCTGTGACTCAGAAGGCAGGGGTGCCTGCACAGGCAGGGCCCACGTTGCCCTGTGCCTGGGAACCAAAGACCCGGCAGACCCGGTCTCCGCACCAGGCTTCCCTGGCGATGTCGCGGTTCTGTGGCCATGGGGGCTGATGGCAGGGGAGCGGAATCCTGGCTCTACCACTTAAGGGCAGAGGGCCCTGACCACTCTGAGCTCCGTTCTCCATTGATGACTCGGAGATGGACTCCCTCGCCAGGGCCAGGAAAAGGAATCGACAGAATGGACACTAAAAATGTATATAAACTGTGCCACAGCGCCTAGCGGCCTTTCCCAGAATAGGAGCCACTGTCATTATTGCCGATCGTGTATCCATCCATCTCTGTTCAAGGCCAGGAACCGTGGTGGCCCACCTCCGTCCTCGCCGCCCCCGCCTGGGCCTGGCAGAGGGTAGGGCTCCGATGCATCCATGGAGTGTGACCTAAGCTGCTTGAACAGGGGACAAAGGTCGCAGATGTGGCAAAGCGAGGAATTCTGCTATGCCCTGAGCTGATGGGCCAGGTTTGGGCCTCCGAAGGCCCTGAGGGCTGAGTGTGAAGCACAGCGGAGGAAACACCATCCTGATCTCCGATGGGGTTTCTCCGCTGGGGCTGCCCCTCCCGCGCTCCTGTGTGCCGGGAGGATCCAGCTCTGATGCACCCAGCTCCAGCTTTATCTCGGCTCCTTCCTGGTCCAGCACCAGGGGTGGGGTGGGGTAGGACTGTAGGGGTGATGAGGGTGGTGGGGGGTGGGGTGGGGGGATTAGCTGGGGCCTCCCACCAGATGGCAGTCAGGCTCCCCACAGCCCTCTGGGGGCTTCTGCTCCAGAGAGCCAGGACTTGCACTCCAGGGCCACCGTCTGGCAGAGCCAGTCTGATCCTGGCCCGTGTCTCCTGGGCCACAGCTCCCTCGTCCGTGCTGGGGTTTTGAGGTGGACTGTGGAAGGGGTGGGGTGAAGGGGCTCTTTTAGGGAGCTCAGCAGGGCAGCTCACACAGCCCTAGCCCCCAGGTGGCCACGGGGGTTCTGAGGACACTGGGGGGTGCCACTGGGTCAGCTGACCCCAGGGTTGACGTTGGGCTGGGCGTGGGCTCCCTCACAGACCACCCGGCGCGGCCTCATCTGGGTTTTGCCAAATCAACACGGTTTGCAGCACCTGGCCACACAAAGGCCGGACCCCCTCCCAGACTCGGACGTCCAGGGCTTTTATGACTGAATCTGTGCCTGGAACCAGGCCAGGCTGGGGCAGAGGTAAACCAGACTAGGGAGGATCAGAGCCACCGCACAGATCTAAGGGACCGTCCCACTGCGGTGGGGACACAAGCCACAGACGCACCCCACCCACATCCCAGATGCCGTTCTGCAGAGAGGCAGGAGGACAGATAGGAAGCCTGAGTAACACGGTCTGGAGGAGTCATGGAAACTACTACACCCGTTGAAGCCAGTCTCTGGAATGAACTACAGCCATTTCAGTTTCATTTCTGCTCAGCGGATAGTATCTTATTGGGAAGGTTGGATCTACTCTCTACAAAAATGTAAACATCTGTTTTCTCTGTAGGTCTGAGTTGTGGTATGGACCGACTTGGGCCCCCGGGGCAGATGGGGAAAGCCAGGCAATAGAGTGAAGACTTACGTGCCCGTGGGGAGCCAGGCGTGTTTCGAGGACGCTTCTGAGGCTGACGTCCCTCGCTGCCTGCTTCCGCATCTGTTATCAAGGGGACACGAACCATGACGTGGAGACCTTCTGATCCGTCCTGTTCTGCTGTTTTAGCAATGAGCTGTCTTTCTGTGGCTCTATGTGAGGGGCCAGAGGACCTGGACTCAGGACGTGCTTTCAGGTGACCATAGCTCTGGGGACAAGGGAGGTGTGTGCAGCTATGGAGCATCTGGAGATCGGGGGCGTGCGGGGCGTGTGGTTCCAGCCAATCACTGCGGAAACAGCCGATGCAATCCCACACCCACACCCAATTCTCTCCCCGAGTGTGTCATCCTGGACTCATGTCGGTGTCAGGCAGAATCTTTGAGAGACACATTTCCTCTTCATTCGGCGGCGGCAGGGCCCCTCACACAGCCACCGGGGCTTGTTTTCGGGAGGCCTCGGAGATGATGTGGTGTGTCCCTCTTCCCACCAGCGGGCGAGCTCTCCCACTTGGCAGGGGCTTCTCCTCCAAACCCCTCATTCTCCCACACTCAGGTGCTGGTTCCATTGCTTTTGCCTCCCTTCCTCGCCCTGCTCACCCTGGGGGGTTGGCGAACACGGTGGCAGCGGCTGGGCAAATGACGCTTTCTGTTGCTTCTCTCAGATTCTGCTCCTTCCTCCAGCCCCTCACCTCGGGGCGTTTGTAGAGGTTTGATGACCTGAGGAGATTTGGGAGCTGATGCCTGGGTGTGTCTATGTACAATGGTCACCTTTAACCTAGAACAAGACTTCGTTAGTCCCTGGATGCTTCGGCAAAACCACGGCAACCTCTCTAGGAGACGGATCTGCTGCTGGACCTATCCTGGGACTCTGGGAAGACAGGACACCATCGTGACCACCACCATCACCACCGCTACCTTAGGGACATGACTAGAATAACACTGGGGTCAAATTTGGGTCACACGTTGCAGAAGCTGAGGGATACCGGGCCCCAGAACAACCAAGGGCACCCTAGGCCTTGGGCACCCGCACCCTGCAAGCTGAGAGTTTGCTCACTTTCCACCTGACATGATTATCCTAGACCCAGCTCAGTTCTCCAGTGTCTGTGAGGTCTCATTCCCTTAGCAGAATGAACGGATCGTGTTCCTTTGGGGCTTGGGGACATCGCCTCGTGTTATGGGGGTTTATGCTGATCTTGGTCCTCCCGTCGGCTGCCATCCCAGACAAGAATGGGAGCTCTGCAAGGACAGACCTCGTCTTCATACCAGTCGAATGAAAGAACGACGGGATGAACTCGTAACTAGTTCCCACTTACTAGACGGAGAACTAAACCAGGTATTGTAGCAACACCGTAAGGTGACGGATGCTAGCCACATGAACGGGGAGCGGAGCGTAATGTATCCAGGTGTTGAACCAATACCCTGTGCCCCTGAAACTAATGTAATGTTGTGTGTCATCTCTGTTTCATTTAGGAAACATCCAATGGAACTGTGCATGGGTTGGGTCAGGCAAATCGCCATTTTCCAGAGGGTCACCGAGTATGGATTATGAAACATATAAACAAGGGACACCTGGGTGGCTCAGTAGGTTAAGCCTCTGCCTTCGGCTCAGGTCATCATCCCAGGGTCCTCGGATGGAGCCCCGCCTCGGGCTCCCTGCTCAGCGGGGGAGCCTACTTCTCCCTCTCCCTCTGCCTGCACTCCCTCTGCTTGTGTGCTCTCTCTCGCTCTCTGTGTCAAATAAATAAGTAGATAAAAATCTTAAAAACAAAACAAAACGATGAACAAAAAAATCCCACAAAACATGTCTCACATTTAATCTGCCTGGGATCCAGGCCAAGAAATTCACCCAGTGAGTTTCATTTGCCTTTCCTGAAGACTGGGGATAGCGGGGGAAGGGGGGCGGGGGAGACCAGAAACATCCTAAAATTTGCAATGATTGGGAAACCTGCTCACTTCACAGGCATCTCCTTTGCCACGACGAATTAAAGAGGTAGAAGCCGCTAAGCTCATGTCAGGAGGCCTCAGCTGTGCCACAGGCTTCCCTGCCAGCAGCTGCAGAGCCTCAGCCCTCGCCGGTCTGTAGCTCAGACTCCTCATCTGCAGGAAGTCAGGGCAATGATGAAGCAGAAAACCTGTGAAGTCGGAGTGCGCGCCCCACGGGAACCACGGCGAGGGTGGGAGTCTAGCTCCGTGAGTCCTAGCGTCGCACATCCCCACAGAAGCCACAGGGCTGGGAGGAGTGCGTGTGACCGAACCGCAGACGGGCTGTTTGGACCTGCTCCGTGGAGTCCCGAGCAGCTCCAGATTTGGAGAAGGAGATTTGGGGAGGGCGCTGGGGCTGTCTGGTTTGCGAGGCCAAAAGAGGAGGTTGGGGTGGCAGAGAGGGAGAAGGAAGGAGTTGATGGTCGATGTTCTAGGAGAACTCGGCAGATGCACAGGGTTTTCCGAGACAGAACGGATTGGAATCGCATCTCCTCTTCCCCAGCGCGTCTACCCTGCACACCAGTGCCTTGAAACTGGCTTTGTGACTCAGGGGCTCTGGGGATAAGCTGCGATTGGTCCCTAAGCAAATGTGTGATGAAGAACACGGCTGCCCTCAAAGGCCTAGTCACTATGGACCATCCAGAGCTGGGATGATTCGGAAAGGAGTGTAGCAGGCAGGGCCAGGCCTCCCTCCACACATTCAAGGCCCACTGGCCCCCTCCTCTCCAGAGTGTGGCTACCGAGTAGGGGTCAGCCCTTGAGTCTGCTCATAGACACCCAGACTGGAGATCTGCTCTCGTCATCCAAGAGTGAGTTTTCAGGCACTGGACTGAGATCTAACACATGTTATTCTCCCCATCTGAGTGTTACGGTGGTGGAAGGTGCTAGAGAAAGAAAAGCCAGTTTCAGAAAAAATAGAGGTAATCCAAGACTGAGCTCTGTAGCTCTGGGAGAAGGAGGGTGAAGAAATGAGTTCATAATGATTTAGTAAACCAGATTATTGCTGATTTGAGCTATAAGAAAATGGTTACTGGGAGATATTTAATTTCCATAGGACCTGAGGGAAGACTCTTGACATTTGAATATAAATATACAATATTTGCTGCTGTCCTGGCAATGGTCTTGCCCCAAATCACGAAGCCCCACAGTGTGGGGCCAACCCAGAAAGAGTTGCTGCGTATCACTGTCCTTCCCTGGGCTCCCATTTCATGCTAGGGAGGGACAGAACCCCCTCTCAAGCTGCTGAAAGCTCATTTGTGATTTCTGTTCACCTGGTTCATTCCTTCCCCGTGGCCACTAACTGCTCACGGAAGTTAAGAGGAGCTGGTGTGCCCGAGGGACGTGAGCACTAATGGTAACTGAATGTCCTCCTCATGGTAAGCGCCGTGCTAGGCCATTTGCACGCTCTCTGTGTTTTGCTTGAGAAGATGGGGTCTCATCTACCGTTGGGTGCAAGGTTCTACGTGTGAAAACGGTAGAGGGTCCATTGTTTTATCCTACTTGTAGCATAGTGACTTCGCTGTCTAGAGTTTCAGGAACACTGACAGAAGACAGGAGGCTTCTGGGTCACTTGATTACCATGCAGCAGGGAGTGTGGGCGTCCTAGCCCCTGGTCCCTCAAGTGCCACAGGGCGATGTGGTGGGGCCCAGGGAGATGCTGAACGTGCCTCCTTCACAGCTGAGGATCCCCAAGCTTAGGAAGCTCCAGTTTTATAATGGGCTCTAAGCAAACTTGCTCAGATTTTGCTCTGGAGGGAAAAATTCATCTAGACTATACTGGATAATGAACAAATTATTCCTCAGTTCCGAAGGGAGACACAGTATGGATATTATTCCAAGGCCGTTTAATACGCAAGCATCCTTGAACAGATATCCTGAGCAAAAGCTGCACTGATAAGGTCTGCAGAAGCATGAGAGAGACCAGTGGAGAACTGCCTCCCTTACACTATGTAAGTACACTAAATCACACAGGTTAACTTTTTTTCCCCCAAATCTTTCTAAATTTTATTTTTTGTGTGCTTGATATATCAATGGTATGTGATGGAGATATGTCAAATTTGTTAATTTCTCCCTGTAAGTCTTTCATTTCTGCTTTATGTATTTTGAGGCTATTTAAATAAGCACAATATAGGTTTAGAACTGTAATATCTTCCTGGGTGAATTGAACTTTTCCCCCTTATGTTGTGATCCTCCTTTTTCCTAGTAATGCTTTTTATCTTAAAAATCAAGTTTATCTGACATCATCTTTCTTTTGGTTACTATTCTCCTGATCTATCTTTTCTTATTCTCTGATTCTCAGCTTTTTTATATCCTTATTTCTAGGTGCATCTCATGTAAGGAGCACATAGCTGACTTTTTAAAAAATCTAATCACAACATTTTTTTTCCTTTCTTCCTTCTTCCTTCCTTCCTTCTTTCCCTCCTTCCTTCACTTTTCTTTCTTTCTTTCTTTCTTGGAGAGAGAGAGACAGAGATGGAGGGGGAGAGGCAAAAAGAGGGGGAGAGAGAGAATCCCAAGCAGGCTCCATGCCCAGTGTGGAGTCGGATGCAGGGCTCCATCTCATGACCCCGAGCTCATGACCTGAGCTGAAAAAGAGTCAGATGCTTACCTGACTGAGCCACCCCAAGTGCTCCTTACAGTCTTTTAAATGAAAAATGAAGAACAGTTAAATTTATTGCACATTTCATACATACGTGCTTGTTTTTAATACTCTCTTACTTTGTGCTATCAGCTCTATTGTTCTGTTTTTCTCCCCGTCTCCTGCCTTCCCTCTGACGGGTTCTTTCCATATAGAGATTAGAAAGAAAATGCCAAAGGAGGATTGGGGTAAAGGGAACTAGGCTATAATGGTTGCCAAGAAAAAGAAAATAACACTTATTTTAATAATCCCCAATGCTAAGCAGGGTGAATGACTGGTTTTCATCTGATCTACTAAAATAAGTGTCAGTCTCAAAAAATTTAATCTGCTTATTCACTGTTTCTCTTTGGTAAAATTTAAAAAAAAAGAGAGAAAATTGAAATCGCAAAAAATTGCAGTCAGTCAGGCAACAACCACTTACGGAGCTTTATTTAGTGCCCTGAGTCAGAGTCTGGGAGCTTCTATGCCAAGGGGGAGTCCGGCAATAGACAAAGGACACCAACATGCTACCTTCGGCACGTGAAAAATACCGAGAGCAAATTAAAGAGGATGATATTAGAGACGGGACCTGGGGTCCGGGTAGAGCGGGCTTTTTGAGAGCGATGGTGTGAGATGGCGGAGGAGATGGCTCTTGAGAAGGCTCAGGAGGAAGTCGCGACGAAGTCCAGGCAGACTGGGCGCCTGGGTGGCTCAGTGGGTTAAGCCTCCGCCTTTGGCTCAGGTCATGATCTCAGGGTCTTGGGATCGGGTCCTGCATTGGGTGCTCTGCTCAGCAGGGAGCCTGCTTCCCCCCCACCCTCCCTCTCTGCCTGCCTCTGTCTACTTGTGATCTCTGTTCTGTCAAATAAATAAATAAAATCTTAAAAAAAAAAAAAAAAAAGTTCAGGCAGAAGGAACAAGAGGGAAGTGACCTAGACTGAGAAAATGGGATACACCTGGCCTGCTGAGGGCAGGACGGAGGCAAGGTGGCTGATGGGAGGGGTGAGGCCAGAGTGGTCCCAGAGCAGAAAGGGATGAGGAGGGAGGGGAGATTCAGGTGACAAGAGGCTTGGAGGCCTTAGTAAGGAATTTGGGTTCGAAACATGATCTGATTTTTTTTTTTTTTTAATTTACCATTTTGTAGAAGGAATTTTGGGCAGGGAGAACAAATCATCCCTGATTGCCTTTCAGTCCTCAAAGTCCCACGTCCTGGGAGAGCCTCTAGCTGGAGCAAACTGGGACGACCCTAAGTGTATCGTAGGTGTGAATCTTGATCCACATCCGATCGTCAAGAAACATTGCTGTGTTTCTAGTAGTTCGGCCTAATTCTGCCTTAAGCCCCTTCCTTCCTGAAAGGTCATTACTGAGACCCCCCTTCTCCATTCAGGACCACTCAGAACTCTGGCTGAGGGCTTCTAATGGACTTGGTAATTGACTTGGTTACAGCAGATATCCTGACAGTTCAAGACAAGGGTGCTCCCCCCAGTGACTCTGTGCCCGGCCATGGGTAGAGTCCCCCTTCCTTGGCACCCTGGGCTGCTAGGCTGTCTGATTTAGTTCCTTCCTTCCCTGGAGCCTTGGCTGGGTTCCTCACAGCTCTCCAGAAGCACAAAGAACTCTCTCCTTCCCCACTCTGGGACAGTCTCAGGTCTGACTTTGCGGCTGGGTCCAGACATACACTCTCTCCCCACGGCCCCCGGGGCGTGTAGCAAAAAAGTCATCCAGGCTCCTACAAATACAGACAAATACAGACACGGGCCGCTTCATAGCCTTTCCGTACATCCAAGATCAGGGGATCATAACGTTTGTCTACCTGCCTGAAAAATGAAATGCAGGGCGAGGGAGTGAGGCCAAAGATGGAGAGGTCGAGAGGGAACTTTTCAATACTTCTTTCTGCCCCAGGGGAAAGCAGAGAGACCAGAGAGGAAGCTATTGCATATTCCAGGTGACCAAGAGTGGCAGCTTGACTGGCGTGATGGCTGCAGTGACAGAGGGCAGGGGACGCTGGGAAACCATACTTGGGAGGGAAGACCCAGAGGGCGTGCTGATGGAGGGAGGTGGGAGACAGCAGACACTAGGGCTCAGAATCAGACGTGGAGTAGTGGCTTGGACTTGAGTGCTTGGTGTGAATAACTTGGGTCCGATTTGGAGACCAGACAGGAATGTGTGGCACGCTCTGGATTTCTGCCTCCAGGGGGCGAGCTCGGGAAGGAGGGTCATTGGCTGTCTGGCTGGGATACAGTTCTGTCACATGAGCCGCCACTGGCAGAGTTATATCTTGGAAACCTTAAGAGGCCTTGGTTATATTTGTCTTTTAGCATGTGGCCCCAGAAACGTATGATGCAAGACAGTGAAGACACGAGCTGTCCTTTTCTCAAAAATGCGCAAAAATGTGCTGACACCTCTTATAAGAGTACTGGAAAAATAAACAAGATTTTAATTATAATTTATATTGAAATTATAATTTACATTTTTTTAAAAAACAGCTAGGCTAGTGGGACAGACTCCTTTTTAAAAATTTTTTTCCTGGGGCGCCTGGGTGGTTCAGTTGGTTAAGCCTCTGCCTTTGGCTCAGGTCATGATCTCAGGGTCCTGGGATCGAGCCCCACATTAGGCTCTCTGCTCTGTGGGGAACCCTGCTTCCCCCTCTCTCTGCCTACTTGTGATCTTTCTCTCTCTGTCAAGTAAATAAGTAAAATCTTTAAAAAAAATTTTTTTTTCCTTTTGATTTTATTGGGACTTAGCCGTTGTTTCTTCACTGGGTCCTGAGTCCTGAGCCAGGAAATGCTGTTTTTTTTCTGGAAAGAAGGGAAACGAGAGAAGAAAAAAAGAATCTGTTAAAGAGTTCCTTCCTCCTCGCTCCTCAGAAAGAAACTCCAACCAAGCGACCAAACAAAACCCCAAAGATCTGTTTGAAAATGTGCCCATGGATTGACTAAGTGAGTGGCTCTTGGGGCTGAGGCTCTGTTCACTGTTCTAAGGAGTGGGGGAGGTGGTGGTCAGGGCAAGGTGGGGAAGTAGGGAACCAAATCAGCCTAGAGTTTGAGGGAAAACGGAAAGATGCTAGAGAAGGGGACGAGGGAGGTCAGAGGGCGGGGAAGAGGAAGGAAGCAGGAGGAATTTGGAATCACACAGCCAACAACAGCCTGCGCCTAACCACTACCATATGTTGATCATGAATTTGCAACACATGCTGGCTTTTTTTTTTCTTTGAAGTGAAGCTCTATTATTACAGAGTTCGAATCTGCGAGCTGGAAAAGCAGAGAGTTTAGCAATTCATCCCCTGCAGGGATGTCCTCTGCGGGCCCCCTGGTGAGGAGAGGGTCTTTTTATACAGATTTGTAAGCCGAAACCGTGTCAGGGCAGAGTCTGGTCTGTAAAGAGAAAGAGATGTCCTCTGGGCAGGGTTAAAGGCTCCTAGGACCCATGTCATCTTTCCCATCCTCAAACTGGGAAGTGAGCAGGCCAGATTTCACTGCAAAGCAAAAAAAAAAAACATGGCTTGGTGAAGCCATGACACTCCTTGCCCCACTCGGTCCCATCCTGGCTCTCACAGGCCCTTCCAAGCTCCAGCCGTGAGGTCCTGGTCCCTGGCCTGCGTCAGCCACCCTGCAGCAAGGAAGGGGTGTCGCACTCCGGGGCCCTGTCCCTGCCGCCCTCTGGCCTCCATCCCTGCCCCTCCCCCTTGTCATCACTTGTGCTCTGAAGTCGCTGCCCCTGTGACTGCAGCCCTCAAGGGGAAAGGCTGGGACACATCTCTAAGCCATGCTGCTGGGATCCGAGGCCAGGGCTTCTTCTGCACAGGCCATCAAATTTCAAAAATACAAAAGGCAGGAGAGTGAAATAAATAAATCTCCTTTCTTTTCTATTTCCCAACCACACAGTTCCCTTCTTCAGAGGCAACTTCCTCCTTCGCCATACCGATGTCTGGCAGTCTGTTAGGAAATATACTATGTGTCTGCAATCATAACCACGTGTCTTATTAAAATATTTTTATAATGGTAGCATATTTTACATACTGTCTGCATCTGGCCTTTTTCACTTAATAATGTGTCTTGAAGGTATAGTCATTTCCATACACATAGAGCACTGCTTTTCCTTTTCAAGGGCTGCATAGTATCCCATCCAAAACTCTGATGGTTAATTCTATGTGTTAGCCAGGCTGGGCCATGGGGTGGGTGCCCAGATACATGGTCAGACATTATGATTCTAGATGTTTCTGTGAGGGTGTTTTGGATGGGATTTACCTTTGTTATTTTTTTTTTATTATTTATTTTTGGATGAGGTATACATTTAAATTGGTATAATTTGAAAAAGGAGATTGCCTTCTGTTGTGTGGGTGGGACTTATCTAATCAGTTGAAGGCCTGAAAAGAAAAAAAGCTGACTTTGTCGGGCACCGAGGGGTGGCTCAGAGTTTAAGCAACTGCCTTTGGCTCAGGTCATGATCCCAGGGTCCTGGGTCGAGCCCCACATCAGGCTCCCTGCTCAGCAGGAAGCCTGCTTCTCACTCTCCCATTCCCCCTGCTTGTGTTCCTTCTCTCACTGTCTCTCTCTCTCTCTCTCTCTGTAAAATAAATAAATAAAATCTTAAAGAAAAAAAAAAAGCTGACCTTCCCTGAGCAAGCAAGAAGTCTGCAAGCAGGCTGCTTTTGAACTTAAACCTGCAACACAAAAAACTGCAACAGTGGCAGGGCACTTAGGTGGCTTAGTTACTTAAGTGTCTGCCTTTGGCTCAGGCCATGATCCCAGGGCCCTGGGATCCAGCCCTGCATCCAACTCCCTACTCCCTCTCCCTCTGCTCCCCTCCCCTTTGACTGGTGCCCCCCTCCCCTGACACTTGCTCTCAAATAAGTAAATATATAAAATCTTTAAAAACAAAAACAAAAGCAACTGCAAATTGGCTCCTTCCTGGGTCTCCAGCCTGACTGACTTTGGACTTGAACTGCAACTTTTTCAGAATTTCAAACCTGCTGGCTTCCTACATTAGATTTTTAGACTTACCAAACCTCCACAATCACATAATCCAACTCCTTAAAATAAATTTCCTTTTATATGTAACACACATCCTAGGGTTCTGTTTTTCTGGAGAACCAGACAAATACTATAATCTATTTGACCACGTCTCTCTGAATGGACACTTAGGGTTTTCATTGCTTTGCTATTACAAACAAGGCTGCAATGAATATACTTGTATGCGTGTCATTATGCCCTTGCCATGCTCATGTTGTAACCACTATGCTATTTTGCTTCTGTATATAGGAATCTAGAAAATCCTCTCCCCAGCAGTAGCCAGGATAGCATGGGTAATGCCTGGCTACAAATATTGTGAGTCGCTAGTCATTACGGAAGTGCACTGTGAGATACCCCTATGAACCCACTAGAATGGCTAAAATTTCCAAGACTGGCCATATTAAGTGTTGGCAAGGAGGTAGAGCAACTGGAACTCTCACACCCTGCTGGCAGGAGTATAAAATGGTGCCAGTATTTAGTAAGAGAGTTTGGCAGTTTCTTAAAAAGACAAAAATACAGCAATGGTATGATCCAGCCATTCCGTTCCTAGGAATTTGCCCAAGAGAAATGCAAGGGTGTGTCCACACGAAGACTTGTATACAAATGTTCGCTTTATTTATAATAGTCCCAAGTGAGAAAAAAACCAAATGTCCATTAATGGGCAAAGAAGCGTATTGTGGGACATCCATACCATGGAATATTTCTCAGCAGCAAAAAGGAGTGACTCGCTGACTCATTGTGGATCATGGGGTAAGTCCCAAAATGATTATGCAGACAAAACATGCGTAAGTACTGTATGAGTTTTTGTATATAAAATTCTAGAAAATATAAATTAATCTGTAGTGATGGAAAGCAAATCAGTGGAGATGATAAATACGTTCACTGGCTTGATTGCGATGACTGTTTCACAGATGTATACACATCAAAACATCAGATAGTATACTTTGAATATGTGCAGTTATTGTGTTTCTCTTTCTCTTTCTATAAATGGTGTTTCAATATAAAGCTCTAACATCGTATTTAAGTGTCAAACGGTATATATTAGTGCTTTCTTCTTTCCCATATGTTTTCTAGGAAAAAATTTTGATCTTCCTCTTGTAAATGAATGCCTCGGGACAATCAGATCATGTCACATACCCAGGATGATAAAAGGGAAAAGCACATTTGTATTTTTCCAAACTATTAGCCCGGTTACAAATTATGTCGTGAGTATGCCATCTAGCCCCAACTTGGCTCTTCAGCCTTGTCTCAGTCACACCCCAAAGTTGAGATAAGCTGCTTCTCACTGAGCTGTCGGTTCCCCAGAGACACCAGCTGTGCCCCTGGGACCTGCTGACCAGGCAAAGCCGAGCCCATCTGCTGGGTCTCCAGAGCAGGAACTCAATGCCTGCCTTGACGGGAGGACCTGAAGATGTCCCAGGAGGACGCCCTTCCTTGCTCTGAGCTGACCTCTCCTTGCCTGGTTGCAACCGGTGGGTGGAGAAGGCAGAGTCAGGGTCTGCGAGAGCCCAGGGCACTCCTCACTGCTTGGCAGCCCATGCCGACACCCTTCTGCCAGGCCTGGGCAGGCAGTTCCCCAGATGCAGCGCTGGATGCCGCGAGAGCTATCGGAGCAGCCAGTCCCTCTTGTGTCTCCGCACAGGCCGGAAGCGAGAAAACTACAGCTGCCTGCCGCAGGTTAGAGCTGAAGGGGCCAACATCACCTCGTCAGGCCTCCCTTCGAGGCTGCATACCAGAGGCCCGGGAGCCTTTACAAAGTCTCCTGCTCACTGTGCATCAGCAAGCCCTGCACCCCCAAGGCCTGGCCCTGTCTGAGCAGAAGACTCCAGCAAATTTTGTCTTCTATGCAGTTTTCACTGGCTCCCATTGTTGGTGCAACCTGTCCCCGTCCCCCATTCCCCAGCCTAGCTCGGTCCTATATTTTCCCAGCCCCTGATAGAAGGATCTTCTGGCCTCCTAATGTTTCTCTTGGACCCCAGAGGATCATACTCTCAATTTTATGAGTTGTACAGAAAATAAGAACACATCGTGCCCATCCCTGCTCACCCAGGGATAAATGTGAATGGAAACCATGTTGCTTATTACGTCTGAAAAATTATAGGCCTGGTGTGTGGCGGGTTCAGATCTGCAGGATCAAGAGAGAGATGCTGGAAAGCTCAGATATTGAAAACAAAAAGGTGAAGGGCTCTGGGTTCTTTGGTTTCACTTGGCCACGTCCCACAACTCTGTAGAAGCTCCGAGTCTGCAGGATTGCTTCAGCTCCCAGGCTCGGGATCCTTGTTCTCCCCGGAGACTCACACGCTTGCTTATGCTCCTCCACAACTTGTCTTTTTTTTGGAAGTTCAAGAAGAGCGGTTAAATTGAATGATGAGTGTAGTGGAATATTCCTTTCTCAGTAAGATGCATTTAGAAGATTCTACCATTAATAACAACATTCAGTAAACAACATGTGCCAAGAATCCCAAGACCAAGTGCTTGTGAGGCATCAAAGGCAAAAGAGCTCAGAGGTCTCATTTTACCTTACCCAGAATGTACCTGCGAGTAGGGGCAAATTTATTCTGCCCAGGTAGAAACTGTTGGGCATGCATTGTCAAGGTTATGAGGGCCCGGACTAGACAAACAGGGGGGTCTTGATGCATATTTCTCGGAAACCATCTGGAGACTACAAATCAGGCCAGAGGTATATTAATCAGGGTACAACCAGAGAAACAGAGTAAGGATGTATTGAGTGATTTATTGTAAGGAACTGACTTATGGCACTGTGGCGGCTGGCTGAATAAATCTGTAGGAAAGGTCACCATTCCCTCCTGTAGGAAAGGCAGACTGGAACTCAGGATGGATAGAAGCTGCTGTCCACAGAGAGAATTTCTTCCTCAGGAAAGCTGTGGCTCTGCTCTTAAGGCCCTTCCACTGATTGGGCCAGGCCCACCCAGATTAGTTAGGATAATCTATCTTCTTTTTTTTTTTTTTTAAGATTTTATTTATTTATTTATTTGACAGAGATCACAAGTAGGCAGAGAGGCAGGCAGAGAGATAGAGGGGAGGAAGCAGGATCCCTGCTGAGCAGAGAGCCCGATGCGGGGCTCGATCCCAGGACCCTGAGATCATGACCTGAGCTGAAGGCGAGGCTTAACCCACTGAGCCACCCAGGCGCCCCAGGATAATCTATCTTATGTAAAGTCAACTGACTATGGATTGTGATCATAGCGATAAGACACCTTCACTGCAACTCCTAGGTTGGTGTTTGAATAAGTGACCCATCGAGTGGACACAGAGAAAAACATCACTGCAGATTCTGCGTATTGGTCTCAGGCTAAGCCATGTCCGTGGAATCCTGAGAAGTCTGGAGGACCAGTAGGTGAGTGGCAGCTGGGCCTCTGAGGGATGGGGGCCCCCTGCGGTGGGTCAAAGGAGAGGCCCCAGCCTGCATGGGACGTTAGGCCGTGGGATCCCAGGAAGCCCAGGGTCTCAGGGCTGGGTGAGCCTTCCTTTGAGCAAACTGTGGCTCCGGTGAGTGAAAAAGCCCAGAGCAGCTCGAGAAAGAGGTGAGGTCTCCCCTGTGCGAGGATGAGGAAAGAATGAGAAGGCAGAGGGGAAGCAAGGAAGGAGGAAGGCCTGACAGAGAAGGAAGAGCAAACAGGCTCTCCCAGCTCGCAGCTGAGAGGGACCCTGGGGTTCCCTCGTCGCACCTTCGGGGAACCTGAGGCCCAGCAGGAGGGAATTCCTCTAGCTCACCTGTGGGTTGAGGGTGGGACTGAAGCCAGGCCCACGGCTCCCAGGAGGGTGCTGGGGGCCCTCCCTCCGTCCCCACCCCCACTGCCCTCCCAGGGAGCGGGAGACACTGACAGGGACTCCTCTCACCCTCGGGCATTTGTGAAGGAGAATCAATTCACTAATCTGAACCATCGGTTTCAGAGCCAGAGGGCTTGGGGACTGTGTCCTGGGAACAACTGCAAACACAGCCTGTACCTGAGCAAACATAACCCCCTGCGTCCTGGGTGTACAGGTGACTCCCCACCTCAGCCCTCCCGGTCAAGGGCACCAGGGAAGGGCTGGGTGGCTCTGTACAGGCTTCCCCCAGCCTGGCTCCCCAGTTCTCACCCCCAAAGGGACACGTGACTCAGGACAAATGTTGTCTGGGTGGCGGGGCGGGGCACCATCTTCTTGTTTTTCTCCTGCATCTTGCAAAGGGCATCACGGAGCAGAGAGACCTAATCGGCACGTGGCCATCCAACAAACCACTGCCTGGAAACTCCAGTCCTCCAGTTCCCCGTTCAGCCTCTTGCTTGTGCCTTTCCCCCACTATCTCTCACTCATTTCCAGCAGGCAGCCCAGCACACGGGCAATGCCATAGAAGGGCCTGGAAGTGTTCTCACTGCGTGTTAGTGGGCAGATGAAGGGGGGCAGGCGTGAGAGGGCTTGATAAGGTGTAAGTTACTCTAACTCTTAGGTTAAAGGAGAAGTATTCGAGGATGATTTTGAGGACTCCTGCTTCAAAAAAATCACGCAGAGAGATACTGCGGGCCCCGGGGAGAAACGGGAGCCTTGGCTGCTCCGTGACCGCATGCACAGCAGTTAGGACCGTGACTCATCCAGACTCCACTCTGGGCTCTGCAGAGGGCGTCAGTTCTCCCTGTGGCTCCCAAAAAGTCCCCGCTCAGAATGGAACCCTTCTAGAAAAGAGGAAATTGACACTTGCAGCAGGGGCAGAAAGCCACTACGGGTCACATCACATCGCTGCTCAGAAACACCCTGTGTCGTGAAAGGTCACATTTTGAAACGGCTAATGTTAGCACCAGATGCCAAAGCTGGGCAGAATTAGGTTTACGGAGTTCTAACGCAGATTAAATAGTCCTTTTTATCTGTGATTGGGGGTTGATAACCCCATTTCTGGATTGTCCATCCACCAGCAGGTATTTTTCGAGCTGGGTTTTGTGCCGGGTGGTTTGGTGTATAGAAAGATTGATAGACCTGTCCTGGCCCACTGAAATAGTAAGACAAACTTCTACAGATACTGAACAAAACCAGTGCACCTAGAACGCCACCTGAGTGGTGCTTGCTGGAGTTGGGCACTGTGGCAGCCCTGGCCACTGGGGTCCAGGCCAAGAGCTCAAAGTGGGGGCAGATCCCAGGGGTCTGGGCTGCTCAGAGACAACAGCTGTTCAAGGGCCCTATCCCTTCTCTTCCTTCTTCCTGCTGGCAGTCACTGGCTGGGACTTTGGCCAATGAGGGTAGGAGCCTGGTGAAGCAATGGATAAAGGAAGACAGAGATCCCCTACCCATCTTCCTTCCTTTCCCCAGCCTCCTTTTTTGAAATACCAGTGGGGAAGTAGAGAGGGTTAAGTTGTCATTACCTTGGTGTGAGTTGTTTGGATTCACTGTCTCAATAGAAACAGGGTCTCCAGGAAAGGCAGGCCATCCCCCACATCAGGTCTGTCTGCTCTGGATCACCCTAGGAAGGGCCCCTTTCTGAGATGATGACCCCTTGCTCTGTGCCCAAAAGAATGAAGAAAGTAGGTAGACTTGGGGAGACTTGAAATCTCATCTTCTGAGGACAGTCTAAAGGAAATTTTATTTTCCAAACTAAGTGAATTTTTTTTTTTTTTATAAAATGATGTCATTTGAAATTGTTTCAAGAAAAAAGCTGGTTATAATCACAATGATGTAATGACCGGAACCAGAAGACCAAATCAGGAACTTCCCGGGACTGCTGACGGAGGCACATGACCACATCCTGTCACCAGGCTAGCAGGGACACTCACACAGGGAAGTAAGGATGATAAAGGCAAATGGAGCACTCTATCAGAAAGCTGCTCTGAAGGGCGCCTGTGTAGCTCAGTCGGTTAGGCGTCTGCCTTTGGCTCAGGTCATGATCCCGGGGTCCTTGGATCAAGTCCCACATTGGGCTCCTTGCTCAGTGGGGAGCCTGCTTCTCCCTCTGCCTGTTGCTCTCCCTGCTTGTGCTCGCTCTCTCTCTCTGACAAATAAAAAAATAAAAATTAAAATTAAAAAAAAAAAAAGTTGCTCTGAAAATTAGTTCCCCCTCTTTTGGCTTTCCAGAGATGTGCTTGGCGCAGTATTCTGTCCATTCCAGTCCATTCTACCCCAACAAGTCGATTTCATACTGTCCTCAGGGTGGCAAATGGTGTGCATGGGGGTAGATTTAACCCTGCTTCTGTAGCTAGTCAGTCTCCCCAAGGTCATCTCTGACCTTGTGCACTCTTACAGCTCTGAGGAATCTGATTCCATTCCCCTGATGCAAGTCTTGCAACACCGAGTTTTTTATGACATTACATCTGCTTCTTGGGTGAACTTGGAAGCAGCCAGGTCATGCCAAGTTGCTTGCTCTTATTTTAGGTTCAGATGCTAACAAATACATTGATGAAATCAGCTTCCAAACCTCTTGTATTTTCATGTTTTTGATTAAGTGATACATGCACATAACTCAACAATCATAGCCTGCTCCGCGCTCAGGGAAAAGTCTTCCTCCCACTCTTGCCTCTCATACGTTACCCCCTACCACGTTCTTTCTTACTAGGTTTGTATGTTTTTTTCCCCCGAATACATTTTTGCAAATATACATAAACATGAATATGTATTTTATTCCCCCTTGTTTTTTATTTACAGAAATGTTATGGGTACATTGTTCTGTGCCTTTTTTCTAAGGTCTTTGAGATCTGACTGTTTATACAGAGAGCTTCTTCTTTCTTTCCATTAAGAAGGTGCAGATTGTTTATTAAACCAGTTTCTGTTGCTGACAGGCTAAGCCAGTTTGGATGGTCTCAAGCTTTTGCTCTCGCTAACACCGCTATGATGACTCACATTGTTCATTCATCATTTCACACATGGGCAAATGCATTTGTCCCATACATGCCCGGAGGTTGCATTGCTGGATCAAGAGGTGTGAAGACGCTTGAAATTTGGTGAATTTTACCAAATTGCCTTCCACAAGGGTTACCCTGCTTTATATTCCCACTGGCAGCCTATGAGAAGGACTGGCTTCCCACAGCCCTGTCCAAAGTGCGTATTACCAAACGTTTGGATTTTTGTCAAGCTATTAAGTAAAAAATGGATTTCATTTCAATTTTGGGGGATAATAATTAAATTTTGATATAATTTTTAAATTCTTAAAAAGTGTGTAAGGGTATACAAAGAGTAAGCAAAGCCTTCCTATATATTCTTGGTTTGGCTGTAATGTGCATTTCTTCTATGAAGAGCGAAGTTGTAAGTAAAGCCAAAGAACTGACCACGGCATCAACAAAACTAGGTACCAGGTGTTCCTTGTATGGACAGAACATAGAAGCAGGTGGAACAAATCCTCATGAGCAGCAGAAGCTGCTGGTCCCGGTTTCCATGTAGGAGGGCAGGGTGAAGGTGGATTCTGCCCGGGACCCTGCAAGCTGGAGAAGCTGCATTCCCCAACAGACGCTCACGGGAAGCTCGGCGGGCCACTCTTGGAGGGCAGCACCCTTGCTGGAAGGGTGCTCTGCCGGCTACAGGTTGTGAGTCAGGACAGCTACACCTGGCTGGCAAGGTGGGATGGTGAGAACCCTATGAACTCTCAAAATTAGCCAACCTATGAGCGCTTCCAAGACAAAGCCCCATGTTGAAGAGAACTGCTGGGATATTATCCAAATCGAACATGGGGACAATGGGACAGAGGAAGCAGGAGGTTGGATGGAGGCAGGAAACAGAGCCAGCAGGCAAAAATCACGCCACATTTTTCAACACTTGTGAGAAGAGAAAGCCCAAAGGCATGCTGGCAAATGAACAAAATGATGTATGCCACGATATGGACTGCAGCACTGTTTGTAACCACAAGAAAACTGGAAACACATCCCAAAATCCATCAATAAGAGAATTAATCACGGCGCATCCACACAAAGGACTGCTGGGCAGTTCTAGAATGGAATGAGTGCTACGTGTCTACTACCAGGGTGTGATTTCCGGGATAGAGGACTCCCTGAAAAAAGGAAGTTGGAGAAGCGTTGAGTATGCCACTATTTATCGAATAAAGGCGGGTGATGGGAACATAAGTACACATGTGCTTAGATTAAATTCTTAACTAAAAAATAGCTATGGGAGAGAGGGGGACAATATACAGGGGACAGGGATAAAAACTGGTTACCTATGCATATATTTTGTTTTGTAGTTTTGACCTTGGAAACAGGCTGGTTTTATTTATTTATTTTTTATTTTTTTAAAGATTTTATTTATTCATTTGACACAGAGAGAGAGAGAGAAATCACAAGTAGGCAGAGACGCAGGCAGAGAGAGAGGAAGAAGTAGGCTCCCCACTGTGCAGAGAGACCGATGTGAGGCTCGATCCCAGGACCTGAGATCACAACCTGAGCCGAAGGCAGAGGCTTAACCCGCTGAGCCACCGAGGCGCCCAGGCTGGTTTTATTTAACTGTAAGAAAAAAGTAAACCAAAAGGAAAATATGGCCCTTACAAGTTGAGGGAAAAAAGTCAATCAGATGTAGCTGTGTATCTGGTTGATGGAAAAAAAAAAAAAAAAACCCCATACAGAGAGGAATGACTTCAAGTTACTTTAAAACCGGTCATTCCACTGCGTGGAAAGGCTCACATCCTTTAGGTTTTCCTGCCCAAAGGCTCTGACTTCTCGGGGAGGGCGGATGGGATGGGGAGGGGCAGCAACAGAGCGCTTCTTGGATGTATGCTGTTGTGGGGTGAACTGTGCACCCCCCAAATTCACATGTTGAAGTCCTAACCCCCCATAATTAGATGGTGACCTTATTTGAAAATAGGGTCATTGCAGATGTCATTAGCTAAAATAAGATTAGCTTATTCGGATGGGCCCTAATCCAAAGGACCCACTGTCTTTATAAAAGGGGGAGTTTGGACGGTGACACACATATAGGAAGAATGCCACATGAATGTGAAGGCAGAGGTCAGGTCCATGCTTCTACAGGCCACGAAATGCTGAAGATTGCCTGAAGATTGCTTTGAAGACCATGGATTCATGCTCTTAATTTTGCTGAACATCAAGTTCACTGATTTGGACATCCTTCTTGATGTTTTTCTATAATTTAAAAGAGAAGCAGCAGAAAGATGCCAAACCCATGTTAGTACGTTCACATCAGAGTCATTAAGATTAAAATGTAATGCCACAAGCCCAAGTCGTGATTTTAGCCAAATGCAGGGAAAGTCATTTTCCCATGGTGATGATTACATAGTACTTTTCGTCTCCAGGGTTCGGGGGTCACACTTACCAATTGTTCCTTGCAATTCCCTGGGGGCAAGTAAAAATAGAAACCATGGATTGAATTTGGCTGAAGGAGATAATTACCAATATGAGCAGACAAGAAATACCTTGAGGGATTAGAGATGAATAATTAAATTGTGGTGGAAATATTTCAAGGGATAATTGCCTTCCGCTTTCATCAGGGTAAAGAAATTATGGCTTCCTTGGGGAGCAAACTGTATTTCCATTTTATAAATGAAGAAACATATCCAGACAAAAAGTTTCTTGTCCAGGCAAATATCTATTAGCCAACAATCTAAAGGGAAGTTAAGGTGAGAGCTGTAATAAATCCACAGTATTATGAATTTTGAAAATCCTGAATCCATTTTCTCCTCTGTTAAAAAAAAAAAAAATTTGCTGATGAAAGCTCTTAGTAACCATTGTCCACTGCAGTGATTAGAAGGCTTAGGTCAGTGGTTCTCAAACTTTTGGGTCTCAAAACCCTTTATATTCTTAAAAAGTATTAGAAACACCAAAAGCTTTGGTGTAGAATATAGCTATTGATATCTCCTATATTAGAAATTAAAGTTGAGAAAATTTAAAAATATTTATAAATTCATTTTAAAGCAATAAGGTCATCATAAGTTAATAGAGATGACATAATTTTATGAAAAATAAATATATTTTCTAAAATTAAAAAAAAGCTATTAGAAGAATGGCATTGTTTTATGTTTTAAAAGTCTTTTTTTAATGTTTGGCTGGACTCTCACATCTTCTGATTCAGTCTGTTGTGATATGTTCTTTAGGTTGAAATTTATGAAGAACATCTAGCTGCACATAGATATTTAGTTGGAAAAAGGGATTATTTTAATAACCTATTTGGTAATTGGGGCTATTTTTCTCTTATTCTACACAAAAAAAATAGTAAGTGGTAATTCCTTTTTATTTTATTTTATTTATTTGAGAGGGAGAGAGTGGGGGAGAGGCAGAGGGAGAGGGAAAAGCAGATGCCCCCACTGAGCAGGGAGCCCTAAATTGGGCTCAATCCCAGGGATCATGACACAAGCCAAAGGCAGGTGCTTAACTGACTGAGCCACCCAGGTTCCCCAAGAAGTGCTGATTTCTTAAAGGTCAGTTGTAATGTAGGATATGAAACCCTATCATTAAACTTCCAAACTATTACACTAGAAATTACTAGTCTGCCTTGTATTCTGATTGCCACTTTTACTGTGCATGATTCTGTAACATCATGCCTTGGTTATTACCTGGGAAACGCTGGTACATTGAGTTACATGGATATTCAAATATTGACAACATTATGCAACATAAAAAAAATCCCATTTGTCTATTTCACCTCAAATCTCATCAGAAAACTCTCTCATTATTACTGTCAAGCTCCTGGTGGTAGATACAAGTCGTCCAATATTCTCACTCTAACCTTGAAACCTATGGTTTTATCCTTGGCAACAAATTCTCTGGTTAGGACAGGGTCCCTTCATTTATTTCAAGAAAATAACTGCCGAAAACCTACATCTGAATCTTTGTAATTTTCCTGTCAGTTATTCTTTCAAGTAAAAACAGTGCTGCTCTGTGGACAAGAACAGTTGTGGTCCTAAGTCAGACAATTGCAGAAGTGCTTTATGTGGACTTCCCATTTTGTTACACAGAGTACTTAAAAAATGTGGTCTCAAAGGTCAGCATAACAAAATTAATAACTTTTTGTTCAATCATGAACATTCTGAATCCAAGCTAGCATTTTTGAACAAGCTGATGTGGGATGGGAGGAACGCCAGGACGACTAGTTGCGCTCAGTACAAGGACCACTGTTTTGATTAGTGTGAAACCTCCAGGGGCCTCATCGTCCCTTGATTGTGCGCCACCCACAGGGGTGTCAACACAGTGGAACAGCCAAATGATGTATTGTTGTGAAATGAATTTTGAACTCAGGTCCTCTGAAAGGGCCTTGGGGATCCCCAGGGATCAGCAAATCATACTTTGAGAACATTTGGATAATGTACCTGAGTGAATCCTGAGCCCAATCAATATTTAAGAAATTGACATTTTGAAATCATACCTGACATAATCATTAGGAAAACAAAGTGAAAGAGACAGATGATGGGTGGATGGATGGACAGATGGATGGATGGAAGGAAGGTTGGACGGATGGACAGATTTCAGTCTGGCTTTGGAGGCTTGACATGTTGTATATGTGCATATATGTATATATGTATATGTATATGCATATATGTATATATGCAGCACTTCTTTATACCTATACCCCATCTTCCTCCCTCACTTTATGATCTTGCTTCTTGTAAACTTTTTTTGTCCTTGGTGTCTCTCCTTCTCATTTCCCACCTCCATTTATTTCCCAGAACCACTGCTCCATTGAACCTACTCTCATAGACCTCACTAAATCTCCCAAAGATTGGGAGTTGCTAAATCCTTTTCCTGAGAGTCCTTGAGATCTAACATCATTGACTACCCCCTCCCTTGTATTCCAAGTTAATTGTATCTTTGTCAAATTAATAATACATGTAGTTATAAAAAATGAAATAATAGACTTGTTACATCCACACAGACAAATGTAATGCTGGCAAGAATGTGAAATGAGTGGTTATTTGTACGCTTCTAATGGTAATGTGATACCAATTGTCCAGGAAATAACATGTATATATAGTAAATGTAAATAGATATTCTTCAAAAAGCATTAAAATGTTTGTACTTTATTATCTAAGAAACCCATTCCTAAGACTCCATCCTAAGAAAATAATATTTTTTAAAATGGCTCTAATGCAAAAAAGGTGCTTGTTGCAATGCTATTTATAGTACTAAAATACTAGAATGGTTAGTAAATTATGGCTTATCCCCCCAATAAAATATTACATAGCAATCAAAATAGATTCCCATAAAGCCTATGTAAACATAAAGAAAACCATTTTTTGACTATAGTTAACACACAGTGTTACATTAGTTACAATGTACAACGTAGTGATTTGAAAGTTTATGTATTATGCTATGTTCCCCCCAATTGTAGCTACCATCTGTCTCCTTACAACCTCATTACAGTATCACTGACTACATTCCTTATGTTGGGCCTTTTGTTCCCCTGACTCATTCTGTTACTGGAAGCCTCGATCTCTCACTCTCTATCACTTCTTTTGCCCACCCCCTTCCTCTGGCAAACCATCAATTTGTGCTCTGTATTTATAGGTCTGCTTCTGCTTTTTTTTGTTGTTTATTTATTCATTATTTTTTAAAGATTTTATTTATTTATTTGACAGAGAGAGATCACAGGTAGGTAGAGAGTCAGGCAGAGAGAGAGAGAGAGGGAGAAGCAGGCTCCCCGCTGAGCAGAGAGCCCGATGCGGGACTCGATCCCAGGACCCTGAGATCATGACCTGAGCCGAAGGCAGCGGCTTAACCCACTGAGCCACCCAGGCGCCCCTATTTATTCATTTTTTTTTTTTTTATGTTCCACGTACAAGGGAAATCATATGGTATTTGTTTTTCCCAGTTGGACTTTTTTCACTTAGCATGATAGCCTCTCAGTCCATCTATCTTGTCACAAATGGCACGATCTCATCATTTTGTGTGGCTGCATAATATTCCTCTGTGTGTGTGTGTGTGTGTGTGTGTATCACATCTTCTTACCCATTCATTGATGGACGGATACTTGGCTATTGTAAATAATGCTACAGTAGACAGGGATGCAGATATCTTTTTGAATTAGTGTTTTTGAAAGAAAACCAGTTAAAAACTAGATATAAACTTGTATATAGGCTGTTTGTTACAAATGTTATTTAAAAGGCCTTTAGGGGTGCCTGGGTGGCTCAGTGGGTTAAGCCTCGGCCTTCAGCTCAGGTCATGATCTCAGGGTCCTGGGATCAAGCCCCGCATCAGGCTCTCTGCTCAGTGGGGAGCCTGCTTCCCTCCCCACCTCTCTCTGCCTGCCTCTCTGCCTACTTGTGAACTCTGTCTGTCAAATGATTAAATAAAATCTTAAAAAAAAAAAAAAAGGCCTTTAGCGGGGCACCTGGATGGTGCAGTTGATTAGGCATCTGACATCTGGTTTGAGCTCAGGTCTTCACATCAGGGTCCTGGGATCCAGCCCGCATCAGGCTCGGCACAGTCTGCTTAAGATATTTCTCTCTCTCCTTCTCCCTCTCCCTTTTCCCCTGCTCTCTCTGTCTCTTTTTTAAAAGATTTAGTTATTAGGGAGAGAGAGGGAGAGAGAGAGAGACCATGCATGCACAAGGTGGGGGCAGAGGGAGAGGGAGAGAAAAACTTAAGTAGGCTCTGGGCGGATCACAGAGCCCAACGCCAGGCCTGATCTCACCACCCTGAGATCACAACCTGAGTCGAAACCAAGAATCGGCCGCTAACCAACTGCACCATCCACGCACCCCAGTAAATAAAACTTAAAACAAAAAAATCAAAGGCCCTTAAAGGCGACGGCAAAAAATATATATGAAAATTAAATGGACTCGGGCAAACAAAAAATAAAATAGCATAGTACTGAAATGCTTATTATAAAGTACAGTGGTTCCCTTCCCGAGCCTTCCCAGCTCTCCTCAAGCCCCCTACGCACTTCACCTGTTCCTGCCTTGCTTTCTCAGATCTCTGCAGAGATGACTTCTACCCATGCTTATACCACGTGTGCTTCCCGTCCCTGTATTTACATCCTTCTGCGATGTGACTTTGCAGACCCTACCATTGACAGGGAGAGTCTAGCTCTTCCTCCCTTGAACTCAGGCTTAGCTCTATGATTTGTCTGGGCCAGTGGAACTTTAGCAATGGTCGCACCAACCCTGCAAATGTGCATGTGCATTGGGTTTACCCTTTCATGGTGTTCTTACAGAGCCTGGAAGAACTATATGAAAGAGGGAAGCCTGAGTGGCTGTTGGTTTAAGCGTGTGCCTTCGGCTCAGGTCATGATCCGAGGGTCCTGAGGTTAAGCACCACATCAGGCTCCTGGCTCAGTGGAGAGCTTGATTCTCCCTCTCCCTCAGCCTGCTGTTCCCCTGCTTATGCACACTCTCTCTGACAAATAAACAAAGAAAATCTTTTTTTTCTGTTTGAAGAACTATATGAAAGAGCCTGGGCCAGCTGCCTGCATGATGAAACACAGATGGCTAAATCATCACCATCACCCCAGCTGACATGGAACCAACCGCCAGATGGGTGAGAACATTCCAGACCATCCAGCCTCAGCTGAGTTCACCGGCTGACCACAGAGTTCAGCTGAGCTGACCTAAACTGGAAGAAATGCCCAGCTTATCTACAGAGTTATGAGAAAGAAAAAGATGTTGGTTGTTTAAAGCCACTAAGTTTTGTGGTGGTTTATGACATAGAAAAGCTTACATAGACGTTCTTTTAGCTTCCCCCAGCATACACACACTTCATATTTTTAAATAATAGATATATATGCTATATTTTCACAAATCAGCTTTGGATACTATCTCTTGGCATCTGTAATTATGAAGACTTATTACTCTTGTACTGTTATCATCTTTGCCCCCAAATATATATATCTCAATTACATATTTCAATGTTTTGTGAAATCAATAGTCAGTTGTTTACTTGATGAGGCCATGTAACCATTATCCACATCTAAAACACTGTGGTATCCTCTGGTTAAGTTTCTTTTCTGACTTTGTTTTTCTCGAATTTACCATAATTGCCTTGTTTACTCATGTGTTTCGTTTTCTTGGCCCTTATTGTTCGCTAAGTCTTGCCACACTTTCCCAGGGACTTTTATGACAGTTTGGGGCCAGGGTGGGGGGGGGGTGCAGGAGTGGGGGGATGCCGGTACTGACTGGTTTTTTCCTGACTTACTTTCTGGAGACCTTCTTTCTCTTCCATCTGTACTGGCTGCTTCCCAGGCCTCCTGCACAGACTTCCCTTCGCTCTCAGACTTTGAAATTCCTTTTGATTTTCTCCTAGATTTGATTCCTTCTTTCCTGGTTCTCATGTCTTGTTCTTCCTTTGTTTTCACCTTGTTTTGTTGGCGTACATCTTCGAGCAGATTCCTCAGCATGAAAACCCAGTAGAGCTGCAGAAGGCAACCGCGCTCACAATCTTCCTTCCGTGTATTTTGCTCCTGAGTCGCAGGCTCCTGTCTGGTCTGGTTGACCCCTGCACATGATTTCTGGGTTTCTCCCTGAGCCCTTCATCACCTTTGGGAGTCTTCGGCCACACCTCACTCCTGTCAGATCTCATGTCTGCACCTCACTCCTTCCTCTTTCGTAGCTTCATTTCACTTCTTCTGGTGGCTTTCTGAAGTGGGAAGTAAAATTTTTGAGCCTTGTCTCAAAATGTAATTATTCTGTCCCCATCCTTGGTGGGTAACTTGGCTGTGTATAGAAATAAATTGGAAATCATTTTTTGCTCAGAGTTTTGAAAGACAATCACTATTGTGTTCTAGTTTCCAGGGTTGTTGCTGAGAATTTCAAGGCTGTTTGAGTCTGATTCTTTCCATATGGCTTGTTTTTCTTCCCTCTCTCTGGAAGCTTGTAGAAAGCTTCCAGTGTCTTGTTCTCTTTGTTTCCAGTGTCTTGACATTTTGCTCTGATGTGCCTTCACATGGATCTTTTTTACTCCAATGCTATGGTCACTAAGCCAGCCTTTCAGTCTTGGAAACTCATCCCTGTAGTTTTGAGAAACGTTATCATAGTAATGATTTTCTCACTTCTATTTCCCCTCTCTCTCTCTTTCAGGAATTTCTATTATTTACATTTGGGTGTCTTTGACTAATTCTCTCATTTTCTTTCTATTCTTCTTACATTTCAGTTAAACTCAGTACAAAACTCTGTCCATATGGTTTCTTTCAAAGTTGGAAGATTTGGAAGCATTCTGCACAGACTAGTTTCTGTCTCTAAGTATTTCAAACCTTGTTTCCTCTCCATGATCCAGATAGTTTCAGAGCCTGTTGTTGGAGGACATGTTCACATGTAGGGAGGTCCCTGGCTTTGGCTTTCATGGCACATCATCAGGTGAGTCAGCACAGTGGGAATGACAGTGGTCCTAGAAACCATTCCCAAGACAAGGAAATGCAACTGAGGCACATGAATTCCCATTACATTCAAAATAATGAAACCCCAATTCAATTCCTCCTTCCTTGAATGCCTCATATCCCACTAGGACACCATCTGACACAGCAGGAATTGTAAAGGAGAAGCAGAGGAGGAAACAGCCAACTGCCTTCCCCAGTGGGGGTCAAAATCTCTTATTTTTTTGTGAATTAAACAAAAACACATGATTTTCAGGCCCAAACATGGGAAAGGTCCTGAAGTTGAAGCTTGTTAGATTAAAGTCCTAAACAATTTGAGAATTAGTAGGCTTAAAGCATTTTGAAAGCCTTAATTTAGAATCAGAATTATAGATCTGGAATTTGACATCACTTAGTTTAACCCGCTAGTTTTGCCCATGAAGAAAACAAAGCCAATTGAACTACTGAGGCTGTGGCCTGGGAAAGTGGCATAATGTAAAACCCTCAAAAGAGCAATATGGACATTTAAGCAATGGAGAGAGTTCCTGAGACTCCCCGGATGGGGGCTGGGGCAGGACCACAGAGTTCCCTAGCAATTCAGAATCTGAACAAGGAAAACCTTACTCCCGTTATAAAAATGATCATAGGCAACTAACATGCTGATCACAGTAAAGCTTATCTGTTCATCAGTTATGTCTTAGAAAGGAATAAAGCCAGATTTCTCTTAAAATATTCTATAACTGTTTTTTTCCCCACTAATTTAGACTCTAGGTAATAATTTAGTGTATTTTAAGGTTGCCTGACATTATATTATAAAATGAACTTTTTCAGAGTACCTGGATGGCTCAGTTGGTTTAAGCATCCAACTCTTGGTTTTGGCTCAGGTCATGATCATGAGATTGGGCTCTGTGCTCAGAGAGGAGTTTGCTTGGGATTCTTTCTCCTTCTCTCTCTCTCTCTGCTCGTCCCTGCACTCCTCCCCAAGGCCCCACTACTCCCCCCTCATTCTCTCTTTAAAATAAATACATATAGAAAAATCTTTTTAAAAAATAAAATGAACTTTTTCAATAACCAAACACACACACACACACACACACACACACACTCTCTCTCTCTCTCTCTCTCTCTCTTACTCATTCACTGGAAATTAGATAAAAGGAATATCATAAACCCATAATTTCTATCAGCTTAACAGCCATTGGTGTTCATTTTGATATATTTACTTCTGGTTTGTGTTTAGTATTACTGTAAACACAGTATAGACAATTTTGTATTCTCTTTTCACTTAACATTATCTCATAAATATTTTTCCTTGTTTTACAATTTTAAAAACAGTAGAGTATCTCATCATATAGGTGTACCATAATGTACTAAACTATCACTGGTCATTAAGGTTGTTTCTAATTTTTTTCTACAATAAATAATGATAAAAGATGATAAAGGATGTCTTTGTGCAGATGATCTCTCATTTTTTAGACTTTAAGAATAGATTTTTAGAAACGGCATTACTTGCTTAGAGAATGTGAATTTATTGTGGCTCTTAATACATACTATCAAAGAGTTTTCCAAAATGGTTGTGCCAATTTACAATCCTATGAGTTATGTACAAAAGAATTAATTTCATGATATCATCAGATCAGGATATTATATTTTCAAGTTATATTCCTTTAACAAAGAGGGGAATAATATTTCATTTATATTTAATTTCAATTTTTTATATCATTTTCCTGTATGATTCTTAGGAAATTTTGTCACTGGTTGTGAATTGTCCATCCATAGCCTTTGCCCATTTTTTCTCTTTCTGCCGTGGTATTTTATTTATGAATTTCTAGAATATATTTAGATCGCAAAGATATTCAATTTGCTAGAGGTAGTTTTTCACTGTTGCTTTTCGTTTGGTACTGTTACGCTAAAACTCAATTTTGGGGTGGGAAACAAATCAATTGATTTACAATAAAGCTTAAATGTTCTATCGATTTCTAATAGTCTGTGAAGCAGAATTCAACATTGCAGTTTTCTCCTTTCTGTTAAACTTCTTTTGGGCAGATAAGAAATTCATCAAGGGACTGCTGTCTGGTTCAGTCATAGAGCATGCAAATTTTGATCTCGGGATTGTAAATTTGGGCCCCATGTTGGGTGTAGAGATTACTTTAAAATCTTAAAAGAAAAAGAAATTGAGTACTATCCATATTAATGTAGAAGGAAATAAGAATTCTGTCAAACCATAGACTTTGGGCAGGTTGCTAAGTTGTTTCTAGTTTTGTTTGTTTTGCCGCCACTATGCTGTGTCATTAAAAGGCAAACATTTCAACACGACCATGAAATACGCTAAGACAGACTTTTAAAAAATGGAGATGACATCAAGAATTCAAAGGAAAGAACCATTTGAGAAGATGGTTAAGGGTGTCTTTTGAACAAATGAAGTGCTTTTTGAGATATTTCAATAGAACATTCAAGGGAAGCAACTGGGTTCTTTTACTTTTATTGTTTTGTTTTATTAAGGAACGTTTTCCCATCAAAACGATTTTTGCTTCATTGAAGGGGATGGGGGAAAGACTAACTTGAATCCACACTTTCCAGCTCACAACTGATGAAATGACCTAATGAGGACTAATGGGGCTTTAAACTGATTTTTAACTAATCCTCTTATTTCTTAGAAATAATGAATATACTGTATTATAGATCCATTTATCTGCCATAAATGCTTTTTATTGGCAGTCAGACTCTCCTTGGTAGAAGTCTTTAAAAATTGTCTTCTCCCAGAGTGCTATGATGAAAGTTGACAGAGAAGGCTAATACAGAACACATTTTAACCATAAACTCTGGTGTGAAAGATCAAATTAAAATAATGTAATGAAATATTGTCAATTGGGGTAAGAGTTTTTAGCTGAGGGACTGGAATCAGCTTGTAGGTCCTTCTTCTCTACCTTCCGTGTCATCACTGCTCATATTTTATCTTTATCTTTCTGTACCGAGTTCTGGGTCTCTTTGTTACTTCAATCTTCTGATTCTCTAATTTTCTCTTCAAATGACTTCGATCAAGAGTTTATCCAATCTATTGAGGGTTTCGGTGTTTGTTTCATAATTTTCCATGTCAGCGTAGTTCCTCTGCCTGTTGAGGCTGACCCTTCCATTTCGCCCCAGTAGCCAGTCCCCTCCTCCACCTCCCTTTAGCAGTTTAAGGAGTCTCATAGATCCACAAAATGAACATGCGCTCACTTAATGAGGAAACCAGTATCATATCAGAACCAGTTTAAAGAAGAATTTAAAGTACTCATATTGTTACATTGTGAGCAGAAGATGAATTTGCAAACAGATGCAAAATGACTTTCTGCAAAGAGTGGGAAGATTCAATGTCCATGCCAACGGACTGGAGTATTTCCTGCGGCTTTTCGCTACCTACAACAGAGCTGTACAGAGTTCTACAAAGATAGATGGGCAGCCCACATAGAATCAGGATACCCAGAAAGGTGTGTCAGACTGTTTTTTCACTGAAGTCACCCAGTAACCTTTTGGCCCATTTTAATGTGTTTCACAATTTTTCCCAGTAAAACTCACTCTTACCGGTATAAACCCAGCAACTAAGCAGTTCTTCCACTTTATTTTGCTTTTCTTTTCCTCAATCCTCTTGCCTCCTAGTTGCCTGAGTTAGGTGGTATTTCTTTGCTCCCACCAAGAAGCCTTCAAAGTGAGGGAGTAGCGTTAAACTAAACCTAATTCCTCGGACCAGCCCCCAACCTCCACTCTCCGGCGAGGAAGGCCCCCAGCCGGGATTAGCCCCGCCCCTTTCTACTGGCACCGCCCCCGGTCCGCCAAATAATCGAGCTGCGCGCAAAGGTCACGTGAGCGGTCTCGGTCCCGTGACGCCTGCGAGGCAGTACGTGGCGGACATCACTCAACAAATCCGTTCGTGCCCGTTTCTACCACCAACCCATCTCGTCTATTCCTCTACCAATTAAATGCCTCTTTTCTTGCCGCTCTCGTCCTAGGGATGGTAAACTACCAGGTTACCCCGAACCTTTTTAGGCCTTCGAGCCAGCCCCTGCCCTCACATAAGAGGCGGGGATCGTTTAGCCCTGAGGCGAGTCGCGCTTCTGATTGGGCGTGACGTTTTGTCAATCTCCAAGTTTTTCCAATCAGGGGCCGAGTTCACCCAGCTTTCCTCTCTTCCATTGGCCTGTGCGCGAGGAGGGTGGAGGAAGAGGGGTAAACCGAGGTCGCGCGAGAGCGCCGCTCGGCACTCAGTGCGCAGGTGCGAAGGAGCTGGCTGGGGCCCGGGCCGGGGGCGGGCTTGAAGACGCGTCGTTTGGTGTTGGAAACTGTGGCACAGCTATCTGGGTTCGACCTTTGGGCGGAGAGCGTTTGTCAGGGGCCCATCCGAGAACGAAGCTTGTGAGATTCCCGATGGTGTCCATGACTTTCAAACGGAGCCGCAGCGACCGGTTCTACAGCACCCGGTGCTGCGGCTGTTGCCATGTCCGCACCGGGACGATCATTCTGGGGACCTGGTACATGGTAAGGGCGGGCGGGGCTGGAGGGTTGGGGCTCAGGGGAATGCGCATGAGCGGGAGGTGGGGGAGCCGGGTCTGAAAGGAAGGGAGTGTTTATCGGGAGGGGTGGGACTGAAAACGGGGTGTTGGGTGGGGCGAGAAGGCATAAGGGAGTCTCTTTTTAGGGTGCTGTAACTTCGAGAGAAGGGACTGCGGCCGGGAATCGGAGTGGGGGTGGGTGGGGATGGGGAGGTTGTTCCTTAGCTCCAGTTAGAGGAGAAGATCGGAGTGGGGAGAAGCAGAGGCTCTGTGGGCGGGCGGGGGAGGGGATGGAGAGTAGGGGGTAGGTGGGAGGGATGAGGATACTGGAATTTGGTGGGGAGTTCTGGAAACTACCTGATTTCGGTCCTCTTTGTACTGATCACGGGATCAGAACACTCTTCCACCTATGCTCCCTGGAATTTTTTTCTTTTCCCGGTACCAAACAATTAGAAATGGACCTTGAGAAGTGCAGCCTGGTTTCGACGTTGTCTTGCCTGGAAGGAAATCGAAAGATCCAGCTGTAACGCAGTTGTCTGTGCTTCCTGGTCTTGACTTGTTCCGTGGTGTTTGTGATGGAGGCAGAAACGCCTCTGTTGTAAATCTGGAGATTCTCCTGGAGGCAGTGCCTTTTGCCAGGATTTACGCTCGATCTGCCTTTTCCTGGTGCAACTAACTCCTGCCCATTAGACGCTTTTTATTCCGTTCTTTAAGAGACCTTTATTGAATGAAGCCTTCTCTGTTCTGGCCACATACACTAGCATTTCCTGGGTTCCAAGATCTATGTAATTCTATGTCATGACCAAATGGACAGTGTTATTGGTTGCGTTTTTGAGATTTCTTACACCATCTCCAGTTTCCCTACACTTTGAAGCTAATTTGTGACTGGTGGGATAGCTTTAGGCTATAATGACTTCACTGAAGCTTTGACAAACTTCTCATACTATTGACTTCATTGTCTGCTTTCACAGTGACTTTGCTGTTTTTGTAGGGGTTTTTTGCTGTTTTGTTTTGGCATGAAGGATTGTGTCATTAATGGTAGTGTGTGGTTTCTGTTAACTTCTGTGAACTAGAAAAAAAGAAGGAAAGGCTTTATCACATTCTTTTTGCGTTTCTCCGTTATCATTACTTCCCTACCCAGTGCCTTGAAGTCATTACCATTTGAACAAACATCTGATGAGAATAAACTTAAGCAAATACTGTTTCCTGGCTGACCCCCAGGGGACTACTTCCGACCAGCGGATTATTTCTGACCACTCTGTTTTGTTTTATAGTTTTGATTTATTGTTCTATATTCTTTGTTTTACATTAAAAACAACAAAACTTGGGGCGCCTGGGTGGCTCAGTGGGTTAAAGCCTCTGCCTTCAGCTCAGGTCATGATCTCAGGGTCCTGGGATCGAGCCCCACATCAGGCTCTCTGCTCAGCAGGAGCGTGCGTCCTCCTCTCTCTCTGTCTGCCTGCCTCTCTGCCTACTTGCGATCTCTGTCAAATAAATAAATAAAATCTTAAAAAAAAAATAAAAACAAAACTTGAATGTGTAGGCTTATTTGCTTGTTTCTAGGTTTAATAGCTCTTAGTTTATATTAATATATTTAATATTCAGAAGCATCATCTTATTGGTATAATTGCATCAGATTTCTCCTCAAAAATTCCCTTTTTAATATTTTAACTGATTTGTAATATTGGACATTAAGCAGTTAATGGCAGTAACAGCATTGTATTTCTAACTTCGGTTTCTCTCCATTTTGCTCAGGATTTGGGTCTTTAGTTTCTTTTGTTAGTCCTTAGTTTTGCCTTCCATTCCCATAGATGAATCATTCAAATCTTTAGGGTCCTCAGTCCTCTTCCTCAACCACCCCTACCTCATCTGTAGAAGATGACCTCCCTCCTACTGAACTGAGAAATTGTGTCCACCAGCTGGGACTCTTGCCTGCAAACCTAATCTTCCTGTTTCTTCTCAGATTCTTCTCTCCATTCACAGAACAAAGGATTTCTAACTCCTCCTCAAGAAGGAAATAACCACTATCCCAATTTCAACCATCTGAATATAATTGGCTGTATTTCTTCCCAGTTTTTTCTAGGCAGATTTTTTTTTTTCTTAGTGCTGTGGGCTCAGCTCATAAAAATGGAAAGGAATAGCAGGAAAAAATACGAATTATATACAGCAAAACCCAAAATGCAGGGAGAAAAACTTCAGTAAGGGCATTTATTCTCCACTGGAAGCACTTGATGTGAAAACGTTTTACACCTCCCCCTTTTTCCTTGCTTTAGTTTTCACAGTTTTAGTAGGAGGCCGTTCTTCTGTTGCATAGAGTTTGGGGTTAGCAGAACATTGTAAGCTTCTAAAATCAGTCTGTCCCTACATAAGGAATTTACTGATATTTGCAGTGTAAAAGTCTTTAGTGGACATATAAAAAGAATGAATTACAGGGATCATTTGTTATCTTTTATATTTCTATTAACCTGCCACACAAAGGATCTCAAATGTTCTTGTCTTGAAAATATCTGCCGTTAAGATACAGTATTACAGCGATTTTTGGAGCACATACACAAAAATGAAACTTAGGAGAAGGTGATCGTAACATCAGATTCTAATTGGATGAAGGACTGGGAAAAAGCCATTGGTTTTGCTGGTGACTTTAAAAAGTGTGGCTTCAGTACCACAGCAATATAAAAAAAACAATTTCGGCTGATTGGGAAGGCATGTAACCTTTCAGAGAACAAGACCACCTACACAAAAGTGTAGTATAATACCTCTAAACAAAGAGGACTTTTCCAAACAGTGTATTTTGTTGCTGGAAGCTTCTTTATAAGACAGAAGTAATAAGAGCTTGAGTGAGATAGAATGCCACTTCCTCCTCCATTACCTTATCAAGGATCCTTGCTTCCTCGGTTTCAGGTAGGAGGATATTTATGATCCTCTTTTTTTTTTTTTTTGATTTTATTTATTTATTTGACAGAGATCACAAGTAGGCAGAGAGGCAGAGAGAGAGAGAGAGGGGAGGAAGCTGGCTCCCCGCCGAGCAGAGACCCCGACATGGGGCTTGATCCCAGGACTCCGGGACCACGACCGGAACTGATGGCAGAGGTTTCAACCCACTTAGCCACCCAGGCACCCCACTCTTTTTTTTTTTTAAAGATTTTTATTTATTTATTTGAGAGAGAGAGAGATCACAAGTAGCCAGAGAGAGAGGGGAAGCAGGCTCCCCGCCGAGCAGAGCGCCCCATGTGGGACTCAGTCCCAGGGCACTGAGATCATGACCTGAGCCAAAGGCAGAGGCTTAAACCACTGAGCCACCCAGGCACCTCTGTGCTGTTTGAAACCTGGGTTGAGGGGGGCAGCCCTCCCTCCTGCTGGGCCCAAGACACTGTATCAGTGAAGGTATCTGATACAGTGTCGCTGCTTTCCCGCAGCTGGTCTAGTGTTAAGGCCATTCTAACACTGGACACGGTGAACTAAAATATTCTGTGATATTAAGTAGTGCAGCCAGTTTTATGCACCAGAGAGGTACCAGCCCGGAAGTGTTAGCTTTGGCATTTCAGATTGGAAAGAAGCATAATCCCTGGTTAAGGAATACAACATTTCAGAATGAACTCTAGTGTAAATGCTGGCTTTCCTCAAATTGTTTTCTCTGTTGTTCAGCCAGATGATTTTAGGCAAGTTTGTTACGTAGTATAAGTTCAGATGTTCATTGAGTAATTGAAAGTAGGCTTATAAGTGGGCTGTAGGACTTTCCTCCTTGGTTGATGTCCTGTTACAAGAATACATTGTGAACATTTGTAATAATTTTAGGTCTTGAAAAGACTTAATATATGGCTATTTTTTCATGAATGTCTCAGACATAGTCTGAAGTTTATAACTGGAAGAGAAGTGAAGACAGCTCTTCTCAAGCTCGGTTCCTTACCTCCCTTGTTCCTGTTAGTGTAAATAAGAGTAAAGCCTGTTTATATTTCAAAGTTAGTATTTTTCCTCAAACACACTTTTTTGTGCCTCAGTAGTTTCGCATGTACTATCTCTTCTCCCTCCCCCCCCCCCAGTCATTTTTAAAATTTTTTTTTGTTAAAGATTTTATTTGAGAGAATGAGAGAGAGGGAGAGAGAGCATGAGAAGGTGGGGGGGATGGGTCAGAGGGAGAAGCAGACTCCCTGCTGAGCACGGAGCCCCATCCTGGATTTGATCCCGGAACTCCAGGATCATGACCTGAGCCAAAGGCCGTTGCTTAACCAACTGAGCCACCCAGGCGCCCACCCCCTCAAGTCACTTTTTAAAAAATTTTATTAAAGAACATGGCATATATAAAGAACAGTGAGATAGTATTAACATCTCCCATTTCCTCATCACCTAACTGTGACTGCTAACAACAGTTTGCCAATTCTGTTTAATTTTTTAGTGGTTAGCTCAGATGTTCTGTTGAAGCTTTTCTTGTTTCCCAGCTGGAGAGATTGGATTTCCTCACTGTATACCTGGAAAAGTTTTACATACCACTTGTATGAGCTTATTAAATAGTACTTATTACACAATTACTATTTTATTTTTCTCCCCCCACAAGATGTTCTCCTTGAGGGAAAAGGATGATAGATCTTACTCTATAAAATGTGTATAGTAGCTAGCTTGTTAATTAGAACATGTGAAGTATTCATTAGACTTTTGTAAGATAATAATTGTCTCCTTCCCAGAGTAGTAGGAATAAGTAATTTGAAACTGCACGTACCAGTAAACAACAGGAGGTTTATATGTGTGTGAAACATTTAACAATTTATAGAGATCGCCTTTTTGATCTTTATCTGCTGAAAATGCTTCAGTGACTAGCAGTAAAGATTCTTCCTGCCTGTGAGACCCTTATCAGGATGCCCTGAAGCACGTACGTTGTTTTAATTACAGTCTCAGCAGATACTGGGCTGTGGCAAAACATACCGTGGGAACTTAAAGAATAATGATTTAAAACAAAAACCAGCTCCTGGGGAATCTTCTGGGATGGGTGTGGCAGTGAGATGAGAAAGCAAAGAGGAATTCCTTTCTGGAGGCGGAGTACTTCCTGGGTCTGATAACTGTTCCTTTGTGACAAGTAAAATCTAGGCAACTGGTTTTTGTAATTGTTTACTTATACAAGGTGTATGGGAGGCTTGCAAAAATAATGCAAATCAAATAATTTGACCCAGTTTAACAGGACTGCTTCCACATTGAATGGTATGTCCAAAGCCCATGCCATTGACATATTTGCTGTGTTCTGTATCTCGGTATTATGAGGTTTAGAAGTTAATCATTATTTTAATTACATTGTTGTTTTCTTTCCTGAATAAATAAAAGGAAAAAAAATCAACTGGGAATAAAGATTCTGAAGTTGTACAGAATGCTATTTGCAGAGAAATAAATCTTTTATCAGGAATTTTACATTGTAAGACCATAAAATTGATTTTTTGAAAAATGCTCTGTGGAACTTAGAAATATCGACTGTGATCAAAAGTAGATAGCACAGGGCCTAAATACGAGCACAGGATGGGTGCTCAGTTTCAGATCACAAGGAGGATTTTCCAGGCTAATGCTTTAAAATGTAAGTTGAAGTTCTAATGATTATAGTGATCTAATGGTATATAATTAACTCAGTGAAGATTCAAATTGTGTGAGCTTATAAAGAAGTAACACTGCAGTTTATTTTATCATTTCTTGGTCTTTTTGATTAGAGCTGTGATTTCATACTCAGGGTTGTGACAGTGAAATGAAGTTTGAATTGTCACTAATACTACAAGAAGATAATAGTGGATGAATCTGTGGCTTATCCATGTAAGAGAAAATAGATTTTGTAAGTCCTACATGCAATTAAAGTATTTAGGAGTTGGATTTTCCTTTCCTAAATATTTTATTTATGGAATTTATATTTAGGAAGGGAAAATTAAACTCAAATATTTTCGGTTGTGTCATTTCCTTCATTTAGTCATTGAGTTTGTGTTTTTCTTGAAATGAGAATTTTTTTTTCTGTATTGTGCAGAGCTTTTTAACTATAACCATATTATTGTTAGCACAGAATAATTTGCTGAATTGATTTCACACTGATTTTCATATACAGCATCTATAAGGTTTCAGTAGATATATCTAATTGCTCAGTAACTAATTCACCTAGTTGGATGAACTCCTGTTCATACACCACATGGTGGCCAAAACCCATTGCAATGAATTTGGAAAAAGCCAGCCTTCAACCAGGGAGCCTCCTTGCAGTTTTGATTGTCCTTGGTAAGACCTTTCAGGAATTGAAGGATAAAGTACCTTGCTTTTGAGCATTTACTGAACATAATTTATTTGGACAATAAAGTTTATGAACATTTTATAACTTTAGATAATAGTTTCTTTTGGAGAGACCTCGAAACAGGAGTTGCTTAGGAAAATGGGTATAAGTGATCATGTGGCGCTCCAAAGCAGGTTGTCTTAAAAAGGACCAGGTTTGTATCCTAGCTCTGTCCTCTACTGTCTCAGTGAATTTATCACAAGTTATTTTCACTTGCTGAAACTTCGTTTTCTTACCTGCAAATGGGCTTTAGTAGAGGTTGTGAAGAATGAGTGAAGTGATACATGTGACTATCTATGCCTGCTGTACTGCTGTATAGTATATCCTCAGTAAATGTCAGTTGATTCTGAGTTCAATATTGCGACATTGGATAGATCTCCTAGTCTTATTGAATGATAGAAATTGGGTTGCTTGTCTTAGAGAATGTAAAGTGCCTTCAACTGAGAAACTGTTATTTCCCATTCAGGACAACAGAAGAGAGCTGCGTAACAGAGTTTGTTTAAAGTACTGTTGATGATAAGGCTCTAATGTTCTTAAAAGTATCATATTCAGATTTCACAAAGGGAAGAGGATGGGTTTGTGGACTTTGAGACAGGGAAGCCTAACTGCAGTCCGAGGTGGTTTTCTGTATTGAACCATTAACGGTACTGTTTTTGAGCACCTCAGGGTCAGGGTGCCTCCTGGGATACTGCCCGGATTCACTAACCTCTAGAGGCATAAATAATTTCTTCTTTAAATAGAGTTAGACCATGGTAGATTGGGAAAATTCACCAGATACTATGATGGAATTTCAGCAAGAAGCTTGACAAAAACTCAAGATGTTTCTCTGAAAGTGGTAAAGAATTTTATTCAAAAATTGCTAGTTAATGCGAAGAGGACAGCCTCTGGCCCCTCCTGTGCTTGGCCCTCTTCTCTTTTACTAGTGACTGAGATGGAGATACTGATACACACTGATCATATTTTGAAATGCTGGAAGCTAAAAGAGCTAGGAAATCTGTAGGGTGTCCAAATCTAGGTCCGGAACCTCTTGACAGGCAAGAGCACAGTACAGTGGAATTCACTGCAAATGTATAAGGGCTTATGCTTGGGCCTCTGAATCTACCTGTACAGGTTCCAGTGGTAGCTTAGCAGGATCAAGTGTGAAAAGGAATTAAGGGTTTGGGGGGGTTAACTCTCTCATGACGTTCAACAAATTGATGGAGCCAGTGAGATTTCAGGCTGTGCTAGTTGAAATTTGTTAACTTCGGCTCTAGGAACTGAGATCTCTGTGCTCTGTGACCAGCTGATCTTACCTCATTTTCGTGGCATGTCCAACAAACTGGTGCATGTGTGCAGGAGAGCAGAAAGGAGGTAGTGAGGTAGCTGGACAGTGCTTAAACCATTGGAGAAATGCTTGAAATACCTGAATGTTTATTCCAGCAAAGATTGTTTGGAGTCCTGCATCAGCTCCCCTTAAGTATTAGGGGAGCACTTACTGAAAAAGGGGAGCATGTTGTTTTAAAGGATAGAATTAAGGCCAGTAGGTGAAAGTGAAAATGACCTAGTTAAAATCTCAGAAAGGTTTTTAAGCATTTGAGTCAGGCCTAAGAGGAAATTAAATAGTTTTCTCTAGTTAGATAAGACGCACTGTAGAGGAGTGTGAGGGTTATCTGATGGATCACTGTTTACTTAACTGATGGGTATTATATTTATCTGATGGATAAGGATGTTGGGTGAACTGTAGTTTCTTCCAGACTGAAAATTCTGAAACTGGTGTGTGAATAAATACATGACTGAATACGAACAGTTTGTAATGATTCCTTTTAAATGTTTTGCCATTTTGTTTTGCTATTTATTAATACAGGTTCAGTGAAGACATTTATTTTCTGAAATATTTAAGTTTATACTTTAAGATAAATACTTATTTTTAGAGTGATATTGCATATTTTATCTGTAGGTAGTCTACTATTTTTCTTTTCTTTTCTTTCTTTTTTTTTTTTTAAGATTTTATTCATTCATTTGAGAGAGACTGAGCACAAGCAGGGGGGAGAGGCAGAGGGAGAGGGAGAAGCAGGCTCCCCACTGAGCTGGGAGCCCGAGGTGGGGCTGGGATCCCAGGATATGGAGATCATAGCCTGAGCCAAAGGCATATGCTTAGCCATTTGAGCCACCCAGGTGCACCAGTCCGCTACTATTTTCTTTCTTTGTTACTGCAACTAGAACAGTTTAAACACGGGAAGGCATCTAAAGATTGTGGTGAAGACTGTTCCCTGATTAATAATATAATTGATAATGTCTTATCTTTCCAGGTGATAAACCTATTGATGGCAATTTTGCTGACTGTGGAAGTAACTCATCCAAACTCAATGCCAGCTGTCAACATTCAGTATGAAGTCATTGGCAATTACTATTCATCTGAGAGAATGGCTGGTACGTTTTTAGTTGAAAACATCTCCTGCTAATTACATACACACACAAAAGTATTTAGAGGATGGATTAAATTGTATTTAAGTTATTCTGCTTGCTGAGGCATAACAGTATTTTTTGTGGGGTTTTCAAAGATACTCAGTGAGAATTATAATTGAGCACTTCTGGCCAGAAAATGTTACGGACTACTAGAAGATTTTTTGAGAAATATACATTGTATACCTTGATTCTTGTCAGTGCTGTGGACGTACGAAGAAATTACAAAAAGACTTGTAAGCCTTTAAGGTCAGCTGGCAAGTATAGTAGAAAATGGGAACAAATAGGCTTACAGGAAAATAGGAAATACGAATTATTGGAAAATTTGCTGATTATCTTTTGCTCGGGGTCACAATTCTAAATAATATTTCAATCATTTGGATGAAGGAAGACAGTGTTGAAGTTAAAAATAGAAGATGTTCATGGAAATTACCTTTTTAAACATTTTAATTCTGTGATAGCATTTTCATTGTTTATCTTTCTCTGAAATACACATGCAGAAAAATTCTAGTTAAGATTTTATATTGGGTGCCTGAGTGGCTCAGTCCGTTACGCGTCTTCAGCTTGGGGTGTGATCCCAGGGTCCTGGGATTGAGTACTGCCTTTGGCTTCCTGCTCAGCAAGGAGTCTGCTGCTGCTTCTGCTCCCCCCCCCCCCCCCCCGCTCATGATCTCTCTCTCTCTCTCTCAAATAATAAAAAATAAAAAAGATTTCATATAATAAATGTTAGAAATTTAATATTTGAACAGAAAATTTTGCCTCAAGCTTTTCAGTGCAAAGTTTTTCATGTTTAAAATTTCACTTCAGAAAAATTTTCTGAGTACTCATGTCTGTAATGTTACAGGATCCAAGTTATATTTTTAGGTTTATTGGTTTTTATTATAAATTCTTGATTTTCATTACATTTGTGATCCTCTCGGATAAATGTATCAAGTTGTTTTTAAAACAAATTTGGTGGTTAATTCACTCACTGTCCAGAGGGCTAACTGCTGTTTCTAGGATTCAGGTAGAGTTTTGTGGCCATCTGTTGACATTGTAGTATGAAAACACTAAAATTTGTTCACACTGTTTAAATGCTATTTTAACGAGTCTTCTGATTGTCTCTTCAGATACATAATCCTTTACTTCTGTTGTCAAATGTCATAAAAGAGGTACTGAGTACTTACTAGAAACATCCTTCCTGGCATTTGTTTTTTCTTCCTGAGTTAGTCTATTTCTATTTAAAAACCAAAATAACTGGGGCACCTGGGAGGCTCATTGGGTTGTGCCTCTGCCTTTGGCTTAGGTCATGATCTGATCTCAGGGTGCTGGGATCAAGCCTCACATTGGCCTCTCTGCTCAGCAGGGAGCCTGCCTTCCCCTCTCTCTTTGCCTGCCTCTCTGCCTCCTTATATCTCTGTCTGTCAAATACATAAATAAAATCTTTTAAAAAACCTCAAAATAACAACAATGTATAAAATGTTAGTTTTTAATGGCTGTTATTTTGTACTTTAGGCCGTAAAATTATGCACAACCTGCTATTATCAACATTTTTTCCAGCATGCAGTGTCAGCGTGTGTTTCTCTTAAAATCAAGGTGTAGAAAAAGATTCATGGCTATTGACATTCTTGGAGGTCTGTACAACCGACCGCCTTGGCTTGAGCTGCCGGGATGGGGTCACAGGTTTCCTGCATGTTGTGTGAGTGCCGTGCCTGCTATAGAGAGAATCAGACACATTCGTTACTGTACTGGTGTTGATTACGGTTCTGCCAGAGCCTCTATTCTTGACAGTATAAAAATGCATAATACTTAGTCATACGGTAGTTTGTGTCTCTTTGGAAGTGGAAAGTTGACTTTCCCATGACCCAGTGTTATAATGGCAAGTTAAGTTCTGATCATTGGCCTGCCAGCTGATTTTATTTTTATTTTCATTTTTATTCATTTGAGAGAGAGACAGTGAGAGAGCACGAGAGGGAGGTCAGAGGGAGAAGCAGTCTGCCCGTGGAGCTGGGAGCCCGATGCGGGGCTTGATCCCGGGACTCCTGAGCTGAAGGCAGTTGCTTAACCAACTGAGCCACCCAGGAGCCCCTGTTTTTATTTTCAAGATGATTTTTTTTAAGAGAGGAAGAGAGAGAGAGCATGCACTGCACAAGCTGAGAGAGCGGCGGAGGGAGAAGGAGAAGCGTACTCGCTGCCGAGCAGGGCGCCGGTGCAGGGCCTTATCCCGTGACCCTGAGATCATACCCAATCCAAAGGCTGACACTTAACCTCCTGAGCCACCCAGATGCCCTGACCTGCTGGCTGATTTTAAATAAAAAGGTTCATGGTTAGTTATTTTTAATCAGCTGAACAGTATGGGATGAGATGCTTCTGCAACATACGCAATCTGTTTTTCAAATAAGAATTTAACTTCATATTCACGTTGTTATTGGGTGAACACTTGACGGCCCCCTGGAGGAGCTTCTTAAATGTGGTGGTGGCTGGAAACTTGAGGTTCATATCTGGGTCCTTAGCCCTCATATTTTGTTTGCTTTATTGAGCGGAGCGTCTCTTGTTCTCAGTATCTTACATGTATTTTTCACCTGTCCTCCCATTTCTCCCCTATTTTGCTATAGGGCATCTGGAGGATACTCTGTATCCTCTTAGAAAAATGTGAAGAGGGCTGTTCTTAACCTAATTTAGTGCCGGGTATCAGTGATGCTTGTACTACTGACAAGTGACAAGGTGATCTATGACAGTTATCTAATAGTGGGAATATTCAGCAGTTACTCAGTTATCCATCATTATTAGTACCCTTCTGGTTCTTAATCTCTATCCAGAGGCAAAGAATTAACTTCAGATCTGTGCTAAGAAACTCAGGTCGTGTGTGACTTAGTATTGTTGAGCTTACTCTGGTGGTTTGTGAGGCAGTTAATGAACTTGGATAATGCGGAGGAAGCAGACAACTTGAGAGGGAGGTGGGGAACAAAGAAAAGGCCTGTAAAGTAGTAGAGAAATCATGAGGAGGAAATGAGAAGCAGTGAGTTCACATGTTGGGATGGGGGAGAGGAGGTTAATGGAGAACCTTGAATTTTTGATTGTGCATTTTCTCTGGGGCTGGAGGTGGCAGGTGTAATGCTCTGTATTTAATACATGTGTGTCTTTCAAGCAAGTACCAACCTTTCCCTCCTGTGGAACCCTGCTTCGCTCACAAGACCCAGCTTGTGTCATTTCTTTGTATTTTTTTCCTGATTCCCCAGGGAAAGCCAATTGTTCCTGGTATAGCACTTGCCACTTTGGATTTTAATTCTCAATTCGCATGCCTTCAGACTCTTAGACCCTGGGCAGAAATCTGTCTCCTTAGCTGAGTGGTGAATGATAAGAGTCAGTGAGTTATAGCCAATTTAATAAACAGGAAAAACAAAGTCATGAATTCTTCAAGCATCATTACTTAATGCCGAGACATTTTTTTTCTTAACATGCCTTGGTCTTAAATATTTTCATAGCTCATCCTAAAAATACTAATTTTTTAAGCTAGCTTTAAAACGTTATTTTGTCATGAAGAGTCTTGTTCTTTTTGTTATGTAAGTAGCTTAATTAGATTTTCTGTTTCTGTTTTCTTAGATAATGCCTGTGTTCTTTTTGCCGTCTCTGTTCTTATGTTTATAATCAGTTCAATGCTGGTATATGGAGCAATTTCTGTAAGTATCCTATATTTTTGACTTCTAGAGTTTGACCTTTACTGAGTAGTACTTAATAATTTCATATTTGTGTTGTGATGTTGTGGTTGTTCTCTTTTGTCTTCAGTATCAAGTGGGTTGGCTGATTCCATTCTTCTGTTACCGGCTTTTTGACTTCGTTCTCAGTTGCCTGGTTGCTATCAGTTCTCTTACTTACTTGCCAAGAATCAAGGAGTATCTGGATCAATTAGTAAGTGTGTATGCTAGTCTAGTGTTTTTTCTTTAAGTAAAATACTTAAATAGAAATTTTGAGTCCCCTTTAGGTACTATTCTTATTTTAATTACCCTACTTTTAAAAACTGCTTTAAAATAATTACTACTATTCTTAATTACCATGTTGAAACCAATAAGATACAGGTAGAATACCCTCTTACTATACCATTTGGATATTGCAGCATTAAAAGTCTCTAAAGACGGATGTCATGGAGTCTAAGGAGTAGGTCAACTTCAGTTTTGAGTATACTGGTATAATTTGGCTCTAGAGGTTTCTCGCTCTGTTCAGAGGTGGAGCAGTCCCGTGAACCCCTTAGTAAGCTGAAGTCTTGTAAATGTTTTCTCAGACCCCCCAGATACTCTTCTCAGTCTGCTCCGATATCCGAGGGCACGCCTTGCTAACAGAGGCACAGAGTAAATTGAGGTAAAGCACAGATGCCCACCGACAAAGTTCACTGCTCCGGCGGCTGGATGCTGAGATGCTGGGTGGAGCTCTCGCTGCCTGGAGTCCAGATAAATGAAAGTTCTTGTCAAAAGTGCTGTGTTGTATGAATTTTCTCCCTGCTTCCAGATTTCCTGCCTAGTCCATTTTGCATACCACCAAATTTATCATTCATTCATTAGATGTTTATGTTAATGTATGAGGCACTTTGCTGCATTCTTGGGATACATCGGTAGAACCAGTGAAGGAATTGGAAAATTGGCAGTTACTGCATTAAAACAGTGGTAAAAGGCTGTGAAGGAGAAGGGTGAGCTGCGTGAGTGGGTGTCACAGGGTGTCAGATGTGGGCTGGGAAGCCAGACTTGAATTGCACTCATGAGTCTGAGTGGGAATGAAGACAGGGAAGATACAGAAGCAGATGTTCCAGGTCACAGAGACCCCTCGAGGTGGGAAGGAACATTCTGTGTGTAGTCAGCTGACTATAAGGTGACCATGGTGATCGTGACCATGGTGGCTGGCACATAGATTAAGGGGGGGAAGCAAAGCAGCATGTGATGAACTGGAGAGAAGCAGCTGGGGACAGGGCCTAGTGTCCTGGTTGGCCATGGTCAGAAGGTTCCTCATTCTAGATCTCTCTTGCCATGTCTGGCTAAAAAATTGGAAACCACCTGAATGAAAGCCGTTGCATTCCCCCATGAGCTAGTCCCATTTAGTTTTTGTCTCTTTATAAATGAAGTCTTAAAGCAGAGTTTTGTCCCAAGGAGACATTTAGCTAGGGTTTGGAGTTGGTGTGTGGGTACTTTGTTATTTTTTTGGTCCTTTGGGATTTTTGCATGCTGCTTTTTTATAAAAATTATTTGGGCCTTTGTGTTGACATTTCCATTAAAAAATGTGTTTTCAAAAATTAGATGAGCTTTAACGGAGAACATAGATTGAATTTTTTTTACTATTCTTTTACAGACCCCAATGGTTTCTCCTTCTGTTATAGTTATTTGGTCTCTCAGACTGGCAAGTTCCTTCCCTGTTGGCCGGCTTTTAAATCTTTAATTATTATTTCATAATGCCCTTCTGAAACCCAGCTCACTGACTTGTATGTACACAATAAATGCTAAGTAACTATTTGATTAAATGAAGTTGACCCTTCACAGTAGAGTGCATTATGTCTGCAGTGAATCACAGAAGTCTGCGTGCTTTTGTAACCGGCGGCATGCCTTCTTTTTGCCCCTTTCTGAGGAGTATTGAGACTGATGATTGGCTTTTAGAAAAATTAATTTCCCGAGGTAGGATTAAATGACCCCATGAAACTTAGGTAAGTCTTAGCACCTCCTGACCTGGTGACTCAGGGACTAATCTGTAGTTGTATACAGGAGATAGTGTATTTCCAAAGGCCAGAAAGATGTAGAATAGTGAGAAGTAAAGAGAAGATGAGCTCAGTATGCTGGACAGCAGTATTCAGATGTGGGTGGCATTTCAGTGGCGTGCATTAGTGAGGATGACACTTAAAGGTACCACGAGTTAAGTTCTGTTCGTAAGTTTTTATTGGAAGTCAGTTCTGACTTTGGTGCCTTTTCTTTGTATTTCTAAGATGCTCTCTAGGCTCTGGTGAAGTGCAAGTTGTGTGTATGTGTTTAATTAATAAACTTCATGGTTTAGAGCAGTTTTAGGTTATCGGCAAAACTGAATGGAAAGTGCCCACCTCCCACTCCCCCACTGTCCACATCCTAAACCATAGTGGTCCATCTGTCACAAGTGATGGGCCTGCACGGACATGTCATCATCACCCAGAGCTCATAGCTTACTCGAGGGTTTACTTGTGCTGTACATTGTGTAGGTTTGGGCAAGTGTGTAGTGACGTAAAGTAGTCACTGTGGTGTCAAACAATAGTTTCACTGCCCTAAAAATCCTTTCCAGTCTGCTTGTTCACCTCTCCTCTCCCCGGCTTTGTTTTATAGCCTGATTTTCCCTACAAAGATGACCTCCTGGCATTGGACTCCAGCTGCCTTCTCTTCATTGTTCTTGTGTTCTTCGCCTTATTCATCATTTTTAAGGTGAGTTGCTGACTAAATGTTTGGGCAGCCAGTTAGACTGAGACACTGTCTAAGCCTTTTCGTTGCCTTTTCTCCTTAGAGTTCACAGTTAGGGGACAGTGTTGACTCTGACATAGTAGTAAAGGTAGCATCTGAGGGATGTCCTCCCTTTTGTTTCCAGAGAGTGTTTGGAAATGCCAGGATCCTTCCTAGTGTAAGGCACATCATGTTTTTGGAAGTAGTTCATGATTTCATTGAAAATCTATTAAAATTCCAAAGGTTCAGAGATGGAATTTCTTTTGTAGCACAGTGGTTACCAGACCTGAAGTAAAACCCCCGTTCTGGTTTGTCTAGAAAATCCTATCAGTGAAACTTGTAATAGTTAAGTGTGAGCAGGTCGGGAAAAGGCCTGGCCTGTGCTAGGTTCAGATGGATGTCTGTTCCCTTCTCCACGGAGCATGCGTCCGGGGGAAAGCATACGTCAGCTTACTAACTTTTTAGAGCAGGTGGTCTGTTGAGTTTCTAGAAGATGGAAATTTTGTTTGCATTATTTCAGGCATACCTAATCAACTGCGTTTGGAACTGCTACAAGTATATCAACAACAGAAACCTGCCAGAGATCGCCGTGTACCCTGCCTTTGAAGCACCTCCGCAGGTGAGTGACCTTTTAGTATAGTCCGTCTTATAGTATAGTCAGTAGCCATTATTGATGATTCTCAGAGCCTAGATCTTGACTTGCTCTTCAGTGCCATAGGTATGGTTTCGGGCATGGAGAGCTTTCATCTGCAGGACTGAGCATTTCCCTTTGCAAACCTGGGTGCGTGGGGGAGGGGCCGCCTGCGCTGCTCATTCCATTTCATTCCCTGGAGTCTCCCGGAGGGTTGCATTTTGCAGGGGAGATAAGACAGGAGGCAGCCCTGTGAGCCGTGCCAGGCTCGTGGCTTCTAGAACTTCTGAGGATGGGGCACCATCGTCTGCAGCTTGTGTTGCTTTCAGAAAACATCCCCACTGTTGGAAGGGGAAGCTGATTTTTCTGTGGGGAGATGAATGTCATGGGTTCTGTGAGTCTGTGGGGAGGCCTACTTCTAGGGGCTCTTTAGTTGCTGCTGTATTAGCTCTTCCTGGTTTTCAACATGTAGAATGTATGTGGCGAGTGTAGGGCCAGCTTGTCACACTTGGAGTCACTTGGCTGGAATGCCCCTCCTACACAGATGTGGCCTTTACCCCGGAAGAAGTGGTAGAAGCGCCTGATCCAGATTATGGTTGATGAAGTCCAGGATCCAGCATCTTACCAGAGGCTTCCTTTCCTGTAGTTTCGCAGCCCCTGAGGCACTGGTACTTTGTCAGTCACACTGTGGTACCAAAGGACCCTGCCTTTCCTGTCAAGGTGTCCTGGTAGCCTCAGGGTGTGTTCAGAAGCAAAATTCGGCCTCTCTCCCCTCCATCCCTCTGTCTTTAGCGGTCTTGGATCAGATGCTCACCTCCAGTTACCAGTCCTCTCTACGCTCAGGAACTTTTTAGCTCACAAATTCTTCAGCTAAAATCTGAAAGCTGAATTATTCCATGTAGGATTGTAAAGGCGCTTTAAGTCCAATATCATTTTTTTCTCTCTTCAGTATGTTTTGCCAACCTATGAAATGGCCGTGAAGATGCCTGAGAAAGAGCCACCGCCTCCTTACATACCTGCCTGAAGAAATTCTGCCTTTGTCAATAAACCCTATACCAGCTTTTTGTCTTGTTTATTTTACAGAATGCTGCAAACTTGTTTGATATAAAATACATTTTCCTTTGTTTAAGCATTTATTTTCAAACACTAACAAGCCTTTTGGACATCTATTCAAAGTCTTTTTTTTGTGTGTTTTGTTAAGTCTATACATTTTAATAGTATTTGGAGACAATCTAGGTTAAGCAAGAGCAAAGTGCCATTGTTTGCCTTTAATGGGGGGGTGGGGAGGGGGTATTCTCTACACATTCTCTTTTTTAACTTTGCACTTTCTTTATATAATAGTTTGCATTTTGGCTCTTTGCTGCCCTGGATACTTTCAGGAAGAATGACTTAAGTATTCAGGGTGAATGAGTTGGTTATAAGATCTGAAGTTCTCAGCTATGAGAACAGGAACAATACATAACATTTTAACTTTTGACTGTGGAAGATGACGGTTGCATGTTTCTAATTTGTATGTGTTTTCCATCTTTGTGATAAGATGCTTTAATAAATCTCTTAAATATTTACTGTTGTCATTTTTTAAAAAGTCCATTATCCTCTGTTAGATAGAATTTAACATTTTCCATTACAATAAACTCAGACTGTCATGGTCTTCTGGTACTTTGAGAATATATAATGCAGGCTTAACTAGAAAGCATTTATTTAGTCCAGTTACTCAAATATTATTTAAAGTTATGGTGAAGATATTACTTGCATCACAGGCCAGAAATTATTAATGGTTTGTTAGAAAACTTATATGATAAGGTTAGCAAGCTGTGTTTTTATGTAGAATCATTTAATATTTAGTTAACGAGTTCGTCAAGAATAATTCAGTAGGGGCACCTGGGTGGCTCAGTCATTTAAGCACCTGCCTTCAGCTCAGGTCATGATCCGGGCTTCCTGAGATGGAGCCCTTCATGGGGCTCAGTGGGGAGTCTGCTTCTCCCTCTCCCTGCTGCTCCTCCTGTTTGTGCGCTCTGTCAGTTGAACAAATATCTTAAAGAATTCAGTAATTAAAGAATAATTTAAAAATGCCTCAGGTTAGCTTCAGAGAGGAGCCAAAGAGAAAGCAAGCCAACTGCGACTTACAGACCGCACAACTAAAACATTTCTCCTAAAAATACTCCAGCCTGCATCTTGTTAAGAGTGTAGCAATAGTGGCCTCACACACATCGACCATATAGACACATGAACGTATTTGACACATTCTTTAAGGGTTAATGACATTGTTTGACGCAAGGTCACTTTTACAAACACCCGCCACCACCAAAACAAAGAGTAAACTTTATATTTAGGAGGTACAGTTTTGTCTGGGAGTAGACCCATTTTTGGGTAGTATAAGATATTTTACTGGTCTTATGATTTTAGGACATTTGAAAATTAAGGATGATTTTTCTGGGCTAGGTCTCAACTTCATTTCTTTATAAAAAAGAAATCTTGGAGGTCCATGAAGTTTCCTTAGTTACTGTTGGTTTATTTGAGTTCTCTGATGATATTAACCAAACTCTTCCTAGCTTTTTAGTAGTGGTGGGATTACATCCAAATATGAATACATCAGGACCCTGATTTGGTGGGGCACCTTTTAGGACCGGGGTAGGCGTGGCTTTTGCCTGCAATCCATGGCCGAACCCAGTGGGCCCAGCTGGGTATCGTTCCTCCTGGAGGAGAAGTGGTGGGCCTTCATGACCTTTAATCACGACTTCATTTGAAACCGGTTTATCTTCTGGAAAATGACACAGGCCGTAGACTTTATGAAGAACAGTCCCAATGTGTTAAACCTAATCATTTTCCCTAAGGCAGGGGAAAAACTTGCACGATTGTTAAGGGGTCATGTTCCCAGTAAAGGGAAATTTGTTGTCATGTAACAGTTAAATATCCTCAATATGCCAAAATTGTTTGCCTTAAAAAGAATTTTTTTTTTCTTCAGCTAGTTTTGGAGAAAAAATGTTAGTAGATTAGTCTATCTGACTCTGAAATTCAGGTGGAGACAACACTGAAAGATAAACGTTTAGATGTTTGGTCTTTTTATTTTCATTTTTTTTTTAAGGTTTTATTTATTTAACAGAGAGAAATCACAAATAGGCAGAGAAGCAGGCAGAGGGTGGGGGTGGGGGTCAGATCATGACCTGAGCGGAATGCAGAGGCTTAACCCACTGAGCCACCCAGGCGCCCCTTGTTTGTTTGTTTTAAATAATTATTTTTATTAACATATAATATACTATTTGCCCCAAGGGTACAGGTCTGTGAATCATCAGTCTTACACATCTCACAGCACTCACCATTATCACATACCCTCCCCAGTGCCCATAACCCAACCAACCTCTCCATATCCTCCCCTTTCAGCAACCCTCAGTTTGTTTTATGAGATTAAGAGTCTCTTACGGGTTTATCTCCCTCCTGATGCCATGTTGTTTCAGTTTTTGGTTTTGTTTTTTAAAATAGGAAGCAACTCCAGCTTTAGCAAGGAGATCATAAATCTCACTGTTCTGACTTCTGAGGTTGGCACTGCCTCTGAAATTCCCATAAAAACGTCTCATGAGATCCCGATGGCTTCCTTAATCACAAAGTTCTGTTAGGCTTGCTTGCTGGTTTTTTTTTTTTTTTTTTTTTTTTTTTTTTAAGATTTATTAGTCAACAGACAAGAGTGCAAGCTCGGGGAGAGGCAAAGGGAGAAGGGCAGAGAGAATCCCAAGCAGACTCCCCGCTCAGTGCAGAGCCCAGTGTGGGACTTCATCTCAGGACCCTGAGATCATAACCTGAGCTGAAATCAAGAGCCAGATGCTCAACTAAGCCACCCAGGTACCCCGCTGTTACACTTTCTAACCTGTTTCTGCTTTTATCATCCAACATCGTTGCCTGTGCAACCTCTTGGTTTTCACAACTTTTCACTGAGCTTTGCCATTCTTTGTCATCTGTTCAGTTTCCTTTTGTAGCTTTTTCATCTCCATCTGCTTTTGTCCACTCTGTGCTCCGGTTTTGGCCTTCTTGCTTCACTTTCTCAACATTTACTTATATGAATGTGGCTAGCTATAAAAGCTCCATAAAGTTCCAGGTGTTTCTGAGGCCTATCAAACAAAACTTGAGCCCTGTGAAGCCCTTGTTTCCAGAATTGAGCTCTCCGGAGCATGCCTTTTCTCTGGCATCATTAGTACATTTGATGTGATGGAAAGAGGATGATCTTAGGGATTATCTGATTGGGTTCAGAATCCAGTTCACACTCTAATCCTGGGCAAAAGCTTAACCCGTATTTATATTTTGAGCCTGTACTTTGTTCCAAGTGCAAGAGACATAGTGATGGGCAAAACAGTAAAAAACAAAACAAAAACCCACAAAGTTACCCGGTCTCCTCTTAGTGGGGAGAGACAGATGATTTAAAACAACATAGTGAATTAGTAATAGCGCTATGGGGAAAAGGAAACAAGAAAGGGGGATGGGTGGATAAAATTTCAAAAGATGTCAGGAAAGGCCGCTCTTGGAATACGTGACATGTGAGTGAAACCTGAAGGAGGAAGGTGGTCTTGGGCAGAAGGACCTGCAGGAGTGCACTTGGTGTGTTCAAAGAATAGCCAGCTTGAATGAGGGGAGTGGAAAGGAGAGCCAAGGGCAGTGGGCCATGAACTTGAGGCATTGGGTTGGCCACTGTAGGTCATTATGATGATTGTCTCAGTAGAAGGGAAACCTACTGGAGAATTCCAAACAGATGAGTCTTAAAAGGACTCGAATAACTTCTCTGAATCTGTTTTCTCATGTAGAGAAAGACCGCTAACTCACAGAACTGTAAATAATAAATGATATAATTCATGGGCAAAATCTAGAGCAGTGCCTAGCACATACAAAAAATCAGTAGGTTTTATAAAGCAGTCGTATAGAAGATTTGTTAGATACTGGATTCAGACAAGCTTGGTTTTAAACTTGAGTTCTGCCACGGATTTGCTGTGAGTCTGGGCAACTTTATTAACCTCCGTGAGCTTTAGTGAACACCATATGACTTCCTAAGAGAAGGCAGTGTGTACAGTGCTTAGCACAACTGCAGACTGACAGCTTGTCCTCAAAGAATACATCTACATATGTTGTTGGGAGATTTTAAAATATTACTTAAAAAGTTTTGGCAAATTAAGTAAACTCTTTTAAATTGGCCTTTTTTCCCTTTTCTTGTTTAGCAAATGGGCTACCAAGGAATTTGAAGAATGATTTGTTGAGTCGGCCTGCTTCCTATCCTCTCCTTCTGGCACCTGGGACATCCCTCCATTACAGCTCATGTGTTGTTGTGTCTGTGTCTCTGTTAGTGAACAACTTAGAGAGGAGACCTTACTCTTTTTTCCATCTACTACACTTGGCACAGTGGCCCACACAAAGTTGGGAGGGAAAAAAAGGGTGTAAGTGTTTACTGAATGAAAAACTTTGTCTCCACAAACTTTACACAGCTAATAGACATTTTTTTTTTGCTTATAGACTATTTTCAATATGAATTGGATATGATCTAAATGTTGGGTATACCAGTCTACATTTAAAGGTGCTTGCAATACAAAACCAAGAGAATTTCCATTGATAAACTGCACATTTTCTTCTGTTTGGTGATGGACTAATCCCTGTTTTCTAGCCTGTGACTAATTTGTTCACAGTCATCGTGAACTTTATTCTAATTGTTCCGATGTCCCTGGCGGCAGGTAATTTGTACCTTAAGTACAAAAAGCAAATGTGCCCTTTTCAGGACTTTTACTCTCAGAGAAGGAACATGTTACAAATAAGCCCAAGCCAAGTAATACCTTTGCTTTTCTGAGGTTGCTTTTTGTTCCTATAAAAGTCATGACGTCAGGTATAAGAAGATAAATTAGAAATAAGACGTGTGCCAGACAACATGGAATTCAGGCCCATGAGAGAGGCAGTATGGGGAATGAGCATGCAGTCTAGAGTCAGAAGATGGAAATTTCAGTCCTCACTTCATACTATTAACCCCTCCTGCTGGGGAGTTTAACTCCAGTCTGAGGTTGAGTTTCTGCATTTGCGAAATCATGAAGATGCAAACCCCTTACCCACACACATCTGGGAGTTGTTTTTAGGATCAAGTGAGGTAACAGACATGGGAGAGTTGGCAACTACCAACCACTGTAAATATTATCGCAGGGTGTGTGAGCAAGGAATGGGGAGAGGAGGGACTGGAAAGGGAAAGAGTGTTTGACCTGGAAACCAGAAAAAGACTAATGGTTTCTGGTCTGTTAGAAAGAGGTGTTTACCTGTCATTCAGTGAGGTAGCTTAAAATCTGGACCACGCATCAGGAAACCTGATTAATATTCCTTTGCCCTCCTACCAGTAGAATGACAATAAATAATTCGTTTGCAAATGAATGGCTGACTAGGTTACTTCTTGTGTTGACTTTCTGATAACTTAATTTTCCTTAAACAGTTAATTACCTTCTAAAGAGGAGGCTAATTTTTAAAATTACATATATTATCCATTTAGTTACTATTTCGGGTGTTTTTTATTCTTTGTAGATCCACATTTCCACCTGGTATTATTTTTCTTCTGCCAGAGAACTCCCTTTAACTTTCTTTTTTTCTTTGTAGTGTGGTTTTGCTACCCATGAATTCCTTTGTATGTCTGACAGTGTCTTTATTTTACCTTTGTTACCAAACAGTTCATCCCTGGATATAGAATTCTAGGTAGTCAGGGTTTTGTTTATTTGTTTTGTTTCTCTCAGTTTTTATTCAGTACTTTGAAGATACTGCTCCACCATTTTCTCGTACACATTGTTTCAAAGGAGAAATTTTCCATCATCATTAACTTCATTTTTTTTTAACTTTCAGTGATGAAAAGTTTGGCTCTGTCCCTGCACTGCTCTGTCACAACATATTTTAATATATTCCTTGGTTTCTTTTTTTTTTTTTTTGAGGTATAATGACACAAATATTGTAAGGTTTTGTGCGTGTGTTTCTCGTGCTAGAGGTTCATTGGGTTGATCAGTTTCAAGTTTCAAATGTTTTTCAGCCATTATTTCTTCACATAGTTCTGGCTTCCCCTCCCTCTCCTTCGGGAATTGCATGGAGCCGGAAAGATCAGGATAAGCTTCTTGTAGTGAAGAGATTTGAGATACACTTTGAGGATTTGACAGAATTGGAGATGCGGGTAGAAGGCTTGATAACCTTAATACAAGGGGACCGAGAGTGGAAAGAGGACAGCAAGATTCCTGCCCGTGTGGCTGGGAGAGCGCTAGAAATGCATGAAAGGGAGTTCGTTACAGGGGAAGATGTGGAGGGGCACTTGGCTGGCTCAGTGGAGCGTGCAAACTCTTCATCTCAGGGTTGTGAGTCTGAGTTCCTCTTTGGGTGTAGAGATGACTTAAAATATTAAAAAAACAAAAAGAAGAAGAGGAAGATGTTGAGTTCATTCTTGGATATGGTTGAACCTGAGGGGGTTTTGTCACCTTTGAAGAGCGAGTACAACAGCCAGAGTTACCAGTGTAAGTGTGTTGCCCAGGAGTGCGACTCGGACAAGAGGCTCTGACGGACTAGGGAATTAGCACTAGAGAGGTGGCGGCTGAAACCACACTCAGTGGAATTCCTTATATGATGGTACGCAGGGGCTCAAGAAGGCCTAGTCCCCGAGACATTCCACTTCTAGCAAGAAAGAATAATAGTTCATAATCATTCACAAAAGCAGATTCATTGAAGCACAGTTTATCATTAAAAACAAGTAGAAACTAAATGTCCCACAATGGAGAATTGTATCAATGAATAGAATATATGATGGAATACAATATAACCATTAAAAATGATGTATTAGGGGGCGCCTGGGTGGCTCAGTGGGTTAAGCCTCTGCCTTCGGCTCAGGTCATGATCCCAGGGTACTGGGATCGAGCCCCACATCGGGCTCTCCGCTCAGTGGGGAGCCTGCTTCCTCCTCTCTACTCTGCCTGCCTCTCTGTCTGCTTGTGATCTCTCTCTCTCTCTCTGTGTCAAATAAATAAATAAAAATTAAAAAAAAAGATGTATTAGAAGACTATAAAAAATGTTCACTATACATTAAGTACAAAAAGCAAGTAATAAGGTCATAATATACAGTGTGATCTCATTTTTAATAGAAATATATGAATATACAAGCAGAGAAAAAAAGATAATACCACATAGCTTATCTTTGGATGGTAGTGTTACAGATGGTCTTTATTTTCTTATTTTTGCTGGTCTACATTTTCTGAACTCCACAGGAAGTTGCATTACTTATACGGTTAAGAAAAAAAAAATTGATTACAATTTTTTAAAAGCTGACCTAGAGAAAATCTTACGGGTTTCTAGACTGTGTGGAATATGGGAAGCAGGGAAACAAGTGTAAAGGAAATAGACAATTCGGGTAGAATCAGGATTGCACCCCAGCCCTTCCAACAGGGGAGCTGCCCGAACTCTCTGAGGAAGGCTTTGGATTTGATGATCTGAGTGTTAGTGACTGCTCTTGAGAAGTGTGACGGAGGAGAGAGAGTCGTCCCCGGCCCAAGTTGTCTTCTGAGAAGTGTGACGGAGGAGAGAGAGTCGTCCCCGGCCCAAGTTGTCTTCTGACCACACAGGCAGTCCCTCAAAGGCCTTCTGTGTTGGGTGACCACTTCCTTGCAGCTGCCCTTGCATTCGATCCTGCCCCGGGGCCTGTTGTCGAGACCATCAGAACCCAGACATTGCAAATGCCCTCAAGTGTCAGCTGCCTAGAGAGATTGCTGAGTGCAGGTTCCTAGGCCCAGTCCCAAAGCATCTGCATGAGAGTATCTGGGTACCTGCCTTTTAATTCCCGAGTATCAGGCAGCTGCCTTGTAATAAGCCCCCTGAATGATTCTCAGACTCAGGTGGCAGAACCTTGGCATTCAGATCTGCGCAATAGGCAGATCTGGCATGAGGAGTCAGAACTGAATCTGGGAGTTTCTATAAATTAGCACAACTAGGTGTTTTGGTTATGAATCAGTAAGTCCAGGATGTGAGAAAATAGCTCTTGGAATCCAACCGACACCATGGCCTTGCATGTGTCCTGGGAGACTTTTGGAGCTGGGCAGCACCCCACAACCAGGAGGTAAGAGTGGGCATGGCTTTGGGGGGTGACTACCGGCCGGAAGGGGCTTCCACGGACACTTCCTAGTGGGTCTGCGCTGAAGGCTAATGCAGCTCCTCTATCACGGGACGCCAAGCAGCAGGAACAAAAAACAGTGCACTGAGGCTCTCCCACCTGTGCAGCTGGAAAGCTGTTAGTGGTCAGGATTAAAGGCGCCTAGCTGGATCAGTCTGGGGAACATATGGCTCTTGATCTCGGGGCTGTGGTTTTGAGCCCCACCTTGAGGGTAGCAAGTACTTAAAAATAAATTCTAAAAAAGGAAAGAAAAAAAAAGTTGGAATTACATGGCCCAGAGGGAGGGGCCTCTGAAAAGCCGATCAGGATTCAGAGACCAAAGATTCTTACTGAATCTAGAGAGGAGACCTCAGAGCGCACCCATTCATCCCATTATAAAAGGTGTATAAATAAATTGTGCTAAGTTGTATTATGGTTTGCAGCAATTTGCTGTAAAAGCCTTCTACGCCCCGCCCTCGGACCTGGCTTGCTTCGGCCAATCACATGTGAGTGGTTTTGAGGAAGGCCGCTTCCTTGCAGAAATGGTAAGATCTGTCATGTGGATCTTTCATCTTTCATTTACTTCCTTTGGCACAAGACCACCATGTCTCAGATTGGGTCTGCCCCTTGTCTAGGTTCCAGAATGAAGATGAGGTGGGGAAGAATTGTAGCCACCCTAGGAAGGACACAGAACAGAGCAAGAAATACATTTTTCTTGTTAGGAGCCCCTGAGATTTTAGGATCATTATTACCACAGCCCAACCTAGCCAGAGCTGACCAGTAAAGATGTACTTTTTGTTTGTTTGTTTGTTTGTTTTTAAGAATTATAAAAACAGGGTCGCCTGGGTGGCTCAGTTGGTTAAGCAGCTACCTTCGGCTCAGGTCATGATCCCAGCGTCCTGGGATCGAGTCTCACATCGGGCTCCTTGCTCGGCAGGGAGCCTGCTTCTCCCTCTGCCTCTGCCTGCCATTCTGTCTGCCTGTGCTCGCTCTCTCCCCCTCTCTCTCTCTGATAAATAAATAAAATCTTTAAAAAAAAAGAATTATAAAAACAAAGTAGTATAATGAATTTTTAGGGAAAACTACCTACAATTATTTCCTTAGCCTAAACAGTTTTACTCTTTACATATGCCTACATGCAAATGTGCTGAAACAGACTATTACACTTTCTGTTGCTTGCCCCCTGGAATTTTCTTCAGAGAAGGAGCCGGGTGGTAGAGAAGGACCAACTCCCCACTAGAGGAGGCCAGTGGAAAGGACTGTCTCTTGAGCCAGGGTCCAGCCTAGCGCCATCTGTTGTCAGGCAGTGAAGTGAAACTGAGCAAAGCCATTTCCTCAGCATCCTTGGGCTCTTGGAGAAAGTGATGCCAGGTCATTTCTTTTCTCACAGTCTCTTATGCCTGTTACTGTCCTGCCAAGACAGAGTTAAATTCCAGCCCTGCTCTATGATCTTTCCTTTCCTAAATTTTCAGTCCCACTGCAGACCTGCATGCGTACAGACGCATGCCGTGCAGGCACTAGCTCTGCCCTTCTGGAGCCTGCAGTCTGGTGGGAGGGATATAAACATAAATAAATGGAATATAAATGGAATAATTACAAACTAAGGAAGTCCCCCAAATGAAACACACAGGATGCTATAATAGATCAGAAGGCAGAGACAGTAGGAAAGAATCTATTTAAAACCCAATTTTTTAAACTGCTCACTGGGAAACATTAGTGAACCACAAACTCATGTGCTCGTGATCACATTAAAAACAAATGAAACAGAAAATGGGGGTGAATAGAAGAGCATCAAATGCGGTTAAGTGTTAGTATTGTTTTGTGGGTATATGTGTTACCTATTTATGTAGCTGCTGGCTCATAATGTAAAATGTAGTTGTTATCATGGGTCGTGGTAAAAATAAGCTTGAAAAACTGATTAAGATCTGGCCTCCCGGAAGGCTGCTCTGAGGAAGACATGAAACTGATGACAAGCTCGGTGTCCTCCAGGACACGGAGAAGGCAAGGCTGGCATGGTTGAAGCATGGAGAGCAGGAATACAGGTCTGGATGTTGGTCAGTGCTGCAGAGGGAGGTGGGATGGAATCTCCAGGAGCCTTGTTGGCCCTGAAAAGGAATGTGGATTTTACTGGAAGCAAAGTTGCAAGGAAGTGATTTTTAAGGTTACTGCGTGGAGTGTGGGTTTTAGAGGACTCCCAGTCCGGAAGCAGGGAGACCAGGTTCGATCTGTTGGAACTCGCCTGCGTTGTCAGGTTTTAGGACCCAGCTCAAACCTCACCTGTTTCTAGAAGCCTTCCTGCTTTGCTCAGGAGGAGACAGTCTGTTCCCTGAGACCATTTATGCTTTTCTCCCAGTAGACAGTTCTCCGAGGGTCCCCTCAGGGGCCCCAGCCCGGTTGCTGCCACCATCCCTCTTCCGGAGAGGACCTGGGGTCTCGGGCGCGCCTTCGAAGCCTCTGTTGGTACAGGCGGGCCTCCCAGCTGCCAGGGGGTTCTCTGGGGAATGTATGTTTGACTTTCTATTCCTGGTAATATAAGTTCAAATGTTTATGGATGTTTGAAGCTGGGATGAAAGCGTTCCTATTCATGCTGCCAGAATCTGTGAGGCTTCTTTCTCTTTTACCGAGAGCCCACAGCAAAACTGGGGTGACTTGGCTGGGGAAAGGAATGCAGTGTGAGGAGCGAGATGAAACCTCGCCGCAGGCACCGCTGCCGGGAGCGGGAAGACAGAGCCCGGGGCCCCCTCGGCTGGGGCCGGGGGTCAGGCCTGCTGGGGCAGCGGGAGAGCGCAGGGCGGGCGGACTGGGCCGCGGGTTCGCATGCCTGAGCGCAAGTCCCGGGAGAGGCGGAGCGCGGCCAGGAGGCGCCCGGCCTTGCCCACCCAGACGAGACCCGGCGGGGGCCTCCGCGCGCCGGACTTCGGGCACCGCGCCGCCGCCGGCCTGCCCCAGACATTCCGTTTCTGCCGCCGGAATGCGCGGACAGGATCCCGCGGGTCCCGGGCGCGGAGCCCGGCGGCTCCACCCGCGCTCCAGCGGTGGGCGGGGCGCGGGGCGGGGCCACGGGTGGGCGGGGCGCGGGGCGGCGGGACCTTTAAATTGGCCGCCTCGGCGCGGGGCCCAGGCTCTTGGCTGCTGGAGCGAGCGAACCTTCGACGACGACACCTGCAGAAGCGCGGAGCCCGCCATGCCGCGCCACCTCTCGGGACTGCTCCTGCTGCTCTGGCCGCTGCTGCTGCTGCTGCCGCCGACCCCCGCCGCCCCCGGCCCCCTGGCCCGCCCGGGTTTGCGGAGGCTGGGCACGCGGGGCCCAGGGGGCAGTCCCGGGCGCCGCCCTGTCTCCGGCCAGCCCGGCGGGGCCCGAGGCGCAGGTACGCGGGGGGAGTGGGACCCCCGCCTGGGAGGGACGCGAGCGGGCACCGGGGAGGGACAGCCGGCAGGAGGGAGGTGGGGAGGACCGGGCGGGAGGGATGGGTGGCAGGGGAAGCGGGGCATCCAACAGGAGAAGCCCCGTGCAGCCGCCAAGTGTTCCCTGCGTCCCAGCCTGAGCCAGACTGCGGTGCAGGAGAAAGAATCTCCTCCCCGATGAGACCTGTGGGGAGACGGGTCCAGGCAAGGGAGTGGGATGTCCAAAGTCACTCATAGTCGGGACTCGAATTTGGGTCGCCTGAAGCTCAAACTCCAGCCTCTTCCCTCTGCAATTTGGGCCTGGAGGTTGGGGCGGCCGGGGACACAGACGACCTCCCCGCCTCTGTGCCAACCCCTACCTCTGTGCTGCTGAACGAACCCTTCCTGAGATTCTGCCTTTAGTGTCTGGAAATCACTTCACCTATAGCCCCAGATCAGGGTGACCCTCCGTCTCCTGGATACACCCTTCAAGCTGTCTCAGTCCAGTCTAGGATGTGGACCAGAATTTGGACTGGAATTCACACCAGGGAGTGGGGGTGGGAAGCCAAAAAGGAGACCAGAGGGGGCAGCTGGATGGCCAACGACCTCTCTTGTAACCATCCTGGTCTCCACGTCTTCTGCCGCTGACCAGGTGTTCTGCTTGAACTGACTGGGTCCCAGTCCCAACCTGTACTCTCTTAGATCCTCAAACACCCAAGACACTGAGTCTTTGGCAAACAATTTTCCATTGCCTTTTTGGTCAGTAGTTAGTTCCGGGGGCAGAGGTTCCTAGAGTAGCAGAGCTGGAAGACCACCCGTCACAATCCCTGAAAGCATGTAAATTGAGGCTTACCAAATGACCCAGCAAATCTGTCAGGGCTCAGAACAGAACTCAGGGCTCCAAAATCCCACACAAGGATCTTTCTGCAGCTATATCCTACCAAGCTCTTAAAATGGGTTTACATAAAATTTTATCTTCATTACGAAAATGTCCAGTTTCAGTCTTGCTGAAGAGGAGAGGCTGCACCAAACCATTTTCTGGGTCTCCAGTCTCATTCATGCCTCAGGTTGATTTGCTTTGTCTATCCCCTTCTGCATCTTTCTGGATAATGTTGAGAAAGAGTACAAAGGTTTCCTTCCTGTGTCAGCCCCAAGGGGCTGGATTTGAAATGGTGAAAGCATTGTCTTTGAGCCAGGGAGTACCAGGATTCACAAGGGTTAAATTTAGGGGGTAGCCTGCTTTGCTCCAGGCTGGGGTGGTGGTGCCTTTCTTCTAAAAGGTAACCTTGCCTCTGGTCTTGACCCATCTCCCTTGGGGATGAGACTGGGAGAGGGAGGAGGGATTCCTTAAGGGGTGTTCGAGTTCCCCCCGCATTACTTGGATCCAAGCTGATCTTGAATGATAATCCTTCAATAAACATTACATTTCACCCTTTCCCAAACGCCCTCCCTTTTCTGCAACCAGAAATGGCTATGCTTTCCTATAGGCTTTTATTTCTAGCAGAACTATAAAAAAAATCAGCATAATTTTAAGTTTGGAAATCTTTAAGGAAGTTTAGATTCTCACTTTCTTGCTTTCTGAGAATCAAAGCGCTGCTTTCTAGTATAGGGGAGTGAGATTCCAAAACAGTGACGTTGCAGAGGGAGTCCAAATCAAGAAGTAACCAGATGCTCAAGGAATTTCCCGTCATCTGAGTTGAGCCCCTGTATTAGTTTTCTATTGCTGCTGTAACAAATTACCACAAACTCAGTGACTTAAAAATAATACACATATATTATCTAAGAGTGCTATAGACCAGAAGTCCAACACTAGTCTCAGATGTCTAAAATTGTGTCAGTAGGGCTGTGTTCCTTTGGGAAGGATCTAGGGGAAACTATCTTTGCCTAGTTCAGCATGAAGAGGTTACCTTCACTCCTTGACTCATGGCTTTTTCCCCATTTTCAAAGTCACTGAAAGAAGTTTGGGTCCTTCTCACATCTCATCACGGTGATCTCCTCTCCTGCCTCTCTCTTTTTTTACTTTTAGGGGCCTCTGTAATTAAAATTTAGGACCCACCCCTAAAATTCAGGATAAAATCCCCATCTCAGGGTCATTAACTTAATCCATCTGCCAAGTCTTCTCCTCCTCCTCCTCCTTCTTCTTGCCATGTAGAGTAACATACGTCCAGGTTCCAGGAATTAGGAGATGGATATTTTGGGGGGCAAGGGAGCTTTATTCTGCCCACGACACCCCCTGTAGCCTCCATAAAGGATTCCATGTGAGAAGGAAGGAATCATGCACATATACTGTAAGAACATAACCTTGACATGAGTCAGGACAAGATTTGGGTATTTGGGTTGTCAAATCTAGGTCTCATATCGACACGTATTTTTCCTTTTATTCTAATTATGTACAAGTACCTACATCCATGTCCGGGAAGGATTTTCAATAGGATTCTTCTTCCTTGCTCCTGATACATGGTAATCAAGGGATGAAATGAGATTTGGGAGGGTGTTTTTTTTTTTTTTTTTAAGATTTAATTCCTTTTGACTTAACTAAATACATGACATATAGCATACTTCAGGGCAGTAGCTCAAAATCAACAAGCAGGATGTTTACTAGGTACATGATATAATGTTGATTTTGTGTGTCTGTGTGTGTGTGTGTGTGGTGGAAAATATGGTTTCAGAGAGAGGCAGCCATTCAGTGAAAAGCCCCTTTAGGTTGGGAGTCAGGAAACCTGGAGTCCTATCCATGACCTGCTGTTTTCTGGCTCACCCACCTTCCAAACCTCAGGCTTCTCACCTGTAAAATGGGTATAAAAGCAACTTCTGCACCTCTGACTTCACAGGATTGTTTCTTTTGTGCCCTAAGATCTCTATAACATTATTGAAAGTAAAGTATGATTTATTTTCTTAATTGAATACGTCCAGGAAGCAGGATAAAACCAGAGGATAGTTTTCTGTTTTTAGAAGAAAACTCTCTAGAGGCATCATTCCTGTTCCAGATAGGGCTTTTTTGGTCACAAACTGTCTCGTGTAGGAGTTTGTTTTGAAACCATCTTTTTCCCTTAGTCACCGAGTAAATTGCCTTCTTACACTAGTGTTACCTTCCAGCCCCCTGTCAGGAAAAGAAAGAACCCTGGTTGATGCTTCATGCCCAAGCATCAGTTACATTTCCATTTAGGACTTGGTGTGTATGACGAGTTGTGTGTGCGTGTGTGTGTAGAGGAGGAAGAATGACTTGAAAAAGATGTTTAGTAACTGGCTTTCCTCTCTTTTGGACTTGATTTTGGTGGCTAGGAGAGAGAGTTTAGGACAAGATTGGGGGAAAAGGAAGAAAGAACAAATGAAAATGAAGATGTGTGTGATTTTTTTTTTTTTTTTAAGATTTTATTTAGGGGCATCTGGGTGGCTCAGTTGGTTAAGCATCTGCCGTTGGCTCAGGTCATGATCCTGGGGTCCTAGGATGGAGCCTCATGTTGGGCCCCCTGCTCAGTGGGGAGTCTGCTTTTCCTCCTTCTGCCCCTCCCCCTTGCTCACACTCTTGCTCTTTCCCTCTGAAATAAATCAGTAAAATCTTAAAAAAAAAATTTTTTTTTTTCTTTGAGTGTGAGAGAGAGGGAGTGAGCTGGGAGTAGGGACAGAGGGAGAGGGAAAAATCAGGCTCCACCCAGCAGGGAGCCTGATGCAGAGCTCCATCCCAGGACCCCAGGATCATGAAGGTAGACCCTTAACCGACTGAGTCACCCAGGTGCTCCAAAGATGTGTGGTGGTGTTACAAGGAGCTTGTTTTTTTTTTTTTTTTTTTTTTTTTTTAAGATTCACTTATTTATTTTAGAGAGAGAGAGAGAAAGAAAGAGAGGGAGGGACAGAGGGAAAGGGAGAGAGAATCTCAAGCAGACTATGCGGTGGGCAGGGAGCCAGCATGGGGCTTGATCTTACCCCTGATACCATAAACTGAGCCGAAACCAAGAGTCAGAGCCTTAACCTACAGCGCCTTCCAGGGGTCCTGATGCTTGGAACTTTAGAGGAGGAAAGATACAAGCTTCTTTGCTTTTGTAGCCCCGGGGCTAAAATATGGTAGGTCCCCCAAAAGAATTTGGTGAATGAAAAAATGAAAGGGGTGACTACAAGAGTTTGGTGGGGGCAGAGGGGAGACACAAGTGGACATCTCTGCTCCTGAAAACCAGACACGCAGAATTGGAAGCACAACCGACATGGATCAGATTGTCATTCCTCTTCTCACGGTTAAGTATCTCAGGCTCACGGGGCCCCAGAGTTCACTAAACCTGATGAATGATGGGAAGGAGGGGGCACTTAGGGCTACTCTGGGGGCAGTTTTTGTCTCATTGGTGGGGGAGTAGAAGAAGGAAGCTTCCAGAAAAGCACCAGTGTGTTTGCCTTGAAGTCTGCCATTGCTTGAGGTGTATGAGGATTGGACAGGGCAGCGAGGCTATTCAAGGCCACTGTCCCATTGTGCCATGGCTGAGGTGCCCAAGAAAGGTCTGGAAACCATTCATTCCTGGGAGGCCAGCAGAACCTTGGGAGCAATGCTGAAGCAGAGGAATGAGGTTCTAGGGGGAAGTTTGGGGTTCAGCCAGCCTTAGCCAGCCTATTGGAGAAACTTCTCCCCTCTGTGTGAATCCTCATTAGGGAATTTGGAAGGACCTTGGTGCTTTTAGCATCTTTTTTTTTTTTTTTTTTTTTTTAAGTTTTTTTTTTTTATTTGACAGAGATCACAAGTAGACAGAGAGGCAGGCAGAGAGAGGAGAGGAGGAAGCAGGCTCCCTGCTGAGCAGAGAGCCCGATGCGGGCCTCGATCCCAGGATCCTGGGATCATGACCTGAGCCAAAGGCAGAGGCTTTAACCCACTGAGCCACCCAGGCACCTGGTGCTTTTAGCATCTTAAGGGAGGATGATGGTCTTGGCGAAAGGTAGCAGACAGTAGGGCCTCCAACCGCAGGGCTCTTCGGGTATGAGGACCGCCCCATTTCCGGCTGGGATGACGTCATTGCTCAGCTGTACCCGTCCTCCACACCCTTCTTCGCAGGTGTTTGCAGGAGCAGGCCCTTGGATTTGGTGTTCATCATCGATAGTTCCCGCAGTGTGCGGCCCCTGGAGTTCACCAAGGTGAAGACCTTTGTCTCCCAGATAATTGACACTCTGGACATTGGGGCGGCAGATACACGGGTGGCAGTGGTGAACTATGCTAGCACCGTGAAGATTGAGTTCCATCTCCAGACCCACTCAGATAAACAGTCCTTGAAACAGGCTGTGGCCCGGATCACACCCCTGTCTACAGGCACCATGTCCGGCCTGGCTATCCAGACAGCAATGGATGAGGCCTTCACGGTGGAGGCAGGAGCTCGGGGGCCCACTTCCAACATCCCTAAGGTGGCCATCATCGTGACAGATGGGAGGCCCCAGGACCAGGTGAATGAGGTGGCGGCTCGGGCCCGGGCATCTGGTATTGAGCTCTACGCCGTGGGCGTGGACCGGGCAGACATGGAGTCCCTCAAGATGATTGCCAGCGAGCCCCTGGACGAGCACGTTTTCTATGTGGAGACCTACGGGGTCATTGAGAAACTCTCCTCTAGATTCCAGGAAACCTTTTGCGGTAAGTCTTGCTCCCAACTAGAATATTCAGATATTGTGTCTCCCAAGAAAGAGATTTATTCTTTTTTTTTTTTTTTTTTTTTTAATTTTTTGGTAGAAACTTTATGGAAAACTAAAATATAAGCAGTGCTTTTCTTCAGTTTTTTACCAGCTTAAACACACCTTGTTGGTTTAGGAATATAGAGTTGCTTTATATATAACTTGGTTTGCTCATAAAAATCTTCGTGTTTGCATTAGAAATGTGAAGGTCTAGAAATATCCAGGATAAATGATCCTGCTGTTCCCTGATGGGGTCAGAAAAAAATAAAAATAAAAAAACTCAAGACTCCTCTTTTCTCCCCTCTGCCCACAACTCCATCTTCTCCCGATATTTTCTTTAGCTTTACCACCTCCGGCTTTAACAGAACTCTGCCTGTTTTCCTGCCGAAGACGGCGAGCAGCATCTGTCCGCCCGTGGAAGGATCCCCCGGCTTTCCGGCGTAACTGGCAGTTAGGGTTTTGCTTATTTTCTGCATCCTCTAGTTTTCAGATTCTGTTCTTCCTCCGATTATTCTTTGTGGAGGGACAGGATTAGGAGCGGGGGTTGGGGGAAGGGTTGAGATTTCAGTTCACTTGGGAGATAGCGAGAAGCAGATTTTTAAAAAAAATCTTGGATTTTTTGTTACAGTCCTTCTTTCTTTTTTCCTTTAGGATGCAGTTTGAATATGAGCATGCTAATTTTTTTTTGTAAGATTTTATTTATTTATTTGAGAGAGAACGAGTGAGAGAGAGCACGAGAGAGGAGAAGGTATACAAGAGGGAGAAGCAGACTCCCCAAGGAGCTGGGAGCCCGATGCGGGACTCGATCCTCAAAGTCCGGGATCACGACCTGAGCCGAAGGCAGTCGATCATCCAACTGAGCCACCCAGGCGCCCGAGCGTGCTAATTTAATTGGAATTTTTAGCAGGAATCAGTCAAATCCATGAATATGAATCCAGTCAAGGCGGGGCTTTAATCTTAGCCACTGATTAGAATTATGAATGTGTGAGACGCATACTTTATTTTTAGGTTTGTTTTTTCTTTTTAAAAAAGATTTTATTTATTTATTTGAGAGAGAGAGTGAGAGCGAGTGAGCACAAGCAGTGGGGAGGGGCAGAGGGAGAAGCAGACTCCCTGCTAGGCAGAGAGCCTGATGTAGAACTTGATCCCAGGACCCTGGATCATGACCTGAGCTGAAGGCAGACACTTAACTGACTGAGCCACCCAGGCACCCAAGTTCCTTTTTTCCTTTGTATTCATCTATGTTTTGTCTTTGTATCTACCCATATTCATGCTTTATTATTACTATTATTTTTTATTTATCATTTAGAGATACAGTCTTTCAAAGCCTTCTGTGGAATTACCCAAACAAGTGTGGGCAAATTTCTAGTTCAGGTGAATTTTAAAATGTAGATACCTACGCTGTGTAACCTATGCCCCATCTCTTTACTTGATATGCATTAATTAATCTGATGCACTGATGATGCATGGATAAAATATTCCCTCCATATTATTAAGCAGTAGTCTGGAGATGGTGATGAGACATGAATTAGTAATTACAGTTGCAAATTTCAAGGAGGCTTTATATTGAAATTAATGTGGAACTCAGCAATCACCCCAGTTTGTCAGGAAATGGAAGATGAAGTCTTGGTCTAGAGCCAAGTTTGGCCTCAACTCGGCCAGACCTGGCTGGTGGCCCCTCGTCTTTCCTGTCCCAGGATACTGGGCCTTCACAAGCTGTTCTTGGCATTCCTTGGTTTCTCAAAAGAACATGGCTTTCTTTCTCCCAGGAAAACCCCCTGTGCTTGTGGGTGAGAGCTTTTCCATAAAGACGCTGGTCTGTGGCAGAGTTGGGTCTCAAAGCTAGCACCTGGGGTTGGGCTTGAAGGCCATAAAGTAGCAAGTGGTGAGTGGCAATCTTTTCCTTCTGGTACAAAAGAACTGCTTGTTCTGGGGGAAAAAACGTCCTCTCTATGAAAAGGGACTGAGGGGTAGCTTGTTGTAGTCAACGGGTTGGAAAGATCATTCCATGAAAAGGCTCTTCTTGGGAAAATATTAACCTTGACCTGTTGCCAAAGCATTCGAGGCTGGGTTACCTGCCCAGGGGTGCCAGCCTCCTCCAACAGGCCTCCTGGGTTTTCTCAGAAATGACTAAATTCATTGATTCTTCTTTCAAAACATGTTACTAGGAAAAAAAAAATCCAACGAGATACAAACACCTCCAGGAGTGAAAAGGTGAGGCTGCGGCTTCGCTGACGTAATCTTCCTTTTCTTTTTACCTGCTTGCATGGAGCTTGTGAGTCCACGCTCCTTGCAGATACTTGAGGCCCTGAAGTTTCACACCTGTATGTTTAGGCTCCCACACCCCTGCTGCTCATTCGGAAGGCGGTTACCTGCCTTGCCCTCCACTGTTTGCATGTTCAAGTACGTACTGCCGCCCCACTGAGTTCCAGGCGGAGGGACATGCCTGTGTGTGAATTCGTTTTGACAGACACTGTAGAGCCCTTGGAAAGCAGATTCTGGCTCCAGCAGGACAATGATCTCATAGATTTTCCAGAAGTGCACTGAAGTAAATTCTTTTTCCTGGGCTAGGTGGAGACATTGAATAAAACATCAAGTTGTGTGACCACGTGAGTGTTTGCCTTCGGCTCCAAATTCAGAATTTCCTTTCTCTTTAAGAAAGCTGAAACAAAATCTGTAATTTTAAATTAGCAGCATCATTCATGTAAGAGTGGTGCTTCCAAGAAGCCAGAGACAGAAGACAGAGGGCCAGTTTTTTATGACGAGCTCTCATTGAAAAGGAACCAGAGGGTGATGTCTTTTTGACAAGGAAGGAAGTATCTGGAACATTTCTTATGTGTTGATACTAATGATTGTCTACTTCCGGTGGGCAGCTCTGGACCCGTGTTTGCTTGGCACACACCAGTGCCAGCATGTGTGTGTCAGTGATGGGGAAGGCAAGCACCACTGTGAGTGCAGCCAAGGCTACTCCTTGAACGCCGATCAGAAGACATGTTCAGGTGAGGCCCGCTTCGGGGAGCTTGCCTGACTGGGGCTCAGCTAGACACCTGCCCTCCAGGTTTGGGACTGGCCTTATGCTTTTCTCTTAACTGCCTTTTGGTTGGTTCATGGTTGCTTATCAATGTTTTTCCTCTAAAATTGTTGGAGAAAAGTGAGGTAATACATGAATCAGCATCTTTATAGTACTTTATAGTACTTATAAGAAAAGGGTTAGTAGGGAAATGGGTTAGTCAGGAAGGGAGCCAGAACTCTCAGTCTTTTTGAGGATTTTGGAACTATTCCTGGATTTTACTTAATTAAGTACAAGCTGCTCCTTTGTCTCTGAGACCAGAGCTGCTTGCTGAATTTAGACACAGAAGAAAGTTTAGAGAGGTTCTTACTCATCTGGTATATGACTACTCACATAAAGTAAGTAAAGATGGGATCTACGTCCATTTTTTTTTTTTTAAATCCTCAAAAAAAGTCTTGAGAGGAAGGAAACTTAGAGATCATTTAATTCAACCTACTCATTTTATAGATGATGAACTTGAGACCCAGGGAAGGAAGATGACTTACCCATGTCATGGGGTCTGTGAGTGAAAGAGCCAGCACAGAAATCAGTTCCCAACCTCCTGTCCTGTGGCCTTTCTGTTGCGCTAGACCACCTCCCATTTTAATACCTGTATGTGTGTGTGTGTGTGTGTACCTGTGGTGGTGACCTGTAATTAATTTACCACGTTTTCCTGTGTTTCCATTTGTCCTGATGGTCTTTTGGCAGCTATCGATAAGTGTGCTCTGAACACTCACGGTTGTGAACACATCTGTGTGAACGACAGAACTGGCTCTTACCACTGTGAGTGCTACGAAGGTTACACCCTGAACCAAGACAGGAAGACTTGTTCGGGTAAGTGGAGGGGGGCTTTCTTTTTGCTACCTCCCCGTCTGCATCCCCCCCCCAGCTGGTGTTGAAGGGGTAAGGCACACTGACCCGGCACTTGGTTGGTTTTTCTCTCTTGGGCATTGTAGCCAGCCCTGGCAGTGCTTTCCAAATGCTAAACACAGTGTAGTAAGTTAAAATCGAAGAATGCTCCACAAGACACTTATTAACTACAACGGTATAAACAGTTCCTTCCTAGTAGAGAGACCTGGCAGACACCCCTTCAACCAGGTGACCAGAGGGAACCCCACTAGTCGTGACCTGCAGTGACATCATGCCTCTCCTCACACGATGTCCTGAGGGCACAGTAGCGCTTCTGTTGTCTTCTTTAAATATTTAGCCTCAGGAGGAAACTTCAAACAAACCCAAACTGAGAGATATTCTACAAAGTAATTTTCCAGTGATTTTCAAAGCTGTCAAGGTCATGAAAGGCAAAGATGGAGGAAGTGTCCCAGAGAAGAGAGGACTAAGGACATGTTACAGTGAAGTACAATGTGGACCCTGGATTGGGTCCTGGACCGGAAAAAGGGCGTTAGTGCTAGAACAAATGGCAACATTTTACTAAGATCTGTGGATTAGTTAATAGCGTTGTGTTAGCGCTAATTTCCTGGTTTTGATAATTGTGCTATGGTTATATGGGACGTTAACGCTCAGGAAAATAGGGAGAAGTACAGAACTTTCTGTGCTGTTTCTGGAACTCTTCCGTATGCCTGCAGTGATTTCAAAATGAAAAGTTTAAAGACAAAAAAAAATTACCACGTCCATGTATAGAAAAGTGCATTGAGTGACAGTTTGGGTCCTGAGTTCTGATGCTGCTCTGAGTCGGCTGGTCTCCTCTAGATTCAGCTTCTTCACTTAGAACAGGGAGGGCTGAATTACAGTTCCTTCCCACTCAAATTTGGCGTCTTTCTGAATCTAGTGGAATTAGCCACACAATCGTTGGTACACCCCTGATGCAGTGTAAATACAATAAACCTAAGAGGAATGCTTTAGGAATTATTTATTTATTTAGTATTTATGAGATACTTAGGTCCTAAAAACTCAGTCTGGATGATTTTGAAAAAGCAGCTGGGAAAAAGGAAGAATAAGGACTGTGTGTAGGATTTCGCTAAACACCGCTAACTTCTGGTATCAGCCCATAGTTCGGATGGCTGTGGAAGGTTTCCAATAGGTTTGCCTCTTATATATTTCTAGCCACAGGTAAGAAGATTTCTATATATGGGTAATAAAAGACTTTTCCACTTTTAATTGCTTTTCTCCTGGAATTTTCTTTGGTAGCTCAAGACCAATGTGCCTTTGGTACACATGGCTGCCAGCACATTTGTGTAAATGACAGAGATCGGTCCCATCACTGTGAATGCTACGAGGGTTATACTCTGAATGCTGACAACAAAACGTGTTCAGGTAAGGTCCACTCAACAAATTCTTTCCCAGCTGGCTCTATCCTTGGCAGTGAAACCAACTTGCAATGGACACAGCAAGAGACTCTTAAAGATACTTAACGAATCAGACTCTACACCTTCTATCCTGCTTATAGACCAAGGCACGCATTGCTCAGACGGCAGTGAGCTCACTTGATTTTGCAAATATATCTCACTTCAGAAATTGGTAGGGCGTGAGGGATATGAGAAAAGCTAACTGAATGTAGGATCCGTATCCAGGAAAATGTTATAGCTCTGTACACTGGGGACTTGTGAAGCAAATGGGAACTTCAGAGGAAGTCAGTTGAAAACAGTAACTATTTGGTGTGATAGGCTGAACTGATCTTTTTCCAATTAAAACTTGCCCTGGAACTTTTCTGTAGCGTTAATCTTAAAGCTGGATCGTTTTAGTAAAGGAGACTTTGTCAATGACTGAATTAGACCCACACAGATCTTCCAGTAAATGTGAAGTCAGTTGTTCCCTGACGGTTTCTAGATGATCAGTCTTCTGTGAGTCTGAGCCTTATGTCTTGGCAAATCCTCATTAATTTGATTTAAATTCACTGGCAGAGCAGGGTGACATTTATAATGTAAAAACACTTCTGAGAGAAATTCCTGCCTCTCAAGGCTGTGTTTAATTTTGGCCATTTTATTAGATTTTTATGTATATGCTCCTGTCCCTTGAGGAGAGATATTATGTGACCTTTTCGAGAGAGACTAAGGGAAATGGCACATGACCAATGCCCTTAAAAAAAAAAAAAGAATTTAAAGAGGACTGAGCACCTATTTTGCTCCCAGGACTGTGCAAAGCCCTGTGGGGATGTAAAGAAGCACATTTTCTGCCCCTGGGCAATTTACAGGCTGGGTGCAAAGAGAACCAACACCTTGGGGAAGCAGACTAGGCAGGGAGAGGGATGGACAGTAACGTAGGGCTGTGGAAGCCCGGGAGGCAGGCTGTCTGGGGAAGGGTGCAGACCATGTGGGCAGCAGGTGGGCCTCGAGGGTGGTGGAGGTTTAGACAGAGGACTGCAGAGCTGGATGGCCAAGGGGAATGGCTTGTGTTGGTTTGCTCCGGGGGTAGGACCAAGTCAGTTGGGGTGGAGAGGCCACATGGCTGCGCTTCTCAAATTGGTTACAGGTACCCCACTTGGTAGCTTAAGCAGCCAGGGTCATCGAAGACCTTGAAAAAGGACACTAAAATTTACATTTAAACTAACAGATATTGGAGCACCTGGGTGGCTCAGTCATTGGGGGTCTGCCTTCGGCTCAGGTCATGATCCCAGGGTCCTGGGATTGAGCCCCACATTGGCTCCCTGCTCAGCAGGAAAGCCTGCCTCTCCCTCTCCCACTGCCCCTGCTTGTGTTCCCTCTCTACCCCTGTGTCTCTCTCTGTCAAATACATAAATAAAATATTAAAAAAAAACCCTAACAAATATTATGGAATAAATGGAACATTTTATTAAAAAAAAAATCCAAGATAATGTTTAGTTACGGCACACTATTCCAGGCCATGCTCCGAGGTCACAGTACCCCATTTCTTCAGTGCCTACTGGATGCCATACATGGTTCTAGGCAGCTCAGTCACACCTTTATTATTGCTCATAGCCCCTGTATGAGGAAGCTGAGGCCCAGACAGGTTAAGTAACTTGCCCATGGTCACACAACTAGTGAGTCACAGAGCGAGGATTGGAACCTCGGCACTTGCTCTGGGGTTACGCATGAGATCGCATGCCAAGCTATCATGTTTTGTGGCTGTACAGTACAGGGCAAGACTAGATGGTGGAAAGTTAAAGGGTTAGGAAGAAATATATCTATGGAGTCCAGTGCAGAGCAGTGTTTATACATTTTAAAGTAATAACAGCTACTGTTCTGAACTGGGGTACATAACATGGGTCACATCCCCACTAGTGGCCTGCTTTTCCCCCTGCTGGGCAGTACCACAAGGCTTGTAGATTAAATATGGAGCCCTAGAGCAGGGCCGGGGGTGGAGGCATGGCCGTTGTTATCTATAGGGCAGCTTTAGGCTGGGATGAAGGGAAGAGTGAAACAGTCTACTGTTCTGCCTTTTTTTTTTTTTTTAAATTTTAGAGAGAGAGTGAGCGAGCATGCACCTGTGCAGGGACAGGGACAGAGGGGGAGGGAGAGGAAGAGAGGGAGAATCTCAAGCAGACTCCGTGCTGAGTGCAGAGCCCCCTGCAGGGCTGGATCCCATGACCCTGAGAGCATGACTTGAGCCAAAACCAACAGTTGACACTCAACCCACTAAGCCACTGAGGCACCCCCGACTATCCGGCATTGTGCTGGAAAAGTCTGGAGTAATGAAGGGGACTATCAGTGTTAGAGTTAAAAAGATACTCTACAATACACTATGGAGAGACTTGCCTTTCACTCAAAGCTCTTTCATAGGCAATAGTGGAAGTTTCCCAAGTGTGGAGGGACAAGCAAACAAGCAAACAAACTTGGTCCCTGGAATGACAGAGGAAGAACTTGTGTCTCCCGGGAAGAATTTCTGGGTTTATTAAACTCCTTTAGTTTAAACAGACCTGCTGTTTTCACTTATCCTGGGCCCCTCTAAATGTGGAATGAGCTGAGCATGGCACTTTTTTTTTTTTTAAAGATTTTATTTATTTATATGACAGAGATCACAAGTAGACAGAGAGGCAGGCAGAGAGAGAGGGGGAAGCAGGTTCCCCGCTGAGCAGAGAGCCTGATGCAGGGATGGATCCCTGGACCCTGAGATCATGACCTGAGCTGAAGGCAGAGGCTTAACCCACTGAGCCACCCAGGCGCCCCCGAGCATAGCCCTCTGCTCTCCACTCAGATTTGGGCCAGCCGTCTTCCTCCTTGTGATAGATTTCTGGGACAGATAATAAGTGCTCCACTCTCCAAACCGACACCTCCCCTCACTGTCATCACTGTTGTCACTACCTCTGTGTGCATGGGTGTGCCGGCTGGAGTCTTCTGTCCTGCTTTGCACCCTTTCAAGGGCAGCCCTTAGCCCGCACAACACCCCCTTTATGTGCAGCGTCTGAGTTAGCTCCCTAACTCAGTGGGTCCCTAATGCATTGTTTCTGGTGATGGTGAAGATGGTCCCTGTGTGGCTAGAGATGTGGGAGGCACTTGGAAGCATCCAGAGAGGACGAAGGTTAAGTTCCAGAATGTAATCAGGACTCGGGCCAGCCCCAGCACTGCGGGCAGTTAGAGGAGAGGAGGCACCCCCTGTACCTGCGAGAACTGAGAAGGCAAGCGGGGAGGAGTCCAAGGTGGGAGCGCAGGGATGTGCGGCGGGGGAAGGGACGGCAGGGCGTTCTCCTGGCAGGTGGGCGCGCTGTCGCCGGCCGCGCTGTCGCCGGCCGCGCTGTCGCCGGCCGCGCTGTCGCAGGCCGCGGACGGCTTCATTCTCAGCCCCTGCTGTGACTGCGCCGGGGCTTTTCTCTGCCAGAAAGCTGGGTCTCCTTCCGCGCTGTGACCTGGGACTATTTTCTCTCCTGCCCCGCGCCCGGCTAGTTCGCAGCGAGTGTGCTGGGGGCTCGCACGGCTGCCAGCACCTGTGCGTGGACGACGGGCCCGCGGCCTATCACTGCGATTGTTTCCCCGGCTACACCCTGAACGAAGACCGGAGGACGTGCGCAGGTACGGACTGTCCCTGCCACCTGTTGGGTTTGCGAGGCTCGTCTTCTAGGAGGCAGCTTTCCTGTCTAAGGCCGGAGCGCCGTCCCGAGGGGTCCGAGGCCCCCGGAGGCTCCCAGCAGTCTTCCCAATGAAGCAGGTGTCGCCGCCAGCCGTTCTAACCCCTAGGATCCCTTCCTCTTCCTTTCTGCTTACAGTCTCTTCCTAAGTGGGATTGTCGTTGCAGGGATGGTAAGATACACCTGACGGCCGATTTCCCGCTTTCACCGTTTCGAAGCGTCTAGTTCGGTCCCACTCCCCATCCGCAGAACTTTATCATCCCAGCCTGGAGCTCTGCCCCCATCCCCTTCTTTCCCCGCCCCGGGGGTCCCCTCTCCTTTTCACCCTGTCACTCCCTTTGCCCCGGGGCTCCCTGCTTCCAGGTCCTGGGCTCCACCGTGTGCACACCTGGCTATGCTAGGAACGCGCCCTGCCCGTGTCCCCCCTTCGCTGGGACCCCCTTCCCTCACCACTACCGCTTGCCAAAATCCAAGAACCACATCCTTGCCAATATTTGGTTTTGTTGGATTAAATTTTTGCCATTCTAGAGGAGGCAAAAAAAGTGTTTCCCTACGGTCTTTATTTTTTCATTTCCTGGCTACTTCCTGTATTTATTAGTCATTGGAGTTTTTTTTTTTTTTTTAATTGGGAAATGCTACCTATGCCCTTACTTTTCTCTTGGGTTTATTATATTTTTCTTACTGATACAATGGAACCCTGTGCATTTCCGGATATAAATTCTTTGTTGTTTTATGTGTGGCAAATATCTTCTAGTGCTTCTATTTTTACTTAAATGATGTCTCTGCAACAGTATTCATGATATTTTAGTTCTTAAGTTGTGTGGTAGCTTTATGAGTGTTTATTTTTATTATGCTTCATCACTTGCCTAAGTGTTCTCTAAATTGCTTTGTTTGAAACAAATACTACACAGTTGTGTTGGTATGTTTGTTTCTATAACTAAAGAACATGAATTAGTTGAATTAATTAAATTGAATGAATGAATGAATTCAATGAACATAATTAATTGAACAGGTCTAGTTCAATTTTACCCCCTCTACCAGAGCTTCCCTTTTCCTTCTGATGAGCTCAGTCCTCTTTCAGCCCAGGACACCTTGTGCTGGAGTGACTTGTTCCTTCAACTGTTCCATCAACCCTTCGGTCAGCAGAGCGCCTACAATTTTCTGGGCACTGGGTGTATAATCGTGAACAGAACATGTATGGTCTTTGGTAACAGTCTAAGGGGGAAAGACAAGGAAAGAGCTATTTATAAAGAAGAGCTGTGAGAAAAGAACAGGGTCCTGAGCCCATGAGGGTTGGGGGACCTCCTTCAGGTTGGGAGGGGCTCTCTGAGGAAGTAACACCTGAGACCTGAGGATCAGTGGTATTTAGGTTGGAATTGGGGAGCTGGAGGAAGAAGGGAGAGCGATGCCAAGGACTTTAGGGGGAGCAGAGGGAATGGGAGAGGAGAGGAGGGGGGAGGGGGCAGAGGGAGGGACCCACCTGGTTGCCAGCGCCTGTGGCAACCACCACCAGCCAGGGAAGTGTGGTGTCGCTTTGAAGAGGGACACAGGGGCTGAGTCATGCTGATCTTCTGGGGCAAGAGCAAGGAGTTTATATTTGGTTTTATAGAAGATGGGAAGTCACCGGAGAGTTTTGAGGAATGGGGCGACATGATTCTGTTTACATTTTCACAAGTCCCCCTGGCTGCTGTGTGGGTCTGAGGGGCTGACGAGCTGGGCCGGGGTGGGGGGCGGCAGTCGGGATGGGGGGGGCAGTCGGAGACTGTTGCAGTGGTCCCAGGGTGGGTGAGGAGGGGGACAGTGGTGAGGAAAGCAGGCTGATTCCAGACACCTTCCGGAGGCAGAATGAACAGGATTTGGTGATAAAACAGATGTGGGGAACAGGCCAGGAGACGAATGAGGATGGCTTTCCTATTTCAGACTTGGTCAGAGTTTGAGGCGTGTGTGTTTATGCTCCCGGAGACAGTAACCTCCAAACCCTGGGGGCGGTCGATGTTGTCTATATTTCTGGCAACTTCCATAGCACCTGACAGTTACTAGTAGATATTTCTTCACTTGAAGTGAAGTATGGAACCTCTTCTTGGGGAGGGTGAGGATAGTAGGGAAGAGCTTGCTTTTAGGACTTGAATGTATCAGGGTACTAATATCTAGGCTACCCTATCTAGGGGTTCAATCCTCAGAGAACTCAGTCTTGGGGCATTTTTCTTCTCTTGGAAGATGGGGATTCCAGCCGCATTTATGTTGGATTACGTCCTGACCGCATTGGCCTAACCACTCACTTCTTTGCTCAGCAAGCATTCATGGAGCTGCTCTTCTAGATCTAGTACTCTTTCAAGTCTTGAGGAAGGAACTGGGGACATACAAATGTTTTGTAGTTTGTAGTGTACAAGTCTTGCACATCATTTGTTAATTTTAATCCTAAATTTTTATTCTTTTTGATGGTATTGTGAATGGGTTCATCTCCCAACTTACAATTGTGCCACATCCCAATTTTAAAATTTTCTGTGAGTGTTTTAATTAGACTACCCCGCTGAGCCATTGTCTTCACAGAACTTACAGTTTATCAGGCAAGAAGCACTGGAAAAGCATCATGAGTGTCAATTATATGCTCTGTACAGGGATGATGGGGATGTACTTAATTTCAGTAGATACTTTCTGGCTTACCGAATGACTGACTGATTTGGGCTGGCTGTCCCAAAAGACAACAGGATTTGGTCAGGTAGATAGATTTTATTTGATCAAATGAATTTATGGTCATCTTTGTTCTATATCCTATCTTTGTAGAATGTGGGAGAAAACATAGGAGCAAAAGACCGTTCTCTGTCCTCAGATGACAATGGAAGATTATACATGGGAAGTTACTCTTATTTCTGTTAGGCAACTTTAGGCGCTATGATAGTAGGGAGAGCTGCCTCACTGCATTTTAGAAAGAACTAGGAGTTAGCATTATCATTCTCCCAGGTTCTTTGCTTAACTGCTGATACAAACCTAATTTTTACTTCCAAAGTATTTATGGGTAAGAATTAGAACTCTCCATTCAGACCATTCAATAGAATAATAGTCTGTATAAGAAATCAGGAATTATCTACTTTTAATTCTTGAAATATTTTGGCCAAAGAGAGAATTCTTTTCCTTATTTTCATTTCTTAATAGGGACACAGTACCATAATAAGATTAATTACCTTAGGTCTGCATTCTTGGCTCCCCCCTATGTCAACTTTTTAAAAATTTACTTTGTATCACAGAAAGTTTCCAACACTCACAGAAGTAGAGAGAATATAAGGAACTCTCACATAGTCAATACCTAGGATTGATGACTGTAAACGTTTCCCAATATCTAATTCAGTTCCTTCTGTGACATTAATATTTCAGAGTGTTTCCTCCTCTTTCTGTGTGCTCTTATATCCTCTTACCTCCTTGAAAATGCATTTAGTTAAGTCTTAAAAATGGAAGGACTGAATTACAGATTTCCTGATTTCTACGGTTTCTGATTAGCTATAACATTTTGTGTACTGTCGTCATCAGCCATTGAAGAAGCTCGAAGACTCGTCTCTACAGAAGATGCTTGTGGGTGCGAAGCCACCCTGGCCTTCCAGGAGAGGGTCAGCTCATATCTGCAGAGACTGAATGCCAAACATATCCTTTCTGGAAAGGTTTCTGCTTTAAGCCACCCTAGGTAGTACAACTGAGCCAAACATTTTAGGACATTCCGGAGGATAAGGGCCCTATTCATTACGTTTTAAGATGCGCAAAAGCAATACAGTGTTTATTTTTTGAGTTCTTTTGAAATGTTTTAATAGACTGTTTTGCCCATTCAACATTTACATGCTAAAAGCTGCCTATTTCTTTCTCTAGTGCTTTTTCCATAGCAGCTTATGCTGTGTTATTAACAGGTGGAGCTCTTATGCTATGATTCCTTCATATGGGCTTTCTTAGTTCAGAATCTGTAGATGTACAGGAGGTAGCTGATTAGTGAGGAGATGGCTCAGATGACACATACTTTACATAGGCTAGCCAGTTGGTCAAAAGCAGATTTCAAAATGTAGCACAGTCCCATCCAAGAAACTTTCAAAATCAGTTCTTTTTTTTTTTTTTTTTTTAAAGATTATTTATTTATTTATTTATTTGACAGAGAGAGCACAAGTAGGCAGAGAGGCAGGGAGAGGGAGAGGCAGACTCCCCATTGAGCCTTGAGCTGGATGTGGGACTTGATCCCAGGACCTTAGAATCATGACCTGAGCCGAAGGCAGCCGCTTAACCGATTGAGCCACCCAGGCACCCCCAAAATCAGTTCTTTAACTAAAGGAGTAATTCAGGAAGAGTACTTTTTCTTAGCTCAAGTTAACAACACTGTCTCTAGGTATCTTAGAGGCGTGGTGTTCAAATTGTGATAGGGGTAAGGGGGGGAGCACAGAAAGTTTTACAAAAATCCATTTTCAAATCCTTAAATTGGCCTAACAAAAATGCTCCAGGGGGTCAGCCTACATTCTCTGTTCCCATCTCTCACTTTGCATTGTCATTCTTCTAACTCTACAAAAGGAAGGCACACTTTATCTAACCTGAGTCTGGTAGGGTGAATTTCTTGGAAGGGTAAAATCTCCGGAAAGCCAAACAAAGGGATAGTTCAACTGTTTTTTCATCAAGATTTCATGAACTCCCCCAATTTCTTTCACTAAAAGACTTTTTTTTTAAAAAGATTTTATTTATTTATTTGACAGAGAAAGATCACAGTAGACAGAGAGGCAGGCAGAGAGAGAGAGAGGGAAGCAGGCTGCCCGCCGAGCAGAGAGCCCGATGCGGGACTCGATCCCAGGACCCTGAGATCATGACCTGAGCCGAAGGCAGCGGCTTAACCCACTGAGCCACCCAGGTGCCCTCACTAAAAGACATTTTTCCAGTGAAATTTTGCCTTTTATTTTTAGTAATTTTATGTCAAAACTTATAGTTTATTTGTTTGATCAATTATGTGCTCATAATAGTTGTAATGATAATTCAACCCAGATGATTAAAAGAACTGGGGACCTTATGGTCAAAGAATATTAATTTAAAGGTATTTTCAATATAAATGTATATATGCTTGTTGTTTGTATAAATTTACCTCAGAGAAGTCTCAGGGATCAAGAAAAGATTTTCAACATTCAAAGTAGAATAAAATTCTGTGGAGAAAGTGGAAAGGAAATACGAATTCCTTTATTTTTAAATATTTGATTTTTAAAGATGGATAGTAGGTGTCCATTTGTATGGTGTTTATATATGGGATACATTTGAAAGACTAATTTAGATTTTATTTTATTTTTTAGTTAAATAAAAAAAAGATTTATTTATTTCAGAGCGAGGAAGGGTGCGGGGAGGGATAGCATGAGTGGTGGGGAGGGGAAGAGGAAAATGGAGAGGGAAAGCAGCCTCCCTGCTGAGTGCAGAGTCCAACACAGGGCTTGATCTCAGGACCCATGCGATCATGACCCAAGTGGAAACAGAGTCAGGTGCTTAACCAACTGAGCCACCCAGGTGTCCCTAGATTTTATCTTAAAAACCCTCAATACTTACGATATGGCAGAAATGGCATATTTTGTAACAAAATATTACGATGAAAATTTTCAAATAATTTAAATATGCACAGATATCTCTTATTTGTCAAAATTACTTTAGGGGACAATAGCAAAAATGTTTGAAGACAGATGCTCTGTATCATCATCTCTGAAGACCACTGCTTTTTTTTTTTTTTTTAAAGATTTTATTTATTTATTTGACAGACAGAGATCACAAGTAGACAGAGAGAAAGAGAGAGGAAAAAGCAGGCTCCCCGCTGAGCAGAGAGCCCGATGTGGGGCTCGATCCCAGGACCCTGGGATCATGACCTGAGCCGAAGGCAGAGGCTTTAACCCACTGAGCCACCCAGGCGCCCCAAGACCACTGCTTTATAACATGCTCTCTAAAGAATAAAATTCCTGAGTTTTAGATTAAGGATTTGATGAGAAAATAATTTCACTTTTTCTTTATTTACTATAGAATGTAATTATTTTCTTTTATCTTGGATTGAAGTGTTTGAAAGTGTGTTTATGTTTTCTGATGTCTAAAAATAAAAGGCATTGGCCTTAACAACTAGCCACTCGATGATATTTTGGGCAAGTTGCAAGCAGATGCATATGGACAAATACATCGTTGAATTACTCAGATTTTTCACCTGGATATACGGAGAGCTTGGTCTATTTAATATTTTTGCATACTTCAATGTTCCTGCTAATAATTTGCCATTGCAAATGCTTTAATATTACTGGATAAGTAGTATGAGGATCTTCTGGAGAATCAGTAGGACATAAACGTTCACATCCTTAAGAGCAAACTTTAGTGTCTCTAAGCTATGACTGTGAAATGATTCATAGGGAATAGAATGAAAAGTTTGGTATTTCTTTATTTACCAATTGAGCCATTTAATTTTTAAATGTTCATATTAGTAAGATAACCATTCTTAAAATGGGAACTTTTGATCTATTTTCTCTTGATGGTATTTGTAGTATAAACCAGTTTTATTATTGAGAATATAAATTATACAAGTATTTACACATAAAAAAAGTTCATATAATTGAGGTAAATATAATTTAGAACTGTTTCTTTAATGCTTTGTTTTTTGCTCACTTTTTGCTGGAATATCACTGAAGCTGTGATCAGGGGATTATAACACACATATCAAGATCAAGTGAACACTACATGAAATATTGTAAGAAACACATAACTAAAGACTTTAGTTTTGAATTAAGTGTTATAACTTCTTACCAAGTTTTGGTAAAAAATCCTACATTATCTTTACAGTTTCACTTTAGGATCCAATCAAGAAAATTATATACTTATAAATATTGATCTAACAAGTTAACAACAAACCCAATGTCGCCATTTTAAAGTTTAAGCTTAACTTTTCTTCACTTACATATTTAGTATATGTATTTTATTTTTCCGCTTGAAAGCTTATAGCTCTTAGGAGAAAACCGTCCTTTAAATTGTGACTACTCATTTTTTCTGTTTGTATTGTCTTTAGTATAATAAAAAGTTATTATCTTTATATATTATTGTCATGACTTTTTTTGGTGACCCATATCAATTTCATCTATTAACATATTTCCTTAAACTGAACTAACAAGTATTGAATATATGACGATTTCTGGTCAAAGGACTCAATGTTGTAACTCTTCCTATAATTTATCTCATACTTTTAAGGTTAAAAATGTAAGTTCAGGTTAAATAGGCTTTTATCAAGAATGTTATGGGAGGGGGTATAAAACAAAATTATCTAAATTTGAATAAAATAATGAAGTATAAAAATATAAGCACTTGAAATGTAAATATAACTTACAAATGTAAACCTAAAATCAGTAAAAAATCTAAAGAGAACCTTCAAAGGGAAGAAACAAAAAACAAATATATCAAGGCAGTGTATATTATATGAAACATACACTGTCATTTCTCACCATTTTTGAAAGGTGACTTGAAGCAGTATTATTTTCCAAACTTCAAGACAGGATCAGAATGTTGTTACAGAAGGAATAAATGACAGCTCATGTGCAAGCACTAGGGGAAGGTACTTAAAGAGGTGATTTTTTAAGAGTGTGACCATCTCTAGTTTCATCTCTTATACTTCACCGATTGATTGGAATCCATGGCTTAGATAATTCTGATGTGTTTCATGAGCCCAGTATAGGGAGCTCATTGTGCACCGGTGCCAACATATCTTCAGAATCTACAGTCTGACCTTGAAAAAAGATATACATTTAAAAACAAATAAATTATCTGAATGGGATGGCCGTTAAGTTTGGAAGTAATTTCTCAGGCAGACCTGATTTGTACATTTGGCTAGAGAGGGTAGGAACATCACAGGACATATAAAATGGCCTCTGATGCACAAAGCACATTGGCTTGCTTAGATGCAGGTACCATAGTAAAGACATTTCCCTATCAAAGGAAAATCTAATTTTAGCTGAGGTTTAGATTTGATGGGAAAGGCACTGGGACCATTGTCAATTCTTGAGTGAGTGTGCTGGGTGAGGCAACAGACTCACTTCAAAGATCTGAACATTATTTGCCTGAAATGGGGAAAGACTAAGTGGGGGAATTAGCAGCTGCTGCTGCATAAAGTACGAGAGAGCTTATGCAATTCAACAGCAGGAGCCGCAGAATATGGTAAAAGGGAAAATCAGATATAAATTAAAAGATAAGTGAGACTAAAATAATTTTCGTGGGAGTTTCTGCCCTGTGCCCAAACTGCGGTGCTTTGCAACTCTCCAACCATTCAAAAAGGACAAGGGAGAACTGAAGAATTAAGGTAGGAAAAGAAGAAAATAGAACACAGTCGACCTCAGGCGAGAACATACCAAACATCAAACTTCATGATTCAAAAATGGAAGGCTATGCCCCAATGGCAATTATATGCCGCAAAGGCCCAAAGCTCATGAACCACTGGGCTGCAGTAACAGCTTAAAGAACCTGTTCAAAAAATTCTAAAACAAACAATGAACACAATCTGGCAAAGAGGGTTCTCCAGTCCCCAAAGGCGTAGGGGAAGGATTGCGCCTTCATTTGGCAAAAAGCGCCAGTCCACCAAATACTGTAAAATGCATTTCCTTTAAATAATGCTGGGACTCTGGGGCTTACAAAACACCCAATCATCTTGACCTCATCTGAATGCGCGCCTTTGATCCTGAGTGGATACTGACACCTCAGGCAAGTTCCACGGCAACCCTCGGAGGTATGACCTGTCCTCCGAGCCTATCGAAAGGAGGGCCGCTAAGGCGACGAGGCAGGGCGCTGAGGTCACCCACCAGACCGCAAGCGCAGGGCAAAAAGGCCCAGAACCCGAGCGACCAAGCACGACCACGAGCTCAGCCCCGCGTCTGCGGTCCCTCCAATACCCACGACGTCCGCGGGCCCTCCAGCAACCCCGACGTCCGCGCAGGCGCACGACGCCCGGCGGGGCGAGAACGGCGCCGGAAGTGTCCCTCCGCGCCCCGGATGCGACCCGGCGGCTGTGGTTGCCAGGGCGACGGGCGCTCCCAAGAGCTGCTGGTACTCGCAACTGGACAATTAGAACCGGCTTCCTTGGGCGGGCCTGGACGGCTGGGCTCGTCCTCTCGGAGTTCCCAGAATGTTCTTTTACCTGAGCAAGAAAGTGAGTTTTCCCGCGGGCGCCATCCCCTCCCGTTCGTCCTCGCGTCCCGCGGGCGATTCCCGCATCCCGCCGGCGGAATCCGGCGTCCTGATCCCGCTTCGCCCCCGCGCTTCCCACCTTCCTGCCTCGTCCCCCCTCGGACGGTGCCGAACCGCAGATAATTCTCGGCGGAGCCAGCAGCCCTCTCGCACAGCTCTCCCATTCCTGCCCCGGGCTCGGTCTTTTTTGGGAAGCCAGCAAGGCAGATCGCGGCGTGCTTCTCCACCCTTTCCCTCTACCTATTGCTGATCCAGGTGCCTTAAATTCTTTGGATGGTCATGGGCTGCCGGCCAAGAGAAAAGTCACAACAAAAGGGTAGCCCAAGGGTTGTGTGTGGAAAGGGAATATGGACTGATGGTCTGGATTTATACCTCCGTTTCCCTCTTCCTCCCTATAAAACATTCATCAGCTGACTCCCCACTGGGTTCCCGCGGAGTCACTGTCCTCTTGGGTGCACTTTTTTTTCTCTCTTTCGCAAATGGTAGGGCAGCTCAGGGGATCGTGCCATGCCCATTTTCATCACAGCTCACGCTCTGCAAGAAGGACCTTTTTTCTTCTTGGGGGGATTTTCATCACCCTTCATGTGTAAGTCACTAACCAAGCCCTCCGTGAAAAGCTGTGAAAATGGTTGTGGTTGCTTTTCAGATTGCCATTCCCAATAACGTGAAGCTGAAATGTGTATCTTGGAACAAGGACCAAGGTTTCATAGCATGTGGTGGTGAAGATGGATTACTGAAAGTTTTGAAGTTAGAGACACAGACAGGTAAATAAATGAGTGCAAGCCCAAATGTTTGAACTTGCTGGAAAATTGGCTAGTATGATTTGTTCAGTGAGATTTGCTCATGGTATTTGTCAGTATGCAATTCTAATTCTTTTAAAACAAACAAACAAACACCCCCCCTCCCCCCGCCCGCCGCCGCAAACTCCCAAACACTTAGTGGTGTTTTTCGTAGAGTATTTTTGCAGTAAAGTTCAGAGAATATTTGCTGAAGTTCTTGATGGAAAAAGAAAAACAATGAAGAATGAGAGCTAAGTCACTATATTGCCTTGTTCTTGTCTGCTTATTGTGCTCTGTTATTTGGTCTAATAAAAAGCGATGTGAATCTACATTTCAGTAAGGTTGCAAAATCTCACACTTTGTCAGATTATTTGCAGGCTAAATCATCCTCTCTGCTTCTCCTTTCTGCTTCTCAGAAAGAAGCAGAATCATCCTTTCTGCTTCTCAGAGGTGTTAATAATTACTCACCTAGTTTCGAAGAAGAGAAAACGAGACTTTTAAACACATTTTTGTCCATAAGTTTCATGTGATAACAGCTTGCTTTATCTTTTTTTGGTTCTCTGGAATCATAGCAAACACTTTCACATTTCCTTTACCATCCATAATGTTGCTCTAGAATGGAGAGCTAGTCCTGGTCGATCGGAGATCTAGATGAGGAGATTGGAATCGGAATCTCAGCTCTGCCATACTGAGGGACTTTCAGCAAGTTGGTGAACATCTTTGGGTTTTAGTTCGGTCTTCTGTAAGATAAAGGGCTGAACTAAATTCCATTTTGGATTCAAAGGTTCTGCACTTCGACCCTGGGGCCTTTGCATCTGCTATTTCTGAGTCTGGACCACTCCCCATTTCCCCCCTCTTTTCCCCACCTCCCTTGCCGTCGCTAGTTTATTCCTCAGTCTCAGCTTAAATGTCATTTCTTCAGAAAGCCTTCCCTGGTTCTCCCTCCCTCCAATCTGAATTAATTTCCCCCTGTTACTACCTCTTATTATGGCTTTACTTCCTCAATTTGTAATTTTACATATATGCATCTACATTTATGGGGGTGGGTGAGTGTGTGTTTAGTATCTCTGTCTCCTCAGTAGACAAGCTCTCTGGGGGGATGCCTATAACTATTTCATTTATTAATTTATATTCAGAAGTTTCCACAGTGCATGGCACAATGTAGTCATATAGTGAATGAATGAATGAATAAAAGATTCTGCAAAATCTGGTAAAAACTGATTTCCAAAGTCTTTGGTTTCTGGTCCCTCTTATACTTTAGAGTTTTCAGTCTGTATGTCATAAATATTTCTATTTATGATCTTTTGGGAAGGAATAATTAGTAATAATAATTACCAATATATTTAATATATTGGGTAACCAATTTTAAAAATACATTTTGCTTTATTTTGCCAGAATAATATCTTTACAATATATGTTTCTAGCATGAGAAAAATAGATCAGAATGAGGCATACTTAAAAAAAAATCTTTTATATATCATCCAGGAGTAGGAACTCCTTTTAAAATAAGCAAGAAATGTCAAAGTCTTATAATCTGTTACTTTTATGTATTTGCTGTAATGTTTTTTTCCCCTAGATGATGCAAAATTGAGGGGTCTTGCTGCCCCTAGTAACCTTTCTATGAATCAGACTCTCGAAGGCCATAGTGGTGAGTCATGTAATTTTTAAAATCATATTCGAATAGTTTTTAGGCATTTAGAAACCATCTACTTGGGATGCCTGGTTGGCTCAGTTGGTTAAGCAGCTGCCTTCGGCTCAGGTCTTGATCCCAGCATCCTGGGATCCAGTCCCACATCGGGTTCCTTGCTCGGCGTGGAGCCTGCTTCTCCCTCTGTCTCTGCCTGCCTCTCTCCCTGTGCTCGCTCTCGCTCCCTCTCTCTCTCTGACAAATAAATAAAATCTTAAAAAAAAAAAAAGAAACCATCTACTTAATGCAGAAGTGTTATCATTTTTAATAATGGTAATATTTAAAGTAATCATTTCTATTGAGCCATAATTAATTAATTGACCCTAGAGTCCTTCAACAACTTTTACATGATTAAGCAAGATCTTCAGTAAATCTAAAACAGAGTCGGTCTTACTTTATATATTAAAAAATACTGTTATTTGTCTATGGATAGAATATAATCCTTTTTTAGAATCTGACCGCGTGGTTCCGCATTAAAGTAGACTAAAGAGACATGACAACTGAATGTACTCTATGATCCTAGATTGGATCTAGGAATGAGAAGAAGAAGTACCTATAAAGGACATTATTTGGACAGTTGATAAAATTTGAATGTGGACTACGGTTAGATAAATAATATTGTATCAATGTTAAATTCACTAATTTATTATGTGGTTATGAAAGAGAATGTCTTCTTAGGAAATAAACACTAAAGTATTTAGGGATTAAAAAGAAAGCAAGGCAAAAAAACCCTCAGTTGTTCGTATAACCGACAGGTTTAAGATACGCTCAAAAGTGTGTTGCTGGGGGTGGGGGAACGGGGTAACAGGGTGATGGGTACTAAGGAGGACGTGTGTTGTGATGCGCACTACGCAACTGACGAATCATTGAGCACTACATCAAAACCTAATGATGTACTATACAGTGGCTAACTGATCAAAACCTAATGATGTACTATACAGTGGCTAACTGGTCAAAACCTAATGATGTACTATACAGTGGCTAACTGATCAAAACCTAATGATGTACTATACAGTGGCTAACTGAACATAAAAAAAAGAGTGCGGAATGCCTGGGTGGCTGGTTAAGCGGCTGCCTTCGGCTCAGGTCATGATCCCAGCGTCCCAGTATCGATTCCTACATCGGGCTCCTTGCTCGGCGGGGAGCCTGCTTCTCCCTCTGTCTCTCCCTGCCTCTCTCTCTGCCTGTGCTCGCTGGCTCTCTCTCTCTCTCTGACAAATAAATAAAATCTTTTTTTTTTTTTTTTTTTAAAGAGTGCATTACAAATAGAATGGAAAACAAGAGGGGGAAAAGAGAAATTAGGGCATATACCAACTACAAATAACCCCTTATCCCCCTAAAAAAAATCCAATGTCCCTTGGGCATTAGTATCCTTGGGAGTCAGTCCACTTGGGTAAATCTTACTTACATTTGCTTCTGTCATCAGATAAATGGCAGCTCTTGCATCTGACCGTAATAGGTGCCTTTGCTGGCCTAAGATAGGAACAAACATGAAAATTAGTATCACACGTTGTGGGAAATGAGTGACAATAGCGACTATATCCTATGAATATTTTTGAGTGATTTATTAAAGAGTGGCTAGTTGCGTAGGAACCATGTTGATTTGAATGTGCTGTTGGTGTTTATTATAAAAATATAAATTTGAAGTTATAGCCTTTTTTAAGTTTCTAAATTGTTTTATAAATTTTTTTAGGTTCCGTTCAAGTTGTAACATGGAACGAACAGTATCAGAAGTTGACAACCAGTGATCAAAATGGGCTTATCATTGTTTGGATGTTATATAAAGGTATGCTAGGAGAGCTTATGGAACCTTCCACAGTTTGGAGTCTGGGTTACAGTGTTTGCATGGGGAAACAGCATATTTGAAACAGGTTCCTTTTAACCAGCAGCAGGAATTCATCCCGACCGCACAGGGGTGATATTTCTGGATTTATTGCTGCCTACTTTTCCTTCCAACTTTATTTTTTGTTTGAACCGTGAACTTATATGAGGAAAGTGGACTAGGTGACTGTTGGTTATCTCCAAAATGTACTTAGGCCCTTAGTAGGATAGTTTCTGTTTGAGATAATTTTTCCTCCCCCAGGTTTCCAGTAAGAATTATTCTTTGTGTGGTCAGTGACTAGAGTTAGTCCAGTGGGTGAAAACATTTATTAAGAAGTCAGGAGTTATTGAGTCATTTAGCTTCCTTTTCTTTCATGGGTACAGATTTTATCTTAGCTCTTATGGCTAGCTCAGGATTTGTACCTTTTGCCTACAAGAGAGAGCAAAAGAAGGATTAATTTAGGTGCATCACTATTACCAGAAAATAATGTGTAATACATGATCTCTGGGGCCTGTAGCCATCATTTTTAAATGAGAAGTCTACCTTAGTTTTTGTGTGTTGTTTTGAAAATATTCAGGGTATGCCATTTAAAAATTCTTAATTAAAAATATACTGTACATGTATTTATTTATGTTTTTCAAAGTTTATGTATGCCGTGTTTTTGTCTGTGCAGGGAGTAGAACATGAGAGTACAGGAGATTAGGGTAAACTGTCTTTTTCCAAAGTGGGTATTTTCTGGGCCTCAATCCTGACTCTGATAATGCCCTCCTCGACTAATTATTTCAAATTATGGGATAATTTGGTTAGTAATAGGACCAGAACCCCTAATACCAAAATGGGGTAAAAAGTAAAAGCAAAACAAAATAACCTTATGATTTGCCTCACATTCAGTTACATTTTGAGACCTGTCACTCTAGCCCTGTGTGCAAGAATGTTTTTTTATCATTCAGCATTAGTGGTGTGAAATCACTGAAGTGATTTGAACTGTTGAAAATTTTTTTTCAAACAGGCTTAGAGTTTTACCTAATGTATTTAATATGCTTATAATTAGTCATTAGAGAGTTTATGCATGCATATAAAATTATTGTGGTTATTTTGTTTTTTCCTTGGTTATCATCTAAAGTTTCAGGCTTTGATAAAAATCAATTACTTTGGCCTGTCAAAAGTGAATAAAGTTTTATTTTTTAATGGACAGAAAGGAAGAAAGAAAGAGAAAAGGTGGGCGTTTATTGTGTTTTCTGTAATAATCTTTGAAGCAGTTGTTGGTCAAGGCCTCAGCTAATTTTTTATTTTTTAAAATTTTTTTTGGATTTGAAGGTTTTATAGCTTAACGTCTCAGATTGTAGAAAATTTTGCAGTTATTTATTCCACAGTGTGTTTTATGGAATGTTTTCAACTACATGCAAGTTTTGACTTGTAATTTTTTAAAAATTTGTGCAAAAAGGCTCTTGGTATGAAGAGATGATCAATAATAGAAATAAATCAGTGGTTCGAAGTATGAGCTGGAACGCCGACGGACAGAAGATCTGCATTGTATATGAAGACGGGGCTGTGATCGTCGGTTCAGTGGATGGTAATGCTTTGTTGTACATAGAACTAAGGTCAAGATTTGGTTGTCTTTAGAGGTTTAATTAATTATTTGTTAGCTTTCTGACAGAAAAGTAAACATAAAAAGAGAAAATAGTTGATACACAATTTGATGATGTTCAAGAAACACTTATTTTTTTTTTAAGATTAATTTTTTTAAGTAAACTCTCCACCCAACGTGAGGCTTGACCTTACAACCCTGTGATCAAGAGTCTCAGTCTCTACCAATGGAACCACCTAGGTGCCTCTAAGAAACATTTATTTTTACGTATTCTCAAGTAAAAAATCCATTTTTAAAAAATGTCTTAGAGTAGCATTGAAAAAAGAGTGAATTAATTTTTCAGGATTATTTTAAATATGTCTGCCTAGTTATACTTCATTTTTATACTTGTTAGGGTATTATAAATATGTAGATGTTAGTATGTAGGGATGTAACAGTCTTTGGTTATTTTTTAAAAATTGAACCATTGAATATTATTGATATATAACATTAGTCTTAGATGTACAGCATAATGGTATGGTACTTTTATATGTCGTAAAGTCATCATCTGGTCATTTTTTAAGAGACTTGAGCATGTTATGGTTACTTGTGTTTTGTAGCTTTAAAACCTGTGTTTTTCAAAGTGTAGTTATTTAGATACCTAAATTTAGATAACTGGGGCTTCTGAGAGTCTGTACCTTCACTTTAATGTGGAGCTCTCTAGAGAAAGAATTTATTTGAAAATGATTTTCATTTTTCCATTTTTTTAAAAAGATTTTATTTATTTATTTGACAGAGAGAGATCACAAGTAGGCAGAGAGGCAGGCAGAGAGAGAGTGAGGAGGAAGCAGGCTCCCTACCGAGCAGAGAGCCCGATGCGGGACTCGATCCCAGAACCCCGAGATCATGACCTGAGCCGAAGGTAGCGGCCCAACCCACCGAGCCACCCAGGCGCCCCATTTGTTTTTTTCTAGTGTAACTTCATTTATTCCACAAATGCTTCTGAGAGCTTACAAAGTCACAGCTATAGTTCTAGGCACTAGGTACTAGGTATGACAAAAGAGATTTCAGATCTAGAGCAGGAGAAATGGATATGTAACTAGGCATTACAGTGCCTTGTGTTAAGTGCTGAGACTGGGAAAATACAGCAACATACAGTACAAGTATCTAACCCAGGCTTGGAGGGCTCAGGGAAGGTCTTTTTGTCACTACCTGTGACTACCTGTCACTGTCCTAGAAGGTGATGTGTGCTGAGGCATTAGGCACCAGGAAGGTTGGTTTGTAGAGTGTCGTAGGCCTCTACATTTGAGAAGGTCCTCCGGGGTGGAACTTAGCCATGTTTAGGATCTTAAAAAAATTTTGAGAGTCAGTATAGTATATTACTAAAAGGAGAAGAGTTGTGTGTGATGAAATTAGAGACATTAGCAGAAGCCAGATTATGCAGATCATAAGCTATGTGAGGAGTTGGGATTTAAATTTAAGGGTACTGGGGAGCCAAAGAAAGATTTTAAGAATGGGAGCAGGGTGATCGCCTTTGTTCTTTGGAAGCATCTCTGTGACTGCAACATGAAGATTGGAGGGAGGGAAGAAAGATAGGGGGCAGGTGTATCAGTTAGAAATTACTATGGTGATTCAGGTGAGAGGTGGTGGTAGATGGTGGCTGAACCAGGGTAGTGACAAAAAGGCTGGAAATAAGTAGACATATGCAGGAGATACTTAGGAGGTAGAATAGGTGGGGCCTTATTATTGATCATTTTGGGGATGAGGGCATGGAAGTGTCTAGAATAACAGCCAGGTTTTTAGCTTTGACAACTGGACAAATGCTGATGCCATTAAAATAAGGGATGTGGGAGGGGTGCCTGGGTGGCTCAGTTGGTTAGGTGTCTGCCGTCTCAGGTCATGATCCCAGGGTCCTGGGATGGAGCCCCATATCAGTCTCCCTTCTCAGCGGGGAGCTTGCTTCTCCTTCTCCCACTCCTCCTGCTTATGCTCTCTCTCTCTGTGTCAAATAAACAAATAAAATCCTAAAAAAAACAAAAACAAAAACAAAAACAAAAGGGATGTGGGAGAAATACTGGTTGTGAGGGAACATTTCATTTTCAGACATGTTGATCTTGTCATGCTGTAGGACAACAAGTAAAATTGTCAGACCATAGTTACATGTGTGCATCTGGGCCACAGTCAGACTTTTGGGAATCACCAGCATGTAGATGGTAATTTAAACCATTGGAATAGATGAAAAACCTAGGAGCCACCTGTGGAATAAGAACCTGCAACATAAGTGTTGGAGATAAAGGAGTAAACGAATGCACAGAAACCAAGAAAGAAGGAAGGGGTGGTTAAAGAAAAGCCTGTAGTGGACCTAGCAACAGGCCATTAGGGACCTCCTGAAGGTCATCTCAGTGGACGTATGGGGTGGAAGCCGGGTTGGGTTGGGCTCAGGGTTGAGTGGGAGGTGAGGAAGTGGTGACTGCAGGTGTGAACTCTTTCGAGAAGCTATAGGGTAGTGGCTAGAAGGGAACTTGGGGTTGAGGGAGATGTTCTTTGTTCTGTTGTTTGTTTTTATTTGAGGTGATAGTTTCGAAGAAGGATAGATCTGAGTATATTTAAATACTTGTACGAAAGGGCCTGGAGAGAAGAGTAAGAGAAAATGTGAATAATCAGTGGAGATAGATCTTTGCAAAGCTAGGAAGGGCTTAGACCAGTAAGTAGGTGGAGGGATTCACCCTAGATGGGTGTCTAGTTAGAGATACATCCCTTACTTTGTTTTTGGGGGCAAAGCAGAAAGGTTGTTGAGGATTCAGTTTTGTCCTGAATGTTTGAAGGTGGAAATGAGGGATTTCTTTTTTGAAAGCTTTTATTTTCTTTCCAGGGTTGAAGATGAATTCATCTGCTAATTGCGAGTAAGGTCCTAGATTAGAGTTTTGAAGAGATGGGGGAAAGTTGGAAACAGCTGCTATTTCAAATATTTAGTAGGGTGTTTGGCACATAATAGGTGCTCAGTAAATATTTATTGACTGCATAAATTGAGCAAATAAATTGAAGTGAAGAATGTGAGTTCTCTTTAGGGAAACAGATTTTTAGGGCAGTTACTGGAGAATCATGACCTTGAACTTATGTTTTATGTTTTATTTTAGGGAATCGCATTTGGGGAAAAGACTTGAAGGGTATACAGTTATGCCATGTAGCATGGTCTGCAGATAGTAAAATCCTACTTTTTGGAATGGCAAATGGAGAAATACACATTTATGATAATCAGGGGAATTTTATAGTAAGTGCATGTATTTTCATATATTCATTAGTTTTGGTTACACCATTTTATGATTATTTTATGTATCATTCATATATGTATATGCATTTATCATGATGGTTTGTGTCATCAAGAAGGTCTTCAATTCAGTATTTTTTTTGCAATCATTTAGATTTCTTAATTAAAAGAATGGGACACTTCAAGGTAAATTAATGCTTTTCATTTGGAATTCTTGGTAACCGGGAAGGACAAGATTTCAGTGTATTGAAGCTGAGGGGTAATGAGTTAAATGAGGTACAGTTTAATCTTTGTGTCTTCTAATAGCAGAAGCCTGAGTTTACGTGAGATACCAATGATATATATGTATTTTTTTCCAATGATATTTTTGTAGCAAACTACTCGAGGCTGTTTGTAAAAAGAATGGAAGACTTCAACAGTAAGGGACAAAAAATCAGGTCCTGGGAAGCAGGCAAAATAGAAGAGACTCACCTAGCATGATCTCAAGAAAAACTCTGGGTTTGTGGGATTTAGCTGTGTTTGATCTCTGATCTTACTTATGGGGCAGTTTTGTTTGTCCTGAAACTGAGGACATTACATAAATCTATTTATTGGTGGAAGTGATAATAGCCAACTTTTCCATGACGCTTCGCTCTTTTTGAGGTACTTTCATATACCTCTTGTCATTTAGTCTCATAAATTTTCTGTGAATTTTTTTTAATCCTCATTTTGCAAGAGGAAAAACTGAAACTCAGTTGAAGTGGTTTGTCCCAGGGTTGATAAATCAGTAAGCTGCTGGCACTTGAAATCAGATTTTTAAATCCCACTTTCAGTGTTCTTTATACAGTACCCTAAGGTGACGGGTTTTAAAAGATGAACTATTAACCTGATTCTTTTTAGATGAAAATGAAACTGAATTGCTTGGTGAACGTCACTGGAGCGATCAGTATTGCCGGGATTCATTGGTACCACGGCGCGGAAGGCTACGTGGAGCCGGACTGCCCCTGCCTGGCGATTTGTTTTGACAATGGGCGGTGCCAAATCATGAGGCACGAGAATGACCAAAGTATGGAATTCTTTTCTTTCTTTTTTTCTTTCCTTTTTTTTTTTAATGTGGAGAACTTAAAAGTATTTTAAAATTGTTCTGAAGATTATACAGTTCTATAGGCTAAGTTTACCACAATTATTTTTAACTTTTAAAATTATTTATTTATTTCTTTAATATTATTTTTTAATTTTTTATTTTTAATTAATTATTTAATATTACTTTAAAAATTATTATCACAGTTGTTCTGAAGATTATACAGTTCTGTAGGCTAAGTTTACCACAATTACACCATTTTTTTTCTTTCTGAGTAGATCCTGTTTTAATCGACACCGGCATGTATGTGGTGAGTATCCAGTGGAACCACATCGGCAGCGTGTTGGCTGTGGCCGGCTCCCAGAAGGTCGTCACTCAGGATAAAGATGTAAACACCGTGCAGTTTTACACTCCATTTGGTGAGGTAGATGTCTTTTTCCTTTCCTGTGTAGTGAGTAAGGCAGGGGAAAAAAGAATGGAGGTTGTGGTGTAAGCTTGCCATATTTTTGAAAAGGGTCTTTTTGAGTAAAAATGATAGAATATCATGCATCTTGTCTTTGAATAATATCCTCACTTGTAAATCTTGGTAGTTAAATGTTATCAAATATACTCTGTCATTTAGAAAATGAGCTGTTTCACCTAAGAAATCGCTGTGCAGTACTTATTTAGAATATTTTTTCTGTGATCTCAATGTGCATCTTTTTTCCTAGCTGGTTTTTCAGTTGTTTTTAATATAATTTCATTGTTTCGGGTTAATATTTTGGATTTTTAATGTGATTTCTAATAGATGTTAAACATACCTATCTGTCTCTTTCTCCTTCAGATTTTTTTTTTTTTTAAGATTTTATTTATTTATTTGAGAGAGAGCATGCAAGTTAGTGGAGTGGCAGAGGGAGAGGGAGAGAATTCCAAGCAGACTCCTTTGAGTACAGAGCCTGATGCAGGGCTTGATCCCTGGACCCTTGAGATCATGACCTGAGCCAAAATTACCAGTTAGACACTTAACCAACTGAACCACCCAGGCACCCCTCCCTCCTTCAGACTTCCAGCAGTTTTAATTTGTTGATAAAGAGCCAGCTATTTTAAGAAAATTTATCTTAATAACTAATCTTAAGTGATGCTGCAAAAATAAAAGGATTATTTTCATAAATGCATGTGTTATCCTTCTCAGTAGTAGTAGTACATTTTTTTTTTTTTTTAGATTTTATTTATTTATTTATTTATTTGAGAGAGAATGTGCATGGCAGAAAAGGTGGGGCAAAAGGGGAGTTAGGCACAGGCTGACTCTGTGCTGACTCCAGAGCCCAAAGCAGGGTTCTCTCTCAGGACGATTATACCATGACCTGAGCCAAAACCAGTTGCTTTCCCTACTGAGCCACCCAGGGGCACCTAATGAATTTAATTTTTAAGGAGAATTTTATTGAAGAACTACTAGAAAATATCAAATAGGAGAATTAATATACTGTGAATTCTAAAGAATTTGGAAAGTGAGAACTTACTACTAAGCTTAAGTAACTTTTTACCTGTTTTATTTTCTGTTTCTCGACTCTTATTTAGTTCCTATTGGTTTTTATAAATTCACCACAGACTTCATTAATATGTGTTATTGCTACACAAAAACCTTCCCCAGTTGTTTTAATATTTTAAAATACATTTTAGTAATTTCTGTGAGAGTAAGAAATGGTATCAGCTCATGCTTTTGAATCAATATCTCAAAATATCCAGTAGAATGTGATGTAGAGAATAGATTGTATATTGCCAGCTAATTATATTTCTGGTAGCTGTTAAAACCTAAGAGAAAACAGGAGTATAGTTCTCAAGGTTCCTAACTATTAAAAATCTGAATTCGTTCTTAATTCATGCTCTTTATTGGTTATTTTTGTCAGCCATTGGCTTATTTATCATTATATTATTTTGTCTGCTTATTTTTGTTAGTTCATTCTTTTTTTAAAACAGAAAAACATGGATTCTAAGGCCTATTTGTTTTATCTTGCAAAACAGTGTGTTATGTGTCAAATCAAAACTGTAGGTTGGTTTGGCATGGTTGTAATTAAAAGTATCTAGTATAGTTCCTTAGGATGTATTAGTCACTTAATATATACATATATTTTTGAATGAGTGAATATATAGGGGGCTTTTTTGGATCTATGTTATTAACATAGGAGAAGTAACTTGGAAGGAAGTTATTATCTAAAGATTTAAACTTAAGGAAATCTCAGGGAAGAATTTGCTTTTGATTCTGAAGGCCTGAGTCTTCTGGTTTTTATATTGTGGTCTTAGCCAGGGAAGGGGGTGACAGAGCATGTGATTGGTTGTCAGGCTGGCCTGGCTTTGGTTGTGAATTCCATTTCCACAGTGTTGTCTCACTTGGAGAACTTATTTCACCTCTGAGACTCAGTTTACTTATGTTCTGAAATACAGGTTAACCTCATGGCACTGTTGTAATAATTACAGGAGGTAACGATGAGAAAATGCCTACCCCAGTGCTTAGTGAGTTCTTACTGCAAGTTGGTTTTCTCTCCCTGTGCTGCCATCACCTGGCTGGCCTTACTCTCCTCCCAGTGAGGCTCATCACTACCACCAGTGCTGCTGGGAGAGCCTGCTCGCTCCTTTTGGTTTCATGCAGGCAGCAGGACAGATAGAGTGGACCCTCCTAGGTTAAAACATTTTTACCCCCATCGGTTTCCCTGGCAAAATGGAGTTTAATACATTAAACCCTACTTCAGAGCATATCTGCTTAAGAACAAGGGATACCAGTGTGATTTATTAAAATTCTTGGGTCTGTCAAAAAAGCATAGATTTACAATATTTTCTTTTCATGGCCACATTAAAATGTCTTTGTATTAATTTATTCATTTGTTAATTTAGCCATAAAAGTGGGCTATTATTTTAAATTAAAAACTGTGAGTTGGTTTGATATCATAATTAAAAGTATCTAGCATATCTTTACATATGAAGATATTAATTTGAATGCATGATACATTTATTTACTTAATAGATATTTATTGTGTACCTGTTTGTCAAGCAGTCCATTAAGGGATAGGGACATAAATGTGAATATGAGGTATGAATATAAGTTAGTGCTCTCTGGTAGCTCGCTTTCTGACTTTTCTGGACCTGTAGAAGGAAGGAGAAGGCAGGAAACAATATTAAAGTTGCATTTTTGAGGATGGAAACCATGTTCCAGGAGGACAAGGGCGAGTAAGGCTGGGAGGGCGTGGGGAGAGGAAAGGCAGATTTCAGACAGAAGGGATATTATCCAGGTCAAAGGTTTGGAGGGACAGTAGCTCTGTCATGAGGGAGAACACAGGAATCGTGGCTAAATAGTGAGGTACTGAGCCAAAGAGTATAGTTTTGAGCCAGATGAGAAGAGCATTGTATACTCTGCTAAAGAATGTGATGGTGGGAAGCTATTGATTTTAAAAATTATTAAACATTTGTTTTGAAGCAGGATAAGATATGATTGGATTTGTGTTCCAGAAAGGTAATTTTGACAATAGAATGACTATTGAATTTGGGATGGTAGAGGCTGGGAATGAGAAAAGAGATAAAAGGTGAAGATTGCAGTTAGACCATTACCATAGTTCCTTCAGGAAAGGAGGAAGATGGGAGCGAAAGCAATAGGAATTGGTGACCGATTGGCTTTGGAGCAGGAAAGAGAAAGAGGCCAGACTTAAAGCCTGCATTTACTGCCACAGGGGCGCCCGGGTGTCTGTCTGCCTTAAGTTCAGGTCATGATCCCAGGGTCCTGGGGTTGAGCCCCTATCGGGGTCCTGCTCAGTGGCAGCCTGCTTCTCCCTCTCCCACTCCCCCTTCCTGAATTCCCTCTTTTGCTGTCTCTCTCTCTCTGTGTCATAAATAAATAAAATCTTAAAAAAAAAAAGATTGCATTTACTACCACAATAATTCATTCATTCTGAGGGCACAATTTTTTAAAAAAGATTTTCTTTTAAAGTAATCTCTACACCCAACATGGGGCTCGAACCCACAGCCACCCACTGAACCAGCCAGGTGACCCCAAGAAGCAAAACTTTTTACAACTCCAGAATCGGAATGTATCTTATAATCAAAGGTATCCTATTTTAATTAGCAATGTGTTTTATTCTTTCCTGAGTTGTACATTAATATGCATATTTAGGTTCTAGCATCTTAGACTTGATGAAATTTAATACTGAATTCTTTCGCTTTTGTTTGTAAATTTCTCCTATCATAAGTATGCTTTTCATTATAAAAATTCAAGGAAAATGATTTTAAAGTGAGTAGTAACCTTTCACAAAATAATTTTTATAACACCTTTAATTCCTATGAAGTAATTGGTGGTAATTTATATTTTATTTAATTGTGATACTTTAGATTAAACATAATTATTGTTTCAGCATTTAGGCACTTTGAAAGTTCCTGGAAAGCAGATGACTGCACTATCTTGGGAAGGAGGAGGACTGAAAATTGCACTAGCTGTTGATTCGTTTATATATTTTGCAAACATTCGACCTGATTATAAGGTGAGTATTGTGAGCAGTTGTTAAAAAAAAGAGCTTTCTTAGTAAAGAATTTTGTTACAGCTCTAAGTATAATGTATGTTTCTTGCATGTGTTTGCAGCTACTTTATTTTAGACACCAGAGGAAAGGAGACGTTTTTAGTGTAAAGACTTTAGAACCTGAAAACTTTCCTAGAATACTATACATAATTAATATAATACTCCTGATATTCAGGGTCTCAGCAGGAAACAGATGGCACACTCAAAGGAATAATTGAAGAGAGATTGATGGAGGGTTTATTACAGATGTTCGGGCATGGCTGATGGCTTCAGTAAGGGATGACAATGCAGGCATCCGGGCGTTAGCAACAGTGGGCAAGATAAGAAAGTATTGTTTCTGGAACCCACTAGAGCTGTGGCTATGCAAGAGGAATTATCCTGCAGGAGCACAGCCTCTGCCGGCTGGCTGGGTAGAAACACTTTTGGGGAGGAAATACTTCAGTCCATCTCTCTACCTTCTATTGGCTGGATCCAACTGGAAACTGGAAGGCAACGTAGCCTGAGTGTTGCAGTTCATAGAAATCAGTCTCCAGGGAACAGCAGGATAGAGAAGATCAGAGAGAGGGAATGGATCAGGAGGGGGAAAATGAGAATAAATAGCATAATTCTAATCAATATTTTAAAAAAATATTTTACTTATTTATTTATTTCTGAGACCGAGAGAAACAGGGAGGTGGGCGAGGGAGAAGCAGGCTCCCCACTGCGCAGGGAGCCGGATGTGGGGCTCTCAATCCCAGGACCCGGGCATCCTGACCTGAGCCGAAGGCAGATGCTTAATGGACTGAGCCACCCCGGTGCCCCAATACTAATCAATATCTTATATTTAACACTTGACCCCAAACAAATTTGGAAGTATGAGGTTAATCAATCTGGTAAACTACTAAGAATATTTGTTATGGAAAACCTGCTTCATTTTTAAAAGGCAAACCACCCTGGAGAACTGTCTGATTTTAGGACAAGGGGAGGGGATTTTTCCCTTCCCTTTAGGGAGGGGAAAAATCCAGGATGAACCTGGAGTCTCTGATAGTGCCAGAGAATAAGGACGTGCTCAAAACGGCAGGATGGGGCATATCAAAGAGACCAAGAGCCAACCTGGAAGAGCTCCCAACGGCCAAAACCGGAACACCCTGAGCAACAAAATAAATTATGTAACTTTGGATTGTAACCAAATTATAAAACCAAATTATAAAATAAATGTCCATGAGCAAGAGCTGATCTAAAATAAATTATTTAAATAAATAGAGGAGACAGAAGTATTTGAATTACTTAGATACTACCCCCTCCAGTCCCCTGCTTCCTTAACTTGAACATGAGTTGCATTTAATGACTCACTCCCGAAGAGCAGGCTATGGAAAGGGGAAAAAAGAAAGTCACTTAGGAGGGACCTAGCGGACACCACCTTGTCTAGGCGATCAAGGCTAGCATTATCAAGCGATGTTACATGGATCTCATGTACCCCCGGTGTGGCAGATGAGAAGAGCTCTTCGCTTCTATGATGATCTTGCTTAGAACTGAAAATTCCACTCTAAACAGGAGAAAAACATCAGACAAACCCGAACTGAAGGACATTCTGCAGAATACCTGACCAGTACTCCTTAAAACCGTCTAGGTCATTAAAAAGAAGGAAAGACTGAGAAAGCATCACAGCCCAGGGGAGTCTAAGGAGATCTGACACTACATATACTGCATCCTAAATAGGACTCTGGGACAGAAAAAGGACATTAAGAAAAAAACTAATGAATTTCCAATAAAGTGTGAAGTTTAGTTAATAGGACTGGATCAGTGTTGGTTTCTTAGTTGCAACAAATGTACCACAGTAGTGTAAGATGTTAACAATAGGGAAAGGAGTATAGGGAACTCTGTATTATCCTTGTAACTTCAAAAAAGTTTTTTTTAGACTGAGAGCATGCGCAAGTAGCGGGGGGCACATAAGGAGAGGGAGAGAGAGAATCTTAAGCACGCTCTACACTCAGTGCAGAGCCTGACCCGGGGTTTGATCTCATAACCCTGAGATCATGACCTGAGCTGAAATCCAGAGACAGACACTTAACCAACTGAGCCACGCAGGAGCCCCTTATCCTTGTAACTTCTGTATAGATCTAAAATTATTTTAAAGTAAAAAGTTTATTTGAAAAAATAATCATGGTATAAAAAGTAAGTATGCCTTAGTTTTGACTAGTAAACACAGTCATAATAATATCAATTCTGAATGCTGATTTATTAAAAATTAGGTATGAATATATTGGGAGAGTTAGCCAAGAGAAAGAAGTTCCATTATGTTCTGTAAGTTCCACCATCAAACGTGTATGATATGGAGATAAATAACAAAACAGTCAAGGTTCAGAGTTGTAAATGACTACCCCTGGGAGGAAATTAGTCGGCGGGGTCTGCATTTTATTTTTGTTTTAAATTAACTACATAGAATTATTTGACTTTAAACTATGTGCACATGTTACTCTGGTGAAAACAAATGTAGAAAGTGTGGATGGGGAAAAAAAAAAAGCAAAGCATCTGTTTTTGAATTTTGTCTTGGGGACCCAGAATTTAAACTTTTGATTGAGATCATTCTTCCCTGTTGTCCCCCATGCAGCTGTTAATGACTATTGAAAAATCGGAAATTTTCGCCACTGAAGCTTAAATCTTACAAATGAAAATAACGAAAGTTAAAATAAATTTATTTTTGTAGTGCATTCTTTGTTTGATAGCTATATTACTCTTAGATCATTGTTGTTGTTGTTGTTATTTTACTGAGAAAAGGTATTAAGGTGAATGTTCAGTCCTTCTATCTTCTATTCCTGAAGAAGATATTTGGTCAGCATCAAAAAACCACGTACTTACAATATATAATACGATTTTTCTTTAACAGTGTTAAATGTCCTTTTTCTCTTTCTCTCCCTCTCTTCTTCCCTCCTGTTCTTTGTTCCTTCCTTTCTTCCTAGTGGGGTTATTGCTCAAACACTGTCGTTTATGCTTATACCAGACCTGATCGTCCAGAGTATTGTGTTATCTTTTGGGATACGAAAAACAATGAGAAATATGTTAAATATGTGAAGAGTCTCATTTCGATTACTACTTGTGGAGATTTCTGCATTTTGGCTACAAAAGCTGATGAAAACCATCCTCAGGTGGGTGTTCGTTTCTACGTTAAAGCTAAGATAGGTTGACCTCTACTTTTTCCAGCATAGCCTCTGTACTGGTAGGTACAGCAGAGTGTTGGGTCTACTGGCCGTGTCTGTCTAGACCTCTGTTTTGGAAAATTATGTGGCTCCATTGGTTCTCTGTCCCATGTTTTTGTCCCCCTCCAGTCAGCAAATCCATTAGCATTTCATATCGACCACTTCAGTACGGAAGCTTTTTTCTTTTAAGATATATTTCAAGTGCCATAATCCTTTTCCAAGTTAAAATTCCACAAGAAAAAATGAATATCCAGATGTCTAGTATAAATGCTCAAGAAATTATGTAATGATGGCCATTATAACATTTTGGGTAGCTTTGACATTGAGAAATATACTTTTATTTGGAATTATAGTGCTTTCAAAATCAATGTCTCAGTGTAAAATAAATAATGTAAATAATGCCTTTTTAAAAAGTATGCTAACAATTCAGATATTTGCAGAAGCATATAAATTTTTTTAAAAAGGGTTACCATTGTCTCTGGCTGGGTTATAAATTATTTTATCCCATTAAAAAGTATAGAGTTTTTAGTTTAAGGAGGCCGTTTGAACAGCCACCTTTGGCTCTGTTCTCTCCTGAAACTCACAAAACAACAATAACGGTATTTTTTAAAAAGTCATAAGCCCATAGGGACCAGAAAGGGAGAGGAAATGGCAACATAGTTTTGGAGGTTAAAGAGTAGGTGGATTAGTGGTAATGACCTTAGCAGACCTAAGAAAGCTGAATCCTAAGTCATCAATGGAGAAAGCAAAGAAGTAACTGGTTTTCATCCCAGAATCCTGAAGAGACACAGGACAGGACTTAATAGTACCTGGTAGGAGAAAGAAACAAATGGAAAAACAATTTGGAAGTACTAGAGATTATGCAAGAAGAAGAGAGAGAAAAAAAAGAAGGCATATAAAGAATCCTGTCTGAGGAATCTGAGCCGTTCAAGAGAAAAGACCTCTTAAAGTTACTCCTATGGGGAGTCCCCAAGGAAAGATCCCTGCCTCATCACCTTACTGTGAAGACCAGACTCCTGGGGCTCACTCATAAACAAATAGATTCCAAACAGCTTTTCAGTGTCTTTCTCTTAAATCGAAGCAGATAGACAAGGACTATCGGACATTTGAGAAAATCATCTCATTGAACAGACACAAAGAAATAAACACAAGGAGGAAAGGATTGGGAGGAAGCAGAGACTCTGCAGGGAGAAGAACAAGGCCGAAGAGTCATTTCAGATTATTTTCCTGGAGTTAAGAGATGCGACATCCATAAAAAGGAAGGAACTCACCACACACACAAAAAAAACCAAAAAAAGGGAAGGGACGCTACAGAAAAGGAGGTTTTTGGATATTACAAATATGATAAGAGCAATGAAAAATTTGGCAGAAGAGTTCGAAGATAAAATGAAGGAAAACTCTTATAAAGTGGAACAAAAAGACAAAGAAATTGAAAACACGAGGGAATAGATAGCGAAGTCAGAGGACCGGAGCTGGAAGTTCGGTGAACAGGCAAAGTGGAGGAGAGTGATTCTGAAGAAAATATCCAAGAAAATTTCCCTTGAGTTTCTAGATTGAAAGTGCCTTGCTCAGTGAATGAAAATATTTCCACATCAAAGCACATTGTTGTGAAATTTCAGAAGACTGGGGGTAGAAAGATCCTTCATAAGCTTTCAGAAAGGGGAGCCTGGGTGGCTCAGTGAGCCTTCGGCTCAGGTCATGATCTCAGGGTCTTGGGATCGAGCCCCACATCAGGCTCTCTGCTCAGCAGGGAGCCTGCTTCCCTTCTTCTCTCTCTGCCCATCTCTGCCTACTTGTGATCTCTGTCTAATAAATAAATACATATCTTTTAAAAAAAAAAGCTTTCAGAAAAACAGATTTCACAGGGTCAGATGTCATCATGGCATTCAACTTGTCAATAGTGATACTTTGGAGAATTGCTTTTGAAATTTTGAGGGAAAATGATTTCCCATCTTGAATTCTGTATGTTAAGCAAACTATAAATTACAATGAAGGTGGGAGGCAGATTGTCCTTCTGGTGTGAAGGTTTTGAACGAGATGATGTCGCCCGTGCTTGTCTCTCTGCTCATCAAGCTCGGCCACTACTCTGCCTATTTCTTGGAGTTGCCCGTGGAGCCAAGTTCCAGTTACCTGAAACCTTGGGCAGAAGAGGAAAAGAGGAGAGCGGCTGAGGAGAAAAAGAAACAGGATGAACAGAAATGGATTGAGAGAGAACTGGCAGAAGCCCAAGATGACAGCATACTAAAGTGAGCCTGCCGTTCTGTGGAATGGTGTGGATGAATAAAGCTTTCTGTGTTGTGTGAAAAAAATAAAATAAAATAAAATAAAGGTAGGCAAAAGACATTTTTAGATGTACAAGGTCACCAGAAATTTACCTTCCAAGCTTTCTTAGTTACTTTAGGATACGGCCAATCAGAATGAGGACTAGACCAAGAAAGAGGAAGAAATTGGTAACCTGAGAGCCATGGTCTTCGAAGAGTGGTACGAGCTGACAGAGTGTGGCACGCCTGCGGTGTCGTCAGATGACCGCGTGTCCCATGGTTCCAGAGGAAGCTCAAGATGAAATTAATAGAACACTTAATGTGGTTGAACCCTTAAGAGGGAACTTAAGTTAGTAATCAATACAGAGAACGTAGCAAAGAGAAAAAATAAAGACAATTACCAACCGCAGGGAAAAGTAAATGCACTTGAAAGGAGAATAAATCGTGATATACTTACAACTCCGTGATGAATAACACTTATATAGTCAAAATGATGTTTTTTAAATGAATTTTTTAATTAAGTGGGTTTTTAATTAAATAGAGCCTTTTTATTTGGAGTGTAATGACCAGATTAACCCCTGAAATTCTGATCTAACAAAATGGTAGGTGGAAAGCTGGAGGCAAAGGAGTGCGCCCATGTGCTGGGTGCTGGGAAGGCGGCTGAAAGAGAGGTCCATACCTGTCGGTGATAGTGGGAAGTCAGAGAATGTCCCAGGTTGAAACTGAACAAAACAAGACCTGGCATCATAAACACATTACTTAGATTTGTGGAGGTAAATATTAAAAGGATGAGTTAAAGGAGCTGGAAGTTGTTACTTCAGGGAGCAGAAAATGGGAAGTTGGGAGGAACTTCTGTTTTTTAGGAAGAAGTCTTATGGAACTACATCATTCTTTAACCTTGAGCATGTAGATTATATGTGGATTAAAAAATACAAGTTATTTGTAGCACTTTATGGCAGTAAATCAGCTTTTTTAAAGTAGTGGAATAATAAATTATATTTTGATATAATTTTTGTCCTTTAGTTTCTTAAAAAGTTTTTGAAATATTCTTCTATTTTTTCATTCAAATTTTAGTTTTGTTTATTTTTAAAAGATTTTATTTATTTGTTTTTAGAGAGAGAGAGAGAAGCCTGTGTGCCTGCATGTGAACGGGGCGGGGGGGTGGGGGGGGGGGGGGGGAAGCACAGAGAGAGAAGGAGGGAGTCTCAAGCAGACTCTGTTGCCAGCATGGAGCCTGATGCAGGGCTTGATCTCAGGACCCTGAGATCATGACGTGAGCCGAAATCAAGAGTCAGAGACTCAACTGACTGAGCCACCCAGGTGCCCCTAAATTTTTAACTTGAATCCCAGTATTATTTACACACAATGTTATATTAGTTTCAGGTGTACATCATAGCAATTCAACAGTTCTGCACATGACTCACTGCTCATCTTGACAAGTGTACTCTTAATCTCCTTTTCCTATTTCAGCCGCCCCCCCCCCCCAGCCTGCCTCCATCAGTTTGTTCTCTAGAGTTAAGAGTCTGTTTCTTGGTTTGTTTCTCTCTTCTTTTCTTTGCTCATTAGTTTTGTTTCTTAATTCATATGAGTGAGATCATATGGTCTTTGTCTTTCTCTGACTTATGTCGCTTAGCAACATACTCTGTAGCTTCAAGCACGTTGTTGGAAATGGCAGGATTTCATTCTTTTCCTTAATGGCTGAATAATATTCCATCATATGTATCAATACACAACATCCTCTTTATCCATTCATCTGTTGATGGAGACCTGGGTTGCTTCCATAGTTTAGCTATTGTAAATAAAGCTGCAGTAAGCATAAGAGTGCATTTATCTCTTTGAATTCTTGTTTTTATATTTTTTGGGTAAATACTCAGTTGTGCGAGTCCCCAATCATGGGCTGGTTCTATTTTTAACTTTTGAAGGAACCTCCGTACTGTTTTCGACAGTGGCTCTAATGGTTTGCATTCCCACCAACAGTGCATAAAGATCCATTTAGTTTATATTTATGAAATTAAAGAAGTTTTACTTGAGAAGCTGAAAAATGAAAGAGAAGGACTGTAAATAGTACATAGAGAATTGGTTTATTTGAAATCATTATGCTTTTCAGAAGAACATCTAAGTAAAACAGTATTCTTAGCACAAGATAATAGAAAAGGTAACTAACAGTAAGAAAAATGAAATTATCACTTTAGAATAATATGGTGTAAAGTGTGCATTATCCTTGATTATTTTCCCTAATATTAATTACTGGTAATTGTGTTTGTGCTAACTAGCGGGCATTGTAAATCATTTTTCGCGAGATTGGATTATGTTTTTTTCTGAGTTAACTGATTTTTTCTGAATTTTTTATATTGCTTCAAAGGAGGAGAACGAGATGGGGACATTTGGTGCAACGGTAACAAATTAGTTCTTATGTAGGATGAAAGTGAGTTTTGAGGTTACAGTTGATCAGGAATTTTAGAAGTATAAATAATGAAAAGTAGTGTACTTGCGTTTCTTAGGTGGCCTCTTAAAAACACAGTGTTCCATTAGTTGGAACTTGTTTTGAACTGATTTGAGGAATCAGCCTTGTTTTAATTTTAATTCATGTTTCTTTATGTTTAATGCTGTAGATTATGTTCTTTGCACTTAACAGTTTTATCAGTTATTTCCCAATTGTGATACTTTAAAGAGATAAGCATGATATTTTAAGCATTGTTTCCTTTATCGTAAAGAAGCAGAAATTCTGATACTCTGTTTTTTGTTCACAGTTTGTGCTAGTTCTTTGTAATTCTATTGGCACACCTTTGGATCCCAAATATATTGATATTGGTAAGTAAATGTTAATGTCTATTCCCTCTTTAATCAAATTTTATTTGTAACACTAATTTAAAAACCTAACAATTGTATTAATTAAAATGCTATTCTCCATAATAAGGATGACAGTTCTTCCTGGTTTGCCAAGTCCAGCATCAGTTTATGCCTATTATCATGGTAAAATTACTAATAATGCTCCACTTCACTATTAGAAGTCTCCTGTTTAATAGAATAAGTTGTAGATTACTGTATCTAAAAGCCACAGTAATCTCATTACCACTGTACTGCCATCATTTGCTTTCAATGGGAAATATAATTGTATAAGAATTGGTATGCAGCATAATGATTAGCATGTAATAAATTGAGGATTATAGAAAGAATTTTGCTGTTAAACCACTTTTATTATTAATAAACTGCTTGTAAATACCTCTCTTCCATAAAAACACTTTCGCTGCTTGTAAAAGTGCATTTGCTCTTTCCAGATTTTTCTAATGAAATCAGTCTATTAATAGGGACAGCTTTCAAAAATTCCTGACTTTTTGTTTTCAGAAGACATTTGTTACTTTAGATTTACAATTCCCTCTAGCCAACAGCTATGAAAGTCATCATTAAAAAATTGCATGTCTTACTCTTAAGTTTTTTCTTAAAAATCATTACCAAATATTTTGTTGCCATTTCACTGCAACTTCCAAAACTAACATTTTTTTAAAGTGTGATAGTTTATTGGATATGGTATTAGAAAATTTAATAGATTTCAGAAATTGAAAACCAATTGAATTATTTTCTGAATCTGAGAGCTCGTCTTTTTTTTTTTTAGTTTTCATATTCAATCTTAATCAAATGTTAGTGTCTGTCCTCTGTATTTTGCTAAATTTTTTGGGTGATACAAGCAAATGTGAGAAATACTGGCTTTAAAGATTTTATGCTCTCTGTTCAGGGTCTTGGTGACTCACTGTTATATAGTGAAACTTTCAACTTCATGTCTTATGTTCATTGTTACTTAGCTATATGTTTACATATGTGCACACATGTGTATGTTATTGTTCCTTGTTAAAAGTCTTCCCTGAAATTCTTACAGATTCTTGTTACATGAATGTCTTCTGTTAGAAACCTAACAGTCTTTAAGATGTGAATTCTGTCACTCTTTAGATTATATGCTTTTTCTTTTGATATCAAATAAGTTCTAACATAGAATAATGATGATATGTTTAGCCACAAAGTAATTTCGATCACAGGTAGTCTTTTTTTTTTTTTTTTCATAAAGCCAGATGTCAATCCCTCACCTTCATAAAATGGCCAATACTTGAGGGCATGATTATTTGTATTTTTGAGTCTCAAAACTTTTTTTTTTTTTTTTTTTGCCGTCACGCTGGCTGAAATTTTAACAAACAGGTCTTTCATTGGTCTGCAGTAAACCCAGCCAAGGACTCAACATTTTTGTTTCATACATATCCTGTAAAATTCCTTTTTTTCAGTTTGTATGCCAAATTTTCATGAGGACCAGAGGCTAAAACGAAAAAAGTATGCAACTGATGTTGTTCTGGAAAGTGTAATTTTCCTTGTGCTACCTACTCTTCCTCTGGATAATCTCTTTAGAAACTTTTTAAAAGAACTTCATACTTTATTATAGAAACTTAGTCTATGTGTCTCTTGTTCTATACATAAAGGAGTTAGGTACCCATTTTTCGTGCTCTTCCTTTGCACCCTTAAAATACCTTAGGTGCACTTCTATTGACAGTATTGCTTTTTACTGGGCACTATGATTATCGATTTTCTTGTTTGTCTTCCCCACAAGATTTTGAGCTTCTTAAGGATCTATGTCTTACTCATTTATGTATCTCCTCTACCTAACACTATGCTTACCCATAATAATGTTTATTGAATGTATGGAAAATATTTATTTTCTGTCACGAAAATAGAAAATGATAATTCATTTATTTAGCAATAAATAAATTCAGTGAGTTTCAGGTCCTGTACCAGGGATCTGGAGTTAGAAGACATTGACTATGAAACTTGCTGTAGGATATTTAAATAAATAATGAAATATAGTTACTCCATTGAACACTGGCTTACTGTTTGCTCCCCATCTGTGTGGTCGGTGTTGTGCTGGGTATTGGATAAGTGCATGTTGGTGAGTAAGGACACCAGGGACATCCTTCCTACTTAATTTAATTTGACCTGAATTTTGAAGATGAGTATTTCTTCAGGTGACTTTTTAAGGAGAGAAAACAGCATCTGCAGAGGATTGAAGGCATGGAAAGTGCCTGGAAAGTACCAGGGGCCTGTCCTTTAGCCATTTTGGTGGAACCATATCAGTGGCTTTCTAGTGATGGTCTCTAACACATGCACTGAGTCCTCCATATAATCTAGAAATAGGCAATTTTATGAAAACATGTCAGTGCAGTTTCAGTTTACCAGCTCTTTAAGGGGCTGAGAAATGAATAAGTAGAAAGGTAGGGGAACATTACAGATGTAGACATTTATTTCAGGCCTCAGCATTAAAATATTACAAGCAGGTTTCACTTATATGTGAATTCCTCGATTGTTTTAAGTTATTTTACATCCTTGCTTGCTTAGTAACTACAGCTTCTTAATGTTACAAAGTTCAGTTAATGGAAGCATTATTTTTTTTTTATTAGTTTCAGAGGTAGAATTTAGTTGCATATAATACCTGGTGCTCATTATGTCAAGTGCCCTCCTTAGTGCCTTCCTTACTGCCCGTCGCCCGGTTATCTCCCACCCACCTCCCCTCCAGCAGCCCTCAGTTTGTTTCCTGGAGTTCACTGTCTCTTATGGTTTGCCTTCCTCTTGGTTTTCATCTTATTTAATTTTTCTTTCCCTTCCCCTGTGTTTGTTTTGTTTCTTAAATTCCACATGAGTGAAATCAGATGGTGTTTGCTTTTCTCTGACTTATCTTGCTTAGTGTAATACCTTCTAGTTCCATACATTGTTGTTGCAAATGGCAAGATTTCTTTCTTTTTGATGGCTGGATAATGTTCCAGCGTGTGTGTGTGTGTGTGTGTGTGTGTGTGCGTGTGTGTGCGTGTGTGTGTGTATGTATATATACGTATGTACACACCGCATCTTTTTTATCCATTTATCTGTTGATGGACATCTGGGCTGCCCCTTCAAATCACTATGTTTGCATCCTTTGGATAAATACCTAGTACTGCAATTGCTAGGTCCTAAGTTAGCTCTATTTTTAACTTTCTGAGCAACCTCCATACTGTTTTCCAGAGTGGCTGCACAAGTTTGCATTCCCACCAAGAGTGTAAGAGGGTTCTTCTTTCTCCATATCCTCGCCAATATCTGTTTTTTCCTGACTTGTTAATTTTAGCCCTTCTGACTGGTGTGAGGTGGTATCTCATTGTGGTTTTGATTTGTATTTCCCTAATGCCGAGCAATGTTGAGCGTTTTTTCATGTGTCTGTTGGTCATTTTGACTTCTTTGGAGAAATATCTGTTCATGTCTTCTGCCCATTTCTTGACTGGACTTTTTGTTTTTTTGGGTGTTGAGTTTGATAAGTGCTTTATAGATACTAGCACTATACTTTATGGATACTAGTAGTACTTTATCTGATAAGACATTTGTAAATATCTTCTCCCATTCTATAGGTTGCTTTTAGTTTTGTTGACTGTTTGCTTTGTTGTGCAAAAGTTTTTATTTTGATGTCCCAATAGTTCCTTTTTGCTTTTGTTTCTCTTGCCTTTGGAGACATGTCTAGGAAGGAGTTGCTCTGGCTGATGTCAAAGAGGTGCCTGTGTTCTCCTTAGGATTTTGATGGATTCCTGTCTCACATTTAGGTCTTTCATTCATTTTGAGTTTACTTTTGTGTATGGTTTTAAAAGAGTGGTCCAGTTTCATTCTTCTGCATGTGGCTGTCCAGTTCTCCCAACACCATTTGTTGAAGAGATTGTCGTTTTCTTAAAATTTTTTTCCCCAACATTCTAGATATTTGAATTTTTTTTTTCCCAGATGATGAATAGTTGAGAAGGACATGGAGTGCTTTTATCCTGGTTGTGTTCTTTTCCTAAAATGTTCTGTTAAAATTTGGATTCTTTTTCCTGGAGGTTTAGTTCTAGGAAACTAAGAACAAATCCACCTGGATTGGGTAGATCTTTTAATGAAGATCTAGCACAATTTTTGTAGATAGGATTATCTACCCATATGAGTTTGCTGAAATTACTACCTGCTGGTTCAAAAGAATGTATGTTTCAGGTACATTTGTATTTGTTTTTTGTACTGATCCGTGGGTTTGTATGTGATTTTATTATAAAAACCTATGTAGGTAATAAAGGTAAAGACAATAATAGTAACCACATCTAATTCTTATTAACCCTTAATGAGAAGCCGTATGGCATAGTGGTTAAGGACATGGCTCTTGGAGACAGATTAACAGGGCTTGTGTCCCCCCTTCTCCCACTTCCCAGCTGTGTGCTTCAGCAAGTTATGTAATCCCTCCATCTTTCTGTGTCTTCATCTGCTACCTGCAGATAATAATGCCAACCTCATGGAGTAGTTGTGTGAGTGAGAATAGATACTATGGAGTATGTTTGTTATATATTAACATAATTATATATTGTATATAGCTAGCAATTATAATTAGTATATTATAATATATACTGGTATATATATTATGTACATATAAAATATTTTATATTGTATATAAATATATATAAATAATTTAAATATATTATATATAAATATATATTATATATTATATATTTATATATAAATATTTAAATATATTTATATAGATATAAATATTTAAATATATATTTAAATAGATATAAATATGTATTATATATAAATAATATTATATATAAATATTTATATATATTTATATATGAACATATATGAATGTGAATATATATATGAATTATATATATATATATATAAAATTCAATCAATACTGGCTTTGAAGTGATTATTAAGCCTTTATTCTATTCCAGGCACTGTACTGTGCTTTATGTTTACTATCTCTTTTAATCTTCAAACAACTCTATAAGCTTGGTATTATCATCTTCAGTTGCAGTGAGTAAACTGAGGTTCAGAGAGAATAAGTGATTTATCTACGGCCACAGAGTTAAGCAAGTACCTGTTGCTTGAATCTCAAAGTCTGACTCTTTCATGGAACCACTAACATTTTACTTTTGAATTAATCAGGCTAACGATTAGTTATTGTGATTATTAAGGATGTATCAAAAAGGAACCGGACTCCTGGGTGGCTCAGTAGGTTAAGTGCCTGCCTTCAGCTCAGGTCATGGTCCCAGGGTCCTGGGATTGAGCCGCATGCGAGCTCCCTGCTCATCGGGAGCCTGCTTCTCCCTCTCCTTCCCACTTGTGCTCTTTCTTGCTATCTCTGTTACTACCTCTCTCAAATAAATAAAAAAATCTTAAAAAAAGAGAAAGGAACATGAATATAATTTAGTTGTAGGTGGATAGAGGAATAATTTTATATACTTAAGAAAAATTGTATTAGAAAATAGTTTAAGGGTTTGTGATCTTCTTTCATACCATACTGAGGCATTAGAGTGTCTGTGGTAGAATTTACTAAACATTTAACAAATGTGTTAGGATTTAGTGGAGAGCGGGGGTCAGAGAAAGCTGAGCAAAGCCTGGGCCTGGCGTGCAAGTTCATCCCACTCCACAATCCCCAGGTCTTTGCTACCCTTCTCCAGAACTGCTTTTCAACCCCTTGTCCCCTGTAGGAAAGGCTTCTGGCTCCCTCTAGAGTTCAACAATAGTATCTGTTTTGAATAGAAAAATCTCGACAATTATAATGAAAACAATTTTTTTTTAGTATGATTCAACTATACTTAATTACTTAGCATGTAAAAATTCTTGAATTTGAAACTCAAAGTTGGTAATCTACTCAATTAAGATTTTACCATTAGCTGGTTTCTAATTTTTTGTCCACTTTCTAAGTCTCTTACTGCCTTAAATATCTACTTGGACTGTGGCAAGAGTTCCAGAAATGGTAGCTATTAACACCAGTCCTTTATTCTGGCCATATGAATACTTTGCTTAGTATTTAATAAAACATAAGTTTTACCCTATTCTAATCATTCATGAGTTTAGAAAATAGATATGAAACTGATCTTTATGAAGGATTTTTTTGTTGTTGTTTTAATATATTTTGTGTGTGCAAGCTTAGTTTTATTATGGTGTTTAGTTTGTTTTGTGACCATGGGCAAGTTATTTTACTTATTTATTCCTCCATTTTTAAGTTTTTAAGATAGTCTTCGTAAGACTGTGTCATCAAAGGGCACGCAGTAGGGGGCGCCTGTGTGGCTTAGTGGGTTAGGCCTCTGCTTTCAGCTCAGGTCATAATATCAGGGTCCTGGGATCCAGCCCTGTATCAGGCTCTTTGCTCAGCAGGGAGCCTGCTCCGGCCCCCCCTCCCCTTCTTCTCTGCTTATGTAATCTCTCTCTGTCAAATAAATAAAATCTTTTGGAAAAAAAAAAAAAGGGTACACAGTAGGAGCTTAATTAAATGTTTTTCAAGAAACAGAACAGAAAGGGGCGCCTGGGTGGTTCAGTTGGTTAAGTGTCTGCCTTCAGCTCAGGTCATGATCCCAGGGTCCTGGGCTCAAGCCCCGTTTAGGGCTCTTTGCTCAGTGGTGAGCCTGCTTCTCCCACTCCCTCTGCCTTCCATGCTCCCTGCTTGTGTGCACTCGCTCTCTCTGTCAAATAAATAAATAAAATTTTAAAAGAAAAACAGAACAGATGAAAAAAAGTTATATGTTTAGGAGAATATTTTTCAAAATTAGGAAGGGACTTCAGAGAATTTTCTTTTCTAAATTAATGAGGAAATTTAAGACGTGAGATCAGAGGGAAGGATACAGGCCCAAACCAAGCAGTAATAGTAGTGGGGACAGGAGGAGGGAGTGGGATTTGATTTCTCTTTTGATCAGTTAATGGACATTTGGGCTGTTTCTACCTTTTGGCTATTCAAAACAATGCTGTTCTGAACATTTATGTGTGAGCTTTTGTGTGGACATGTGTTTTCATTTCTCTTGGTTATGTACCTAGGAGTGGACTTGTTGGGGCATGTGGTAATAACTCTGTATTTAACATTTGGAAAAATTGCCAAACTATTTTTGAAAATGGATGCACCACTTTATTTTCCTACCATTTCTGTACATTCTTGGCAATACTCATTAATGTCTAGCCTTTTGATTCTAGCTATTAAAACAGGAGAGTAGTATCTCATTGTGGTTTTGATTTGCGTTTGCTTGCTGGCTAGTGCTGTTGAACATCTTTTCCTTTGCTTGCTGGCTGTTTGCATATCTTCATTGGAGAAATGTCTGTTCAGATTTTTTGCCCATTTTAAAAAATTGTTACTGTTTTTATTTTTTTATTAACGTAGAATGTGTTATTTGTTGCAGGGGTACAGGTCTGTGACTCATCAGTCTTACCCAATTCACTGCACTCACCATAGCACATACCTTCCCCAATGTCCATCACCCAGCCACCCCACCCCTCCCACATACCTCCCTTCTGGCATCCCTCAGTTTATTTCCTGAGATTAAGAGTCTCTTATGGTTTGTCTCCCTCTCTGGTTTCGTCTTGTTTCATTTTTCCCTCCCTTCCCCTATCATCCTCTGTCTTGTTTCTTAAATTCTTCATATCAGTGAGATCGTATGATAATTGTCTTTCTCTGATTGACTTATTTCCCTTAGGATAATACCCTCTAGTTCCATCCATGTCATTGCAAATGGCAAATTTTTTGATGGCTGCATAATATTCCATTGTATATATACTACATTTTCTTTACCCATTCATCTGTGGTTGGACATCTAGGCTCTATAGTTTGGCTATTGTGGACACTGCTGCTATAAACGTTCGGGTGCATGTGCCCCTTTGGATCACTACATTTGTATCTTTAGGGTAAACAGCCAGTAGTGTGATTGCTGGGTCATAGGGTAGCTCTATTTTCACCTTTTTGAGGAACCTCCATGCTGTTTTCCAGTGTGGCTGCACCAGCTTGCATTCCCACCAACAGTGTAGGAGGGTTCCCCTTTCTCCGCATCCTTGCCAGCATCTGTCCTTTCCTGACTTGTCAATTTTAGCCATTCTGACTGGTGTGAGGTGGTATCTCATTGTAGTTTTGATTTGTATTTTCCTGATGCCCAGTGATGTTGAGCACTTCTTCATTTGGAAGTCTTCTTAGAGAGAGTCTTCATTTGGATGTCGTCTTAGAGAAATGTCTGTTCATGTCTTTGGCCCATTTTTTTTTTTTTTAAAGATAACTGTGTTTTTTTGTTTGTTTTGTTTTTGTTTTTAAAGATTTTATTTATTTATTTGACAGACAAATCACAAGTAGGCAGAGAGGCAGGCATAGAGAGAAGAGGAAGCAGGCTCCCCATGGAGCCGAGAACCTGATGCGGGGCTTGATCCCAGGACCCTGGGATTTGAGCCGAGGGCAGAGGTTTTAATCCACTGAGCCACCCTTTGGCCCAGGCGCCCCTTTGGCCCATTTCTTGATTGAATTCTTTGTTCTTTGGATGTTGAGTTTGATAAGTTCTTTATAGATTTTGGATATTAGCTCTTTATCTGAAATGTGATTTGCAAATATCTTTTCCCATTCTGTCAGTTGTCTTTTGGTTTTGTTGACTGTTTGCTTTGCTGTGCAAAAGCTTTTTATCTTGATGAAGTCCCAATAGTTCATTTTTGTCCTTGCTTCCCTTGCCATTTTGTCCTTCATTTTATCTTTGCTTCCCTTGCCTTTGGTGATGTTTCTAGGAAGAAGTTGCTGTGGCTGAGGTCGAAAAGATTGCTGCCTGTGTTCTCCTCAAGGATTTTGATGGATTCCTGTCTCACATTGAGGTCTTTCACCCATTTTGAGTCTATTTTTGTGTGTGGTGTAAGGAAATGGTCCAGTTTTATTCTTCTGCATGTGGCTGTCCAATTTTCCCAACACCATTTGTTGAAGAGACTATCTTTTCTCCATTGGACTTTTCTTTCCTGCTTTGTTGAAGAAACTTAGTTGACCATAGATTTGAGAGTCCATTTATGGGCTCTCTGTTCTGTTCCATTGATCTATGTCTCTTGTTTTTGTGCCAGTACCATATTGTTTTGATGATTACAGCTTTGTAGAGCTTGAGGTCTGGAATTGTGATGCCGCCAGCTTTGGTTTTCTTTTTCAACATACCTTTGGCTATTCAGGGTCTTTTCTGGTTCCATATAAATTTTAGGATTATTTGTCCCATTTCTTTGAAAAAAGTTGATGGTATTTTGATAGGGATTGCATTAAATGTGTAGATTGCTCTAGGTAGCATAGATATTTTCACAATATTTGTTGTTCCAATCCATGAGCATGGAATGTTTTTCCGTTTCTTTGTGTTTTCCTCAATTTCTTTCATGAATGCTTTATAGTTTTCTGAGTACAGATTCTTTGCCTCTTTGGTTAGATTTATTCCTAGGTATCTTATGGTTTTGGGTGCAACTGTAAATGGGATCGACTCCTTAATTTCTCTTTCTTCTGTCTTGTTGTTGGTGTATAGAAGTATAACTGATTTCTGTGCATTGATTTTATATGCTGACACTTTACTGAATTCCTGTATGAGTTCTAGTAGTTTTAGAGTGCAGTCTTTTGGGTTTTCCACAGAAAGTATCATATCATTTGCAAAGAGTGAGTTCTTTGCCTTCTTGACTTCTTTGCCTTGCTGATTTAGATGCCTTTTATTTCTTTTTGTTGTCTGATTGCTGAGGCTACTATTTCTAGTACTATGTTGAATAGCAGTGGTGATAGTGGACATCCCTGCCATGTTCCTGACCTTAGGGGAAGAGCTCTCAGTTTTTCCCCATTGAAAATGATATTCACTGTGGGTTTTTCATAGATTGCCTTTATGATACTGAGATATGTACCCTCTGTCCCTACACTGTGATCAAGAAAGTTTTGATCAAGAAAGGATGCTGTACTTTGTCAGTTGCTTTTTCAGCATCTGTTGAGAGTATCATATGGTTCTTGTTCTTTCTTTTGTATTATATCACACTGATTTGTGGATGTTGAACCAGCCTTGCAACCCAGGAATACATCCCACTTGGTCATAGTGAATAATCCTTTCAGTGTACTCTTGGATCCTATTGGCTAGTATTTTGGTGAGAGTTTTTGCATCCATGTTCATCAGGGGTATTGATCTGTAATTCTCCTTTTTGATGGGGTCTTTTTCTGGTTTCAGCCTCATAATATGAGTTTGGAAGTTTTCCTTCCATTTCTATTTTTTATAACAGTTTCAGGAGAATAGGTATTAATTCTTCTTTCAATGTTTGGTAGAATTTATCTGGGAAACCATCTGGGCCTGGGCTCTTGTTTGTTGGGAGATTTTTGATTACTGCTTCAAATTCCTTATTGGTTATGGGTCTGTCAGATTTTCTATTTCTTCCTGGTTCAGTTTTGGTAGTTTATAGTCTCTAGGAATGCATCCATTTCTTCCAGATGTCTAATTTGCTAGCGTATAGTTGCTCATAATATGTTCTTATAATTGTTTGTATTTCTTGGGTGTTGGTTGTGATTTCTCCTCTTTCAGTCATGATTTTATTAATTTGGGTCCTTTCTCTTTCCTTTTTGGTAAGTCTGGCCAGGGGTTTATCAATATTTTTTTTCTTAAGATTTTATTTATTTATTTGACAGAGATCACAAGTAGGCAGAGAGGCAGGCAGAGAGAGAGAGAGAGAGAGAGAGAGAGAGAGAGAGGAGAGGAAGCAGGCTCCCTGCTGAGCAGAGAGCCTGATGTGGGGCTCCATCCCAGGACCCTGGGACCATGAACTGAGCCAAAGGCAGAGGCTTTAACCCACTGAGCCACCCAGGCACCGTTACTAATTCTTTCAAAGAACCAGCTCCTGGTTTCGTTGACCTGTTCTTTTGTTCTTTTGGTTTCTATTTCATTGATTTCTGCTTTTATCTTTATTATTTTTCTTCTTCTGCTGGGTTTAGGCTTTATTTGCTGTTTTTTCTCCAGCTCTTTTAGGTAGGGTTAGGTTGCATATTTGAGACCTTTCTTGTTTCTTGAGAAAGGCTTGTATTCCTATATACTTTTCTCTTAGGAGTGGCTTTGATGCATCCCAAAGATTTTTGAAAATTTGTGTTTTCATTTTCATTTGTTCCCAAGAATTTTTAAAATTCTTCTTTAATTTCCTGATTGACCCACTCATTCTTGGTAAGATGCTCTTTAGCCTCCATGTATTTGAGTTCTTTCCAACTTTCCTCTTGTGGTTGAGTTCTAGTTTCAAAACTTTGTGGTCTGAAGATATGCAGGAATGATCCCAGTCTTTTGGTACTGGTTGAAACCTGATTTGTGACCCAGGATGTGATCTATTCTGGAGATTGTTCCATGTGCATTAGAGAGGAATGTGTATTCTGTTGCTTTGGGGTGGAATGTTCTGAATATATCTGTGATATCCATCTAGTCCAGTTTGTCATTTGAAACCTTTATTTCCTTGTTGATCTTTTGCTGAGATGGTCTGTACACTTCATGGGGGGGTGTTAAAGTCCCCTACTATTATTGTATTATTGTCAATGTGTTTCTTTGATTTTGTTATTAATTGGCTTATATAATTGGTTGCTCCCATGTTAGGGGCATAGACATTTAAAACTGTTAGATCTTCTTGTTGTACAGACCCTTTAAGTATGATATATTGCCCTTCCTCATCTCTTATTATAGTCTTTGGCTTACAATCTAATTTATCTGATACAGGGATTGCCACCCCATCTTTCTTTGGATGTCCATTAGCATGGTAAATTGTTTTCCACCCCCTCACCTTAAATCTGGAAGTGTCTTTGGGTCTAAAATGAGTCTCTTGCAAATAGCATATTAATGGGTCTTGTTTTTTTAATCCATTCTGATACCCTTTGTCTTTTGATTGGGCATTTAGCCCATTTACACTCAGGCTAACTACTGAACGATAAGAATTTATTGTCATTATATTACCTATAAGGTGACTGTTACTGTGTATTGTCTCTGTTCCTTTTTGGTCTATGTTACTTTTAGGCTCTCTCTTTGCTTAGAGGACCCCTTTAAATATTTCCTATAGAGATGGTTTGGTGTTTGCGAATTCTTTCAGTATTTGTTTGTCCTGGAAGCTTTTTATCTCTCCTTCTATTTTCAATGACAGCCTAGCTGAGTATAGTATTCTTGGCTGCATATTTTTCTCATTTAGTGCTCTGACTATGTCATCCCAGTTCTTTCTGGTCTGCCAGTTCTCTGTGGACAGATCTGCTGTCAGTCTAATATTTCTACTGTTTTAAGTTACAGACTTCTTGTCTCCAGCTGCTTTCAAGATTTTCTCTTTGTCTTTGAGACTTGTTAGGTTCACAATTAGATGATGGGGTGTTGACCTATTTTTATAGTTTTTGAGGGGGGTTCTCTGTGCCTCCGGGATTTTGATGCCTTTTTCCTTCCCCAAATTAAGGGGAATTTGGTCCAATATACCTTCTGTTCCCCCACCCCTTTTCTGGGATCCCAATTACTCTTCTTTTTTTTTAACATAAAATTTATTATTAGCCCCAGGGGTACAGGTCTGTGAATTGCCAGGTTTACACTTCATAGCACTCACCATAGCACATACTTTCCCCAATGTCCATAAAGGGATCCCAGTTATTCTAATACTGTTTCATCTTACAGTATCACTTATCTCTTGAATTCTCCCCTTGTGATCCAATAGTTGTTTATCTCTGTTTTTCTCAGGTTCTTTATTCTCCATCATTTGGTCTTCTATATCCCTAGTTCTCTCTTCTGCCTCATTTGTCCTAGCAATAAGAGCCTCCATTTTTTATTGTACCTCATTACTAGCTTTTTTGATTTCAACTTGGTGAGATTTTAGTTCTTTTATTTCTCCAGAAAGGGATTCTCTAGTATCTTCTATGCATTTTTCAAGCCCAGCTAGCATTTTTATAATCATCATTCTGAACTCTAGTTCAGACATCTTATTTATGTCCCAATTGATTAAGTCCCTAGCAGTTGGTACTGCCTCTTGTTCTTTTTTTTGAGGTGAGTTTTTCCACTTTGTCATTTTGTCCAGAGAAGAATAGGTAAATGAGAGAACAAAATTCTAAAAGGGCAACAACAACCCCAGAAAAATATACACTAAACAAATCGAAGAGACTCAAAACCAGGGGGAAAAGAAAGGAAGAAAAAAATGTATGAACAGAGCCCCATACTTGATTTTGGGTATATTTTGATCTGTTAGAAGAAACTGCCTCCTAAAATTTTAAAGAAAGAAAAACATATATATATATATATATGTATATATATATATATATATATTCACACACACACGCGCACACACACACACACACACACACACAAGGGTAAACACAATGAATGGATGGAATGTGACTGTGAAGATGAAAATTAAAAGATTCTAAAAAAGAAATTGACAAGAAGTTGGTTCAAAAAAGAAAGGAAAAAACATCTAAAAAAAAGAGAGAGAGAATATGATCAGGCAGGAGACTAGCACAATGCCATACACTAGATTTAGGGTATCTTTTGGTCTGTTAGAAGAAACTGTATCCCAAAATTTTAAAGAAAGAGAAACATATATATACAAAAAATGAGATTAAGTACAATGAAGGGATAGAGTATGAGTATAAAAATGAAAATTAAGATTTCAAAAAAGGTGTTAAGATGGTTAAAATAGGTAAGACAATAAATTTAAAAAAATTAAAAAGAAAAAAATAAAGAAAAATTTAAAAATTTAACTTTGGAAGACTGAAGTGTCAGGGGAAAAAAGCCATGAATTCTCTGTGCTCTATGTCCCTAGCGTGGGAGTTTTGATGTTCTCATTGATCAGTAATCTTGGTCTTGGCTGGATGTTCTTGCTGATCTTCTGGGGGAGGGGCCCATTGCCATGATTCTCAAATGTCTGCCTGAGGCTAATTGTACCACTCTAGTCAGTGCCATGCTAAGTAATCTGCTTTGGAGGAGGGTAATGAGGATGGTGGCCTCCCAATATCCGGCCTGTAGGAGCTGAGAGCTCAGGGCCCACTCCTCAGTGTGCCTTCAGAGAAAAGCAGTCAATCCCTCCCATCTCCCTGGTCTCTGGCCACACTTGTGCTCACTTGGGCTATGACCGAGTGTTTCTATCTCTGGCGCATGGCCCTGTTTGGAGTGTCCAAACCCAGCAGATTCCTGCAGTGCACTCCCGCACTGTTCTTCCTGGTGGAGGAAAGGAGGGGTCTCTCCAGATCTGCCACTTGTGGGGTCCCTGTTCAAAGAGCAGTGGCCTATGCCTTGGATCATGGTTTATGGCAATCCGTAGCTGAGAGCCCACCCCTTGGCTTCGTCTTTGCAGCCAGCTTTCCTGCTCCAATACCGGGGAGCTCTATCACACTCAGACACCCCCAGTCTTTCTGTGACCTCCAAGGGTCCTGAGATCACACTGTCCCAGCGAGGATTCCACCCCCCGCTTAGCCACTGGAGTGATGTCCCTCCACAGAGCAGACTTCTAAAAGTGCTGATTTCATGCTCCGCTGCTCTAACTTCTGGAATATCCCCTCAGATTCACTTCTCTGCACTTCCTGCTTTCCAGAAAGTGTCGCTTTTCTTCATAGAATTGCTGCTATCCTTTTCTTTGATCTCCTGTTGAGTTTGTAGGTGTTCAGAGTAGTTTGATAACTATCTAGCTGAATTCTTGGGATCAGACAAAATTAGGTCTTCTCCTCTGCCATTTTGCTCCTTTTTTTTTTTTTTTTTTTGCCCATTTTTAAATCGGGCTATTTATCTTTTTATTATTGAATTGTAAGTGCTCTTTACATAGTCTAGAAACAATTTCTTATCACAAACACGATTTATACATATTTTCTTCTGTGGGTTATCTTTTCACTTTTTTGATGGTGTCCTTTGAAGCACAAATGTTGGGGTGCTTAGGTGGCTCAGTTAAGCATCTGCCTTCTGCTCAGGTCATGATCTCAGGGCTCTGGAATTGAGCCCCCTGTTGGGTTTCCTTCTCAGCAGTGACCCTGCTTCTCCCTTTCCCATTGCTCATGCTTTCTCTTACTATCTTTCTATGTCTCAAATAAATAAAATCTTGAAAAAAAGTCTTTTGAAGCACAAATGTTTTTAATTTGATGAAGTCCAGTTTATCTCCTTTTTGATTCATTGCTTGTGCTTTTAGTGTCATGTCTAAGGAACTCTTGTCTTATCCACCATCACAAAGATTATTTCTAATTTTTTTGTCTCCTCGGACTTCTGTAGTTTTAGCTCTTACATTTAGATCTTTGATCCATTTTGATGTAATGTTTTTGTATAGTCCCACAAGCCTTTGATTCTTTTTTGATTTCAGAGACTGTGTGTGAGGTATATTGTCTGACATGTGGGGTTGAACGCAGTGCTCACTCAATTCTTTTGTAGCCAAACATTCTGTGTGTCTATGTAACTAACTTAATTGTCTTAATGCTCTTTTTAATAGTACCATTATTTGTTGCAATGACCAAAACCCATGTGATAGCAGCTTCGAAAGAAGCATTTTATACCTGGCAGTATCGTGTGGCAAAGAAGCTCACAGCATTGGAAATTAATCAGATCACACGGTCTCGAAAAGAAGGGAGAGAAAGGTATATCTTTTGATGCATGGTTTTTAGTAGCTCAACCATATCACATTTAAATCAGACATAGTTAATTATAAATTGTCATGCTTGAGAACTGTAAATTGTTTTGGTTACTAAAAATAATATTTTTCCATTAATTTCAAAACCTTTCAAATTATTTGTTTAAATATCAAAATAAATGAGAGGTAGCGTGGTGTAATAAAAGACAGCCCTTGGAGATGAAGAGTGGAAATCTGTGTTTTTATAAGGAAATAGCTATTCTCACTCATTTACTCTTACCATATTAGGATAAACCATAAATATGATTATTCAGTTGAAAATCTAACCAAAGCTTCATTCTTATGGGTTAGTTGTATGGGTCTTTCCAGAAGGGTGGGGATGATTCTAGTATCAATCTCCATAAGAAAGGCAGGTTCTTAGGGAGGAAGTCTTCTGGTGGGGCGAAGTGGTCACTTGGCTTCTTTCTCTTGCCCTTGATTCGAGGGGGGCTGGGGTTAAGTGATAGAGGGGGCTCTACCACATGGAGAAGTTAGGAGCTAGGATGGGGGGAATTCCCTTTAGTAAGTTTCAAGGTGCAGATCCATTTACTGTGTTTTGTCAGTTATATTGTCTCTGTTGGTGATACTTTTTTTGGCCTTTTTTATTACCGTAAGCCTTTAAATAAAGCATTTTGTTGACTGTTCTAAGCTAATAATTCTTAATCAGGGCATAGGCCTGTGATGGTGGGAGTGGGCAGTAGGGGTCATGTCAGATCATCTTCCCTCACACATGCTTGAGATCTTAATGCCATCTTCCCTTCCCTTTAAGACTCACTCTTGTACTAAGATCAGAGAAATGTCCCTAGTAAATATTTTAGATACATGAATTCATGTGGAAGCAAAACAAACAAACTAAAAAAACCCCAAACAAAACAAAATAAAAAAAAAAGTTGAGGGGCACCTGGGTGGCTCAGTTGGTTATGTGTCTGACTCTTGATTATGGCTTAGGTCATGATCTTAGGGTTGGGAGATTGAGGCCCTGTGTCTGGCTCTGTGTTGGGCATGGAGCCAGTTAAATTCTCTCTCTGTCTCCCACCGCCTTCCCAACTTCTCCCTCTCTAAACAAAACATAACAAAACTCCCAGAATAGTTGAAAAACACTATATCTTGCTTTCTCAGTAGTTCTGAAAGTCTAACTAGAAAGAATCTTTGGCCTCTTTCCAGGAGAGCATGTGACAGTGGTAGCAATAATAAGTAAAAGAGCCACAGTCTGCTGGGAGGTCTTAGGATAAAGTTGGAACTGAAAAGTCTAGCCTCTTCATAGAGTAAGTAGAGTAAGTTCCTCTGAGAGCCAGCGAAAGATATTCTGGTTTTAAGATGGCAGCATCTCCCTTTCTTTCTATCTGAGACACACTTACAAGTTCTAGTGATTGGGCAGGTTCTCTCTGGGCCTCAATTTTCTCATCTGTGAAATATGGTGGATGATGGTAGTAAGAAAAGAATACTTCTAATATGCTAGACACTACAGTAAGCCTAGTCAGTACTCTTATTAATCCTGTTTCAGAGAGGAAACTAAGACACAGGAGCTTAAATTATTTGCCAAAGGTCACCAGCTGATAAGTAGAAATGGGACATAGATCTGGTTGATCTGGTTGATCTGGCTTGATCTGGCTCTGAAACACTCAGATTGGCCTTTCTTGTAGTACTCTACTTGTTTTAAGAGATGGAAGGTGGTCACATGATCTCCTGGGAGACCTCCTATTCTGACCTTTGACTTTTATTTTGTGATAACTAAGTAGAAGTAGTAGCTGCATATACTTACTAGCAATGTATTACAATGCAGAATCCTGGCACCTCTAAATTTATTTTCTTTTTTAAAATATGTTTTCTTTCTGCATTTAATACATTTCTATTTAACATTTGATCTCATTATACTGACAAAAGTATAAGTACGATTTCAATTTAACAGTGATAAAATTTCATGATATTTTAAAGAGAGAAAATGGCTTAATTTTGTTGTGCCTATATTCCATCTACGATTTCTTGATCAGGCTCTGTTCATATGTGCTTTACAAACATCATTTTATTTATGCCTCTTAAAAAACCCTGCAAAGGTTGCCCTTATTCTCCACATGGAGAAATCGAGGCTTAGAGGCTTGCCCAGGGCCTCATAGCTACTCTGTGATGTGTCTTCCCTATTCGCCGTCATTCGTTTCATATTTTCCCAGCAAACATAGAGCACCTGACAGTGTGTCACACTGGGCTACGCACATAGTCTTTGCCTCCTCAGCTGGTGGGGGAGACAAGTAAAGTGGAGATGCTATGGTGTGAAGAGTATTATATTGAAGGTATTGAAGGTATCAGATGGGGAAAGTCCAAAAGTAGTTCATCCTCACAACACAGGGAACATAAGAATGATTCTTTATTTCAGGACAAAAATTCCATTAATTAGAGCTTCCCAAATACTTTTAAGCTTTACCTTTATTAAGCACATTGACAGAAGGGAAATTATAGAGAAATGACAGAGAAACTTAGTGTATTGAAGTTATTTCTGAGTGATGTTCATTTGCAGAGTAAGGTAAAATAATCTGTTGGGGCTTAATAAAGTGCATTGGAAATATGTGATTCAATGTCCAAATAAGTTTTTGGCATAACTTTCAGGAACATATCATTTGCATAACTAGTAAACACCTGGCAGGTAGTTTTTACCTTTATGGGATCTAGCTGTGTCAAGAACTCTTTAAAATAATCAGGACATTTAGGTTACGTAGTAGTATTCATTGGTGTCATCCAGTCCTTTAATTGTTCTAGAGATTGTGAAATGGCATAACCTGTACTTAGACCATCTTTGAAATGATCACCTTTTTTTTTTTCCCCAGAATTTATCATGTTGATGATACTCCTTCTGGATCAGTGGATGGGGTGCTTGATTATAGTAAAGCAATTCAGGTAGGCGATTGCAGCAAATGTCAGTATCTGTAAGTTTTGAAATACTGTAATTTTATTTTGACATCTGACAAATAATTATTTTTTTACTGAATAGCATGTTATTCTAGTAATTCTTTAAAAAATGTCTATTCTGAAAAGCTTTTATCTCAGTCTCCTTTTTTCCCCTCGATTTTTAAAACCATTTTTGAAATAATAATAGGCTCTCGGGAGGTTGCACAGATACAGCACGTAGAACCTTTTTACCCCGCTTCCCTCAGGGGTAACATCTTCTATAACTGGGATAATATCAAAGACAGGAAATTGCTATTGGTAATGACACTCTTCACTGGACTGCCACCCGATTCCTTGTTTCAGTTTCACTAGTTTTGACATGTACATGTATGCGTGCAGTTTTATGTAATCTCACCATCGGGCACGGACTTGCCTCATGCTAGTTCTCCATTTTTGCACTTGCTCTCCACCCTGTCCCTGCCTCGCGACAACCATGAATCGGTTTCTGTCTCTGGTTTTGTCACTCTGAGAATTTTTCAAATGAAGAGAATCATATAACGTGTAACCTTTTGAAATCGACTTTTTCGCACTAAGCATATAAGCCCTTGGGATCCATCCAGGCTGTTGAAGTACTGTGCCACTACTTCCCCTTCCTCATTCTGGCACGAGCTGTCTGTCCTTCCACAATCTGTACTTTTATGTCTGAGCTCAGGGTTTTGCCTCCCTGTGCTTTTCTGTGTATGTGAGATGTTCCTTCCTGTCGCGCTCGTAATTCCCGAGCACATCTCTACTTGTGTCATACTGTACTGTAATAAGGTGTCGGGCTCGCTGTCTTCCCCAGGAGGCTTTTGAGGAATCCCTGAAGGGAAAGATTTTATCTGAGTGTCTCCAGTGCTTAGTTCAGTGTCTAGCACATAGTAGGTACTCATTAAGTAAATCTTAAGTCAATAAATATATTGGAGAATTTTTCTAGGCGAATTGCCTACTACCTCATGTCAGATTAGTCATTCAATAAATATTTGTTACAGAATAACGATTTATTTTAGGGTACCCGGGATCCGATTTGTGCCATAACTGCATCTGATAAGACACTGATTGTGGTAAGTTTGAAGCAAACTGATTTTATGAATAATAATTGTTTAAATTATAAATATAGATTCCAGTAATATGTTTCGGATTTGAATATCATCTTGTGGGCACCTGGCTTACTAAGTCCAACATGAGAAGTAAGAAAGTTTTAAAGATTGCTTCACAAATTGTTAAGCATTTGCAAAAATAGCTGTCTTTAAAATTGGCCCGCTGGGGAGAGTTTGACACTGGGTTGAAGGAGCCACACAAGGGTTGGCGGGTGCGGGATGGATTGGACCGTGGTAGCAGGTCTTCGAAAGCTCCCTCTTCTTTGTGGCCTTCTGTTTTGTGTTAGAGAAGGGTTTTGGCTCAGCTACTTTCATAAAACGTAAAATGAAGAGGTAGTGTGTTTGCTAACCAGTAAAGCGAAGAAGTCTAGGGCAAAGTTTTCAAATAAAATCACTGTTACAGTGTCTTTTCTTGAGCTCTAACATTTGAAAATATTAATTTTAGAACTAAATGTTTTCTTTACTTTAGTAATGCTGGTGGAGCCCTTGAATTTGAATTATGTAATCAGAGCCTTAATAGTGTGTATTTAGTTACATTCTTTAGCCATTAGATAATTTTGTGGGGGACAAAGTCCTAAGAAGGTAGTATTTGTTTTTCCTCATCAGGGTTTTTATAGCAGTTTGTCTTACAGAGCCTTTTCTTTTCTTTTTAGATTTTTTTGTTGTATGGCAGGTTTTGTTGTTATTGTTGTGTTAGCTGTGTTTCTGACATTTGCAGAAATAAATAACACGCAACTCAAACTAATCACAAAAACTGACACAATTCCTAAATGACAGAGTCTACCTAAAGAAACGTACTCAGATAGTTTTTTTTTTTTTTTTTTAAATGTTATTTATTTATTTGACAGAGAGAAATCACAAGCAGATGGAGAGGCAGGCAGAGAGAGAGGAAGGGAAGCAGGCTCCCTGCTGAGCAGAGAGCCCGACGCGGGACTCGATCCCAGGACCCTGAGATCATGACCTGAGCCGAAGGCAGCGGCTTAACCCACTGAGCCACCCAGGCACCCCACGTACTCAGATAGTTTAATACCAGCCAGAAGTTTAATGGAGAAAATATCTTCTGCACTTTAAACTTCTTTTTGCCATTGAAATGGAGAAGGTTTTAGAACGATTACTTTTTCAAACCTTTGAAACAGGACCCCTTTTTTCAAAAACAAAATTTCATTCTCCAATATGGTAAACCTTCTGAAACCCATACTGCCCTTCTGTACATTAAAAAATATCCCCCTCCCCCTTCCAGGCTTTCTGGTTGGCCCCTCTTGAGAATCATGCTGCAAGAACAATGCCACTCTGATTAAAATGGGGAGCGGGAAAGATTGGCCGAGTGGGGCCCTCTCTGCTTTGTCCTGTTGTCATGGCCAGAGGCACAGAAGGGTTTGAAAACCACAGTTCTCTCTTGATTGTTACACCAACTGTTGATCTGTTAAGGCTTGCACAGAGTTGCTTAGTAATTTATACTGTTTTATTTATTTTAGATTTTATTTATTTATTTGCAATAGAGAAAGAGCATGAACCAGGGGATGGTGGAGAGGGAGAAGCAAACTTCCCACTGGGAACCCAACACGGGGCTCGATCCCAGGATCCTGGAATCATGACCTGAACCGAAGGCAGACATTAAACCAATTGAGCCTCCCAGGCGGCCTTATATTTTATTTTTAGACCCATTTAAATTAATACTCATTGTATCATTGCATTCTGACCATCTCCTTTTGCCACTAACTAGTATCAGATAAGTGGCTATAGATGAAAAATACAGACAATTTCAATAACAGCTGTTTCATATAGTGATCTTATATGATTTTATATGAAATTTAATTCAATAAGTGCTTTGTATTTTAGCTTTTCATGTACCCTGCATATTAACCTAGACAACAAATGTAAACAACCCTTGTTATTTCTTCCTTGTGATATAAGTATTTATGTATTATGGAACAGCTAGATTTCTGACTTCTTTTTTGAATGCTACATGAAAAAAAGATCACCTTCAGCCACTTTGAAAGGGTTTTGATTAAATTAGAAGATACATATGTAATCAGTAATGTGATTTAACGTCAGAATTGGGAATTAGTTATGACAGCATCACTTTGGTTTTGGAAACAAATGTATGAACATATAGAGAGACCTGTATTTGTAATTTAATTTCATTATGTAAATATGCTTTAATAATCAAAAATAATTTCCATAGGGTCGTGAATCTGGCACCATTCAGAGATATAGTCTTCCCAATGTTGGTTTAATTCAAAAATATTCCCTCAATTGTCGAGCCTACCAGTTATCCTTGAACTGCAACTCTAGGTAAGTCTGAAAATTCTCCTCATGTAGTTGTTGGGTTTAGAAGTTATCAACTAGGATTGTTGGATTTATATAAAAATACAAAGATGTGTGTTTGTTTTAAACTTGTCTTACAGTTCATGTGATTTTACTATACTATATTTATATTTCAATAGTTGTATTATACTTTGTTTAGATCTTTTTCTTTAATTGGGCAAAATATAGAAATCCTGATGTAATACTTTAAATTGTTTGCATGTCAGTTGCTTTAATTCCCTTGGATATTTTTTCCTCACAAGGAAGCAAAATGAAGAGTAGTCCAAGTCTTCTATCAAATTTGTAAGAATTTGTTTAAAGCCAGTTATTTCTTTAAGCCATTTCTGCCTTCTTCCCAGATTCAGATGAACTGATTTTGCAGAACAGTAATGGGTCATTATATTTGTGATTTCTGATCATCATTTTACAATTTTGTTTCCCTTCTCCAATGCCATTACTTGTAGTCGTCTGGCTATCATAGACATCTCAGGCATTCTCACTTTCTTTGACTTGGATGCTCGGGTAACAGACAGCACGGGACAGCAAGTCATTGGCGAGTTGTTAAAATTGGAGCGGAAAGATGTCTGGGATATGAAGTGGGCCAAAGACAATCCGGATTTGTTTGCAATGATGGAGAAGACAAGAATGTATGTTTTCAGAAACTTGGATCCTGAGGTAAACACAAGAAAGGAGCGTTAGCAGTACATAAATAATAAGCCAGATACCGAAACCGATTTCCCTTTTGTTTCCTTAAGAGATTTGTTGGTGTTGGTTGCATGAATTTCTGAAAATATATAGAAACATCTCTGTGGAGTTGTAACGTGTTTGGTCTTAAGTGGGAATAATACTGATTCTTTAAATAGTCTCTGCTTTCTCTGAAAGGCACTTCCTAAGCATTTATCTGTTCTTTTTGAAAGATGGAGCCATGGGTCTCTAATATATAGTCTTTATTTTTTCTTTGTCAGAGTTCAGGAAGAAAAGAAAATCAGTAGTAACATTTACCAAAATTGCTTAAAACAACCTAACCAAGGAAATGTGGTTTTGAAATGTCTTTGTGCTTTTCTTTTTTGCCTCTCTGTCCGCCTGCACTTGTGCTGCGTTGGTCGTATTTATATTTATAACCGCTCTTTCAACCATGAATCCTGGCCTTTTTCACCCTGATAATTTTATGAATATGCAAGTGTGCAGTGATTAAACTGCCCTGTCTGGAGTATCAGGAAGCCCCTTGCTCACTAATTTTTAAGTTATTTTTGGATTTTCTACTTGCAGCTCACATCGGCTCATTTTTAAGCTTGGAATTTTCCTGTCACTTGGTCTGCTCTGCATCGCTGTTCGCATTCGTGTTTAGGAAATTCAGAATAATTTGCGTGGTAGCCTAATCAAAGCATCATTGAAATAAACCTTTTATGTAATTTTTGAATAATTAATGGATTTTCAGTTTGGAATTTTCTCTATGCTTGCTATACGCAACGGAAGTAAATAATAAGAGATAAGTTGATAAATGCTGTATGTCATTAATTGATGTGTGGATTTACAGTTAGATTTTTGGAAAGAAATTGCATGCTTGGGCCCCTGAGGTGCCAAAGATCTTCTAGGGTAATTTATTTAGTGGTAACCTATTTGTCCCTTTAATATCCTAAATTATTTTCACATTTCCCCATTTTGGCTCTACTCACGATCTTTGGGTTGTGAAATGACCTGATATAAATCACTCCCAAAGGCTTTGTTAAAGCTTTTAGGAGCCTTAAGGATCTTTGTAATTTTTAGTCCCTGAGTATGGTTTAAAGGAAAGGCATTCGGGGCTGCTGCATTTAACCTGTAAGCAGGGGCTTCTGTCAAGGGTCCAAGGGAAATTTGATGCTTGCCACAAAACAAGTGTGAAAATTTGACATGTAACCACAGGATTACCCTGAGGAAGGGAGAGGAATACGTTTTGAATGTGGGGGTCCTTTTTCTGTTGTGGGCCCCGTGTGTACTAAGTCAGAAATCATATGCCCGGACAAGTAGAGTGTTAGGCCTGGCTTTCACAATGTGTGTGTAGCACACATGCTGAGTCTAGCACCAGGGGAAAAGATATCTTGGCCTCGTGCAAAGTGATTCTTAGTTTTAACTGATCGGCTTTTTTTTTTTCTTTTTCTTTTTGAGTTTGTTTTCTGGCTTGGCGAGTAGTTCAGTTTCTGTTGGATTTAGAGCTAGATGCATTTCTTTCAACCTTACCACTGACTGGATTTCTTTATAAATCCTGCTGTTCTTTCATTCATGAGGACACTGGCTGGCTGTGATGCCTGCTTGGTTAGTTACTGTGCTGTTCATTCCGGTAGCTGCTTATTGACTGATCACGTAAGGACACACTTTTCAAAACCGAATTTACTGGGGCTGTTTTAGGGCATCATATTCTTTTATTATTCAGGAGGTAGGCTATTATTTGACAGATAATAGTTAATGTGTTTTTATCCATTTGAGTGTTATTATGAATTCTAGATTCATACTTTTAAGTTGTAGAGTTTTCTTTTATATGCCAAAAAAAAAAAAGGTGCCATTTGTATGTGAAGTTGTAATTCACTGATAAAGCACATTTTCTTTGAGAATTTGGAAATGAGTATTTGATGTTGATATTCCCTGCTTGATCATTTTTATCTCCAGTGATCCTCTAAAGGTACTAATTCAGCATTTTAGTCTTTTTCTTGAATCTTCCCTCTCACTGATGCTATTTCATATTCATATTCCTTTCATTTCTCATATTTTTGTCATTCACCCTCTCATTTTTACACACTTCTTTACCAAGCAAGGGGTTTCCAAACTTTTGTATGTATACCTTCATATGTGCATAATTATTTATTTGGAAATTATATACATGATCTACTATTTAATACAAGTAAATTATGAATCACATCCCTGAAATAGAAATTTTAAAAGACTGAGAAAAAAAAATGACAGGAAGTAAACTTTATTTTAAAATGTCATGGTGTTAGGGTTCATGCTACCTTTAGCTAGTTTCTCAAGCATAATGTACACTTTAATAGAGTGTGGAATTATTAACTAAGTGTAGGTCTCATGTTTTATAGTCTTGTTGATAATTTTCACTTTTTAACCAACTTTTTGTCAGACCTGATTAGACTGTCATTGTTTTCACTTTGTAATGTGGCTAACCCTGGAATCTGGGCGAGGGGCGAGGGAGGTGACTGTTCTGCCTTGTTTGCTGGTCCTTGCATTATGGGTAGCCTGCTAATCCCCAGATTCTTTGTGGGAGGATTTTTAAACCACATGTCCAATTTATGAGGGTTAGTTAAAAATGAGAAACTATAATCCCTAAATCCACTTAGCTAGGTATATACAAACTTCAGTATGTCACAATGTGCTAGGATTGAGGGAATTAGCACTTGTAGGGTACCTGTTATATTTTACATGTTATGAGACCTTCTGACTTATGTACTGAATAAGAGGACATAATATAGTATAGATTAGTGAAGCTTTAAATACTTTCTTGATAAAAATAAATTTCTTGCACACTGCCTAGGGGTATGTCCTGCTTTTGTCAGTCACTGGTCTAAAACTTCATATTTAGTTGAAATGTGGGTGGATTATCTAGTGAATTTTGGAAAATAAAGAGAATTAGTTGAGATCAAGCAGAAGTTGACTTTTAAAAAAAGATTTTATGTATTTATTTATTTGAGAGAGACGGAGCACAAGTAGGCAGAGCAGCAAGTGGAGGGAGAGGGAGAAGCAGGCTTTCTGCTGAGCAGGGAGCCCAACATGAGCCTGAGATCATGACCTGAACCAAAGGCAGCTGCTTAACTGACTGAGCCATCCAGGCACCCCAGAAGACTTTTTTAAAATCTGAATTACACAAATATTTGCAGATTTGCTTACATGCCAATAGACTATTTTGGAAACTCTTAATTTTTTTATTTCTCCTCCTTCCTGTATTTTCTTCCTTTCTCTTTATTTTTGGTATAACTTTTTATCCACATATCATCTTTTATGACTTTATTTTTTGGCTACCTTGCTTTGTTTTTTCATATAGCCAAATATAAAACAATTTTGTAGGTATATTTGGATACATATGTAGTATCAAAATAATCCAGGTATGCAAAAGGCCTTTATAATTTACAAGAAATATGTTATTATATCCTTTTTTTAAAAAGATTTTATTTATTTATTTATTTATTTATTTGAGAGAGAGAGAGAGAGAATGGCAGTGAGAGAGCATGAGAGGGGGAAAGTCAGAAGGAGAAGCAGACTGCCTGCCGAGCAGGGAGCCCAATGCAGGACTTGATTCCAGGACTCTGGGATCACGATCTGAGCTGAAGGTAGTCGCTTGACTAATTGAGCCACTCAGGTGCCCATATTCTTTCATTTGAATTAAATTTTGTTCTGATTCTCTCTGTGTGTTCATTGCTCATAAATTATTTGCCTTTACATAGTACAATTTTTTTCAGAAATGAAGGTTTTTTGTAAAAATTTCTCATGTAATCAACAATTTTTACTTTCTTTCTTCTTCTTTTCTTTCTTTCTTTTTCTTTTTTTTTTTTTTGAGAGAGTGAGCACAAGCAGGGAAAAGGGTTAGAGGGAGAGGGAAAAGCAGTTGTCCATTGAGCAGGGACAACCCCAGGACCCTGAGATCATGACGAAAGCGTATGCCTAACTGATTGAATCACCCAGGCGCCCTAACAATTTTTTATTTTTTAAAAGAAAATAATCACTTTAAGACTCAAGAAACACATATAGTATGTATGCAAGAGCCTTATTTTTAAACTTTGACATACTAAAACTAAATTCGATTCCATTTTTAACTAATTTCCATTTTTTTAGTATCTTCCTATCATAATTTTTGTAGTTTCTACATTTAAAGAACTAAGTTTCAGAGTTATAAATTCAATATGTTATTTTCTTTGGATTTTGCTTAATTTCTGTTTCAGGATATAGATATATACATACATTTTTAAAAAAATTGCATTCTGGTATTACTTCCATTACTAGATGTTATCTTATCCTTTCTTGGAGGTAGTAAGTATATTGAGAGTTTATTTCTTTTTGTTTACCTAATATTTATACCTACTTTTTCTATAGAGATTTAGGGTAGCTACTTTACATTGTAATATGCATTTAATACACTTTTTTTCTATAAGCCTGTATAACAGTAGAATAAGAGACTTGTGTAACAGACTTGTATATTTACATATTGGCAAATTAAATCTTTTTATATAGAAAATCTATCAGGAATGCTCTCTGACTAATGTTACAGAGGATGGACTTTTCCGTATAGTACAAGATTTCTTTGATATATGTGCTTACATACAAATATAGTGTTTGTCAGTTTTATTAAGAATTAAATTTAATGTTGCATTGCATGAATAGTAATTATCTCATGGTATCGGGCACTTCTGGATTGAGAAAAATTGGACTGATATTAGCTGCTATTAGGGAATTAATATTGATTACATAAGGTATAATAATAGTAATGTGGCCATGTAAAGAGCATTTTTTTTTAAACATCTTTATCTTTCAGAGATATGTACTGAAATATTTAGGGGTGAAAATATCATGATGTCTATAAATTTACTTGATTTACTTTAAAATACTTCAGCCAAAAAATTGACTGAAGCATATTTAGCAGATTGTTAATAATTATTTAGATGATGGGCATATGGGTGTTAATGACATTCTTTCTACTTTTCTGTTGGTTTGAAAACATTGGTAATAAAATATAACATCATATATTAAACGAAGGAAAATTTTGTACAATTTAACATAACATTTGTTTTTATCTTTAAAGGAGCCCATTCAGACTTCTGGATATATTTGTAACTTTGAGGATTTAGAAATTAAATCTGTTCTTTTGGATGAGATAATGAAGGTAATTATTAAAAAGCAACAGTGTTTCTGTTGCTAGCTTGGCTGGGATTTCCTTTTTCACCAGACAGTGTAGTGTCCCTGTCAGGAATGTGGATTGAGCCTCCTCTGTCAGTTGCTCCACTTTTAGACAGGTTCCTTCACCTTTCTGAGCTTCATTTTCCTTTCTTGATTACAAGCCTCATTTTTTTTTTTTTTTGCCTCTATAAAATGTGAAAATACTAATACCTATCTTCCAGGATTGTTATTGTATAAGGTAATATGTAAAAAGCACTCACCACAGTGCTAGGATCATGAGCTCAAAAAGTGGTAGCTAGTTGTTGTTGTCCTTGTTTCTATATTATTAGCAGAGGAACTGAAGAAATATTGAAATTTTTGACAATTTAGTGTTTTGTAGTTCTAGGATACTTCCATAGCTTTGTGTTTGCAGGGCCACTATCCTATTTTTTTCAGGCTTTATAAAATAATCCATTTCTGATTCCAGATACCCTTTTGAACATCTACTTTGGCCTTCACTGACCATCTTTTGAGAATTTCTTTCTCTAAAACTGTTTTGAAAAGAGTTTTACCTTCATTTTGTGCAAAGCATTTCCTTTGCATTATGCAAAAGGCACTTACTACCATGCTTCGTAGATATTACATAGACCTCACTTTTAGCTGAAGAAGGCTCTTAGTGGGTAAAATGATTTGCCAAAAGTTCATCTGTTCATTGACTCAGGAAATGCTTACTGGCAGTCTGCACAATGCAGTTCCTGGCCTCAAGTAGAGGGACTGGGAGATAGACAAGAAACTCAGCAACCAGACAAGGCATGGGGGTGCTGTAGTCTCTTTGGCAGTTGTATCCCTTCGGAGGTCTGCAGCGAGAGAGCCCTGGGTCAGTTCTGAGTCAGAGTGATGTGAGTAGCACAGTCGGGTGTTGTCCTAAATGTTTGATGTGTGTTATCTCTTCTAATCCTCACAACTCCAAGGAAGTAAGTTTGATTATTATCTTCATTTGTTTGATGAAGAATTTGAGGCTTGGAGAGATAGACTAATTTGCCAGTGACACCCAGTTAGCAGTAGACAGAGACATGATTTGACTCCAAGTCGTCTGGCTTCAAAGCTGGTGTGTGTAATTGGTAGCACTGGCAGAGATGGGGAAGGGGAGCGGTCATGGGGGAGGTTGGCCCCGGTTGGAAGAGGCCTTGTGTGCCTTCTGTGGAATTTGGACTACATCCTGGAGTCACTGGGGGCGTAAAACAGGAGAGTGACATGATTGGGTTTCTATTTGGGGAAGATGGCCTTGGCTTCCTGGGTGGGCACGGGAGGAGGGGGCACACTGTAACACGTTTTAGAAATACTTGTCACATAGCCAGTGAGCAGTGGCATTGGGATTTAAGCTTAGGTCTGTTTGAATCCAAACCTCATGCTCTTTTCATACTGCTTTCTTTCTGTCTTGTGCCAGGGAGTTCCCGGAGAACTTATTAGCTTCTGAATGCAATAGTTTAGTTGCAGGGTGAGGAGGGGCACACGCAGCTCAGTTCTGGGAACCATTGAGGCGCATGTTTCACTTTTTCTTTTCTTGGAATATGTAGGATATTGGTGAGTTCATTATAACCGTTTGCCCACTAGCTAGCTCTTTCCTGCAAGGCTGGCCTTCAAAAAAATTTTTTTTGGAGGGGCCAGCTTGCAAAATTAAGAAAAGGAAAGAGGTGAGGAAAACGAACCCTTTTTCTTTTATTTGTTTATCTGCTGCCCAGCAGCACAGGGAGCAACAGTTTCATTGCTCCTGGCAAGGAAAGAGTAGATTCATGAGTGAGGAGAGGGGGCTGTGGGTAGAGGCCCTGGCACATGTGTTTTCTGCTCTGATGGAAACCACAGGACTCTGGGCGAGAAGAGGATCGTGGTTCCTGGGACCATGACATTTAAGCGAGGGAAACGAGGCTGCATAATTATAAGACACCCCTTCTTCCACCACGGCCTTTTCCCCGTGGGCAGCCTCATAGCTGCAGGAGGAACTTCACTTGTGGGTTGTGGGTGTTTTCCAGACAACTTGAAAGACCCACACACTGGAATAGCTTTTCTTCCCATTGTGGTTTACAAGGTGGTGCAGTTTGTGTGTGTGTGTGTGTGTGTGTGTGTCTGTTTTATTGTAAAAAAAAGAAACACATGCTCTAAAGGCAGCCATTTGACTGACTTTCTTCTCATGTTTACTTTTAGAATCCCGAACATCCAAACAAGGATTATATAATTAACTTTGAGATCCGGTCCTTGCGAGATAGTCGAGCATTGATCGAGAAGGTTGGAATTGAAGATGCATCTCAATTCATAGAGGACAATCCACACCCCCGACTTTGGTATTTAAAAATAAAAAATCTTCCCAAATGACTGGTGTATGCTTTTAAAGTCTCAGCTCGATTGTCCCCCACTCTTGTAGTAGCCTTCATGGGGGCAGACGCCCATTCCTGCTTTTCTGTTTAAAATATAGAAATTCACTTCAGATGTGGAAGTACTCAAAATGAGCATAATATTAAGTGAAACATGTATAAATGTGTTCGTCGCTTCCCACTGTGTTTGACGGGAAGCAATAGGGATAGTAATTGAATTTAGTTCAAGACCTGTTTATCTGTAATTGTAATAAGCTTCTCTGTTTCTTTTTGTAATGAAGGCGCCTACTGGCTGAAGCAGCTCTTCAGAAACTGGATTTGCACACTGCAGAGCAAGCATTTGTGCGCTGCAAAGATTACCAGGGCATCAAGTTTGTGAAGCGTCTGGGCAACCTGCAGAGTGAGTCCATGAAGCAGGCGGAAGTTGCTGCCTACTTCGGCAGGTTTGAAGAGGCAGAAAGAATGTATCTTGATATGGACAGAAGGTAAGTCAGGAAGGTACAGGCTCCCTGAATGCTTCGGCATTCATGATCTTCTTGTGCAAATGAGGAAGGTACCGTAGACTAAATGTATCATACCATTTCTTTGGAAAATAATTTCAGTTTGAATGACTGGCTGGAGATTCCACAAGCCCCACATTAATTTACATTTTGTAATTTGGAGGCCGTTTTCTTTTCTATTTTTACATACATTAATGACTGACCATGGATTTTTTTCATTTGGTAGGAAAAACACAAGTAGGTTTTCATTTGGTAGGAAAACATAAGACTACATTGACTGGGGGCTTTTATCCTCTATTACGCAGCCCAATAGTTGGGTTTTCTTTTTTCGTTTAGGCCTTTATTTAAGTTTCTGTCAAGGAGTCAAGTTTGTCAAGGAGCATGAAATAAAAATGAATGGTACTTAGGGATTGGTTTTTATTCCTATGTTTATTTTAGACTTACATAAGATAACGTCTGAATTTCATTTCAGCTGTAAACATTACGTCTAATGTTTATTAATATTATTTGTACTTCCAGGGGATACCTAATACAGCACAAGCCCTGAAAAGAAAGATAAAACCAAATGTGTTTATAAGTGTGGTTTTTAAATAAGCCTCATTATGTCTATGAGATTGATGAAAAGAAATGATTAGTATTTAAATCATTATTTGGCTAGGAAATTGGAATTCTAAGAAAATACAAGGCAGGAAATCATGTTCTTTACCCTATTTCGGGTTTCCCCCATTGCTTCTTTCCTGGTTAAGTTTCTAAAGTGTTTGGCAACGTACATTGTCTGTCAGTTCACTGCTGTGTATTCTTGTTCCTTGGAATTGAACCTGGACATGGTGAGCAGTTGTTAAATTATTTGTCAAATGAACAGATGTTGTCATTTGTAGAGATCTTGCTATTGGCCTTCGGCTGAAATTGGGGGATTGGTTTAGAGTACTGCAGCTCCTGAAAACTGGATCTGGTGATGCAGATGACACTCTCCTAGAACAAGCCCACAACGCCATCGGAGACTACTTTGCTGATCGACAAAAATGGTGGGTAACCTATGGGGACCACCTTCTCCATTCAGGCGGCACTTAATATGGTAGCTGCCCGGGTAATTCCTTGTGATGCTGGGGATATCGAAGGCCGCCCTCCCAGATCCTAAAATTCAAACAGCTTTGGATCCACACTGAGGAGCTAGAGATCCTTTGCAGTTTTCATACTCAAAAAATGTGTGCCTAGCTTCAGGCCGCCTTCTACTATTTAAGACCACAGTGTGCATTTCAGAGACATTATATGATTTACTTCTGAAAAAGGTATAAAAAATATTTTATATTTGGTTGTTTTATTGTAGATTGTTTTCAGCCATCATTGACTTTGATTCTGAAGTTTTCATTTTAATCAATATGCTTATTTATTTACGTCAGTGTTTGGAACCTGTATATCAGATTACAGCAGTATTTCTTAAGAATATCCAAAGGATGTTGCAGCTAAAATATGCTTCACAGTCGTTAGACTTTTTTCCCCTGCACTTTATATGCTTCAAAGACATACAGTAACTGAAAGTGGTCACTAGAGTAATACTAGTAATTCTAATGAAGGAACATTTTTGGTGAAAATGCTTATTTACCAGGAGATTCACATTAATTTTAAAAGTTTTTGCTTTTTAAAATTTTCTGTAGGTTGAATGCTGTACAATATTACGTACAAGGCCGGAACCAGGAACGTCTAGCTGAATGTTATTATATGTTGGAAGATTATGAAGGATTGGAGAATCTTGCCAGTTCACTTCCAGAAAACCACAAGTTGCTTCCAGTAGGTATTACAAATTGTAGTTTTTAGAGTTGTTAGGTTATTTTATAAGGTTTTTATGTTACAGTCAGGAAACATCCCCTGCCACGAAGAAAATTTAAAATGAATCTATAATCTTATAGTTTCTTAGATGTGGAATGATATTTTTAATTGTTTGAATAATATGTCAGTATTATAGAATGCTTGAAAATGGAGGGAAAATTAGTCATATTTCCACAATTTAACATGTTCACAATATTATCTAGTCTTATCAGTTTTATAAAATTGCTTTTAAAGTTAACTGAACAATGGAGGGCATGTATTACATGGAGCACTGGGTGTGGTGCATTGACAATTAATTCTGGAACACTGAAAAGAAATAAAATTTTTAAAAAAAGTAAAGTTAGCTGAACACATGAAATATTTCCAGCAAAAATGATTTCTTGTTAGATATTTGCTTCAAAATGATCTGAGCTGTGTATGTATATATTTGAAATTTGCTATAACAAAAGTTTAAAAAGATAGCTTGACTTTTATTAGGTTATATTAACAATAAAGTATTTAATGTTAAAAGAAACAAAAGGCAGAGTTTTGTGGAACTTTGTTTCAAATGTTCTTTTTAAGCGTCTTAATTGCTGAATGGTGTTAATGAGTTTATATTTTATTTGTTTTAGCTAAAATGTAAATTACTGAGTTGTAAAATACCTGTAGAGTTAGCCTCTCTCAGCTACAGGGTCTAGACATATGTCGGTTGTGAGTTCTAACTCAAAAATTTTGTCAATTAATAGATGAGTGAGTAGTAGAAATATGATAATTTGGTTTTCTCTATTGTGAATCAGAGCAGTTATCCCTGTAATAATGGCATTTTCAGGTACCTTTTTTCTCAGTCCTGTGCTTTCTTGAGTAGGAGAGAAACTGAAATTACTTAAAACCCTGGGTATTAGGACAGTGTATCCTACATAAATGTCATCAGTTAGGTGTGTCCGATGATGCAAAGAAGAATGTTGCTATAGAATATCCAGAAAAGTATTCTTATTGAGTAAATACTAAGTAATTATAGCTATAGATAATAATTAAATAATTAAAATGATTAAAAAGTTTTAGTAGTGCAAATTTTAAAATCACGTTTTTGGAGGAGCTTTTTAATAATATGGTAAAATATGGTATAATTTTTTTTTTAGTATTGTAAACTTTAAATCAAGTTTTTGGAGGAGTTTTTAATAATATGGTAAAATGTACATACTATTTAAGTGGGGAATTCAGGGTGCAGAACTGTATATAAGACGGTCATGATGCTTAGAGCAGCTCACACATACATACAGTTTTATAGGACAAAGATGTTAGGAGATAACATCAGACTATTGAGATAGATTTCCTATGGGTAGTAAGATTATGAGTAACTTTACATTTTTGTACTTTCTTTTTTTTTTTTTTTTTTACTGTGAGAATGTGTAACTTTATAACCAGAAAAATACAAATATTATTTTTAAAAAGATAATTGGATCCAAAATGTACTTTTATGATTTTCCCCATATAATTTTTTTTTTTTTTTTAGATTTTATTTGTTTATTTGACAGAGATCACAAGTAGGCAGAGAGAGAGGCTCAGGCTCCCTGCTGAGCAGATGTGGGGCTTGATCCCAGGACCTAGGGATCATTATGTCAGTTGAAGGCAGAGGCTTTAATTTAACCCACTGAGCCACCCAGGCGCCCCACCCCAAATATTTTAGAAATGAGAGTAGGGAGAGAAAAGCTCTGAGTAAGTAGATATTCAGAAAGAAAAAGAAAATTGATTTTCTGAAAGTGGAGTGTAAGCCAGATGGGTATGGTCGGCTTTTGTTGTGGTCTCCCTCCTCACCACTGCCTTGCAAGGGAGCTCTGTTTTGGATCTAGCTTCCTGAACTAACGAATGGCCGGCTTGTCTGGGGTGTTTCTTTGGAGAGGTATGTGAAAGTGCTGTGAATGTGAGATTTCCCTGAAGCCTCTAACGACGACCATTGATTATACCATCGGTTGCTCTAAATGTGTTTTTCACACAGTGGTATGGAGTTTGTTCCAGAACCTGACATTTCTGTAAAGTTGCTACTATACTGGGAGAAGGAAAGAGTGCAGTAAGCTCAGGACCTGGTTAAAATTCAAATCTGCGGCGTGAGCCAGCGAAACACTGGTTTTTTAGCATCCTTTCTGGTTTGTAGCCTCTGTCCCTGTGTATGTTTCAATGAAAAATGACTGTAACCACCAGTCAATTTAATACTCATATGTCCCTGTGGAGTTTTGTAAATGAAAATATAAGTGATTTCCTTGGTCTATGAAATCTGAGAGTAATGTTCTGTCCTTACAGGAAATAGCACAGATGTTTGTGAGGGTTGGAATGTGTGAACAAGCAGTGACTGCATTTTTGAAGTGTAATCAGCCAAAGGCAGCGGTAGATACCTGTGTACATCTCAACCAAGTAAGGAACTGAAAACTGAAGTCCCTGTTCATCTTCTGAGGCTGTTGCCAGTGTGGGTTGAGGTGAATTTTGTGAAAGGAGCTAGATACACTCTTACTTTGCTGAGGACCTAGAAAATGTTGGAGTTTGCACTTACCTCTTGAAGTGCTACCATTAAGGGTGACCTGCTCATAACTAACTCAATATGGGGACAAACCCTATGCTGCTAGTCTGGCAAGTTCTTGTCTGGAAGTAATTTCATAATCTGTATTTTATTAGGGTTTTGTTTCCAAAGAAGGACTAGTTGATGGTCATTGCAAGAGGAAGGAATTGGGTTACCTTATCAATATTTATTTTGGCAAATCTATTTTCCTGTCTCTTTTTAGAAAACATATATTTGGTATTTTTAAGAGCTGGAATTTAACTAAAAGTGCAGAATTGTGGAAATTGCTGAATATCAGTGTATTTTTTTAAGTATTGAAGTATTTTATAAAGCTCCATTTACTTTTTAAAAGTAACTTTTAAATGTTAAATCTGATAGAAGATTTTCTTAACTGATTACCTGTCTTGTTTTACTGTAAGCAAATGTAGTTTTACTTACTCCTTCTTGGTGCAAAACTGAATTATAATATGATTATAAACTTCGAAGTTTTCCTTTTTCGATGTATTTCCTATGTAAATCAAAATCTTATATCATTTAATCATTTTGACACACATTTAACTTATAGAATCTATAGTTGCTCTGATTTTAATTAAACTTATTAAAAAATAGCAGTTTTTAAAAATTTTTGATGTAGTATTTTTAATTACTGCAAACTTAAAGCTTTATTATATGAACTTGATGACATCTGTGACTATAAATGTTTGGGTAACTGAATGGTATATTTTTCCCCTCTAGTGGAACAAAGCTGTTGAATTAGCTAAAAATCATAGTATGAAAGAAATTGGGTCCCTGTTAGCGAGGTATGCATCTCATTTATTGGAAAAGAATAAAACTCTTGATGCCATAGAACTCTATCGGAAAGCCAATTACTTTTATGATGCTGCTAAACTGATGTTTAAGGTAATATAATAATCTTGGTAAGTCTGTGATATGTTCTAGTTACCAATGTTTTCTTGTGTATTAAAGAAAACATTTTCCATTTTCTTTGAAAACAAATTCTTGTGATAGCAAAATCCCTCTGGTTTTATTACTGCTATATCTATGTGTTATCTTAGTGTTGTTACTTTTTACTAAAAAGTCTGTTTATTAGTGTTAGCACCTTATTGGTACCTAAACAATTGAATATTAATCCTGAAGTTAACAAAGAGTTACAGAATTTTCAAGGACCATAAAGTATAAATTCCCTTAACTAGGAATTAAATCCTGTTGATAATAGAATTTTGAGTCCTTTTAAATGTACACATTTTAAAGACATTACATTTTTTCATAATATGCATTTGGAGGGAAGACGACTAGTACGTGGTAATGTATGCAAAATTTACATCGTGTTCTATTTTTTCCCCTTTGAGTTAATGAAAAAGGGAAGGGAAAACTAAAGTTTTCTAAATAAATCTTCATTTCAGAAGGCTGTACCATGTTAAAGTCCTGTTATTTCAGTATACTTGGAACATCACTTATAAAATCTCATGGAAAATGCTTACCCCTTCCATGAAAACTTTCTTCATTGTGACTTAAGAGCATTTGTAATTTTCTGAGATTGTTATATGAGTCGTAACTCCATGGCCAAATGCTAAGGAAAAAATGGAGTCCTTAATAAGCTAAAGAGAAGAATGTGGGTTTTAAAATATTTATCATAAATGGGTGGTACTTATGTTCCATCCACTGGTTTTCTCTTTTTATTAAAGATCAAATTTCAGAAATGATTATATAAATATAAGTTGATTAAGGAATGTCGTCCCATATTCTTTAAATGTTTAAAGATTGCAGATGAAGAGGCAAAGAAAAGAACCAAACCGTTACGTGTCAAGAAGTTGTATGTCCTATCAGCTTTACTCATAGAACAATACCATGAACAAATGAAAAATGCCCAAAGAGGAAAAGTTAAAGGAAAGAGCTCAGAGGTAAGGTAGAATGCCACAGAACATGAAATCACCTCATGTGTTTAAGGGAAAAAAACAACAACAATCAATCAAACTTCTCTTTATGGACAGGCCATTTAATTTGCTTGTCTGCATTTATTTTCCTAAATGGGAGGAGAAAAAGGAATGACTGACTTGGAATTAATACTCAATTTAGAAATTTCCACTTAGGAGTACTGAAAATGTTTTCTGCAAGACTAATCTGTAGCCTTTGCTTTCTAACCAGTGAGTTTTAGAAACTTTCCTAGAATATGTGTATTATTTTAGGTATAATGAATCTCTTATTAAATTAAAGTTTATACTCCATTCCGTTTTCAAATTTGACCACATCATGGGTCATGGTGTATTGTGTGTTGGATCACCACGAGGTACACTTTTACTGTCTTACAGTTTTGTCAGCTACACCTGAGTAAAGCTGAAAGAAAAATTTTTTTAAATATATGTTTTTAAGATCTTATGTATTTATTTGTCAGAGAGAGAGAGAGAGAGAGAGAGAGAGAGCGCGCACACAAGCACAGGCAGGCAGAGTGGCAGCAGAGGCAGAGGGAGAAGGCAGAGAGAGGAGCAGGCTCCCTGCCGAGCAAGGAGCCCAATATGGGACTCGATCCCAGGACTCTGGGATCATGACCTGAGCTGAAGGCAGCCGCTTAACCAACTGAGCCATCCAGGCGTCCCAAGCTGAAAGAAAATTTTGATGATACTGGCTTAAAAAAGATGAATTCTAATGGGGAAGTTAAATCTGTAATGATAGTTTTATAGTGATAAAATCTGCTTACTTGGGTATTTTAATGTATAACCATTTCAGAAGCTGTCTTTATTGGAATGACAGTCATGGTTGTGCTGACAGAAAATGTGGGTCTGCTTGACTCATAGGCCACTTCTGCTTTGGCTGGTTTGCTGGAAGAGGAAGTTCTGTCTACAACTAGTCGTTTCACAGATAATGCTTGGAGAGGGGCCGAGGCTTACCACTTCTATATACTTGCCCAGAGGCAGCTCTACGAGGGATATGTTGACACTGCACTGAAGACAGGTGGGCATATGACCGAAGGTAGAGAATATGTGTAAAAATGATCACTTGAATATGAAGGGCCAGCTCCTTCAGTTTGCCCATATGTTAATTTCAATAACACTTTTATCTATGGGTTTATTTTCGTGTTTGAAATTCGCTATCTGTAATTTGTTTTGAAGCACTTTAAATTTTTTTTAATACATAAAAAGTAATAATTATGGTTCACATTAAAATCAGGAGTTTGAGATAAGCAAAAAAACTGTCTGTAGCATTCACTATTCTATTCATTTAAAGTTAAACACATAATAGCTCAGTCCATATGCTTTTGAACATATATCTAGTTTTTGTTTGTTTTGCTTTTTAAATAATATTAGGAGTATAACAGGCCATACTTTTATGTCCTTTTTGAAAAACATTGATAAGATATTTCCATATTAATAGCTTTCCATAGTATTTGCTTTTTTTTAATTAAAATGACACTGATGTAAAAAAAAAAATGATATGTAACAATTTAAGTCAAAACAGAAAAAAATACAAAGAAAAAGGTAAAATAATCTAATAACTTGTAAAATAATCTTCTAACTTTGACAAAATGATTGCTAACATTTAGATGAACTTCCTTTTAGACATTTCTTCATGCCTACAAAATTGTAGATAGTTTTCCTTAAAATAATATTATTCATGTTGTTCAGGAGCTTGCTTTATACCCTGTGGTATATGTTGCAGTCATGTTTCCATGTTGACAAACAGAGATCTGTGTTATCATTTGTATTAGCAAGGGGACTGTAAAGCTTTTTTAAATTGGTTATTATACACAGGAACCATTTTTGTTTTTGTATATTTATAACTGACCTTCACTTAATTTTAACTAATTGCTATGTGGTATAACTTATGCAGTTATGTTTAAAATGGTTGTATTTTATATAACTTATGCACAATTTCTAGACTTATAAGGAGAATTAGAACTTTAGCTTGAGAGTTTTCACCTACTGGATGAAGAAATCCATATACATTCTATTAATTCTGCAATATATTTTAAAGAAAGATTGTATCTCTAGCATAGAAAAGGTGAAAATGAGATATGGCAGCTGTCAAAATAAATTTTCTGAACTGACAACTTAATAGGCTCATTGTCACTTCCTTTTTTCTCAATGTTCTGTTGTTTTGGTAAGATAAGCAAAAAAAAAAAAATCTGTTCAAAGACATGCAAAGAAAAAACATGATTTCATGGTGCTTTGCTTTTTTACCAAAAGGAAACATGATATTATCTTGAAAATTATGACTAACAGTATAATATTAATTTACTTTTTCTGGAAGGCCACAGAAATTTCTAATATATTTATATGAAAAAAAGATATGTTTTGACAACAATTTTTATTTTTTTGTCTGCGTGTGTACTTTAACCAGTACAGCATGTGAGTCATTTGATGGTGTTGAGTTTTGTGGCACCTGAGCTGTTGGCTAGCGTTACAGAACTGTGAGATCACATAACTTACTTCCTTCTACCAGTCCTTGCTAGTCCTTTGAACGCCCGCCATTGCTTTTTTTTTTTCCGTAAAAGTTCATGTAGGTTAAACTAACACAGCTTAACATAGATTCTTTTTCCATGCATGATCATGATAGTATGATTACTTTCCAAAATCTAAATTGTCCTCTTTTATTAGCCCTTCACCTGAGAGACTATGAAGACATCATCCCCGCCGTTGAGATCTACTCTCTGTTGGCGCTCTGCGCTTGTGCCAGTAGAGCTTTTGGTACTTGTTCAAAAGCTTTTATTAAACTGGAATCTTTAGAGACCCTCAGTTCAGAGCAAAAACAGCAATATGAAGATCTTGCTTTAGAAATCTTCACGAAGCATACTCCAAAAGATAATAGAAAATCTGAATTGGACAGCCTTCTTGAAGGGTAGGCTGATTGTAATTAACGTGTATCATTCATCCAATTAGAAGTTGGCATTTCTGTAAGTTTAATAGTGTGATATAATACTATAAGCACTGAATTTTGAAGTAATTTTCTTAAGATTATACCCTATGTTATTTAGTCTTCTAAGTATATTAATGCTTTATTTTCTCATCGTAAGAAAAGTTTTTAATTGAAACTTGCCTGGAGATGTTTCTTTCATTCCTAAATTTTTTAAGTGTAATAAGTAGTTTAAGTAATTAGAAGTTTTAAAGTATAATTCATCATTTTTCTCCTTGTTTTTACAGAGGGGAAGGGAAACTGCCAACCTGTGTTGCCACGGGAAGCCCAATCACCGAGTACCAATTCTGGATGTGCAGCGTGTGCAAGCACTGTGTGCTGGCACAGGAAATAAGTAACTACAACTTCTGTCCCTTATGCCATAGTTCAGTGGGATAAAGAAATGACAGATTCCTCTGTCTGTAAAATACATGTAGCATATATCCATAGCTGTGACGGTATATATAATGATGGGTTTTCATACATTTTATATGAAAACCAGCATCATTATTTCATAGTTGTGTTGTTACACAAAATCATATGTATACATAATACATACACATATATATATCATACAGATGTTATATATACATAACATAATTTTGTGTAAATATACTGCTATGAAATAATGATGCTGATTTTCATATAAAACATATGGAAATCAGTCTTATTTCCTATCTTTCTGTTATGATTACATGATAACTATGAAAATATTCCAAATAAGAAGTTTTTCTCACCGTTTCAGGCTTACTGACTCATCAGAAACCTTGGTAGGGTTAGGTGATGAGAAAGCGGGAGTGGGGCAAAGTTGAATGTAGGGAATTGACATAATCTGTATTAGAAGGTTAAACAATTGTAATATTAAAATGATCTCTATTGTTAGCTGTGTTTCATTAAATAAGTATCAAATGTCTTCTATATTTTATTTTCAGAAGTGAGAAGGCACTTTAAGCTATTTTTTTATGATTTTGATTGTTTCTAATAGCCTATTTTTTTATATAGCCTTTCCTTTTTTATCTACCCTTTTGGCCTCATCTGAGAGATGGCATTTAACGTGACTCTGTATTGTGCAGAAAACTTGGCTCTTTTTATAATGATAAAATTTATACAACAACATCCATTTTGTAGTTACAGTTTTAGTTAAAATATTGTCTCTAAGCAGGGCCCTTTCTTTAAACAACTCTAGGGTGCGGGGAATGATTCTTTCTGGGTCATGTGTCTGTTATGACTTATCATCATTAATTAAAAAAGAAAAAATGGTAACCAGCAATGATCTGTGTATGTAACTAACAGCCTTCTCTATTTATTTCTCATGAAATTCGTCCTTTCATTTTTGCGGCTGCAGGCTAAGCTCGAGCTCTGTGTCATCACCATTATTTGCTCAAGTTTGGCTGATGCTTAGTAGAGGTAATGAGTAAAAATATGCTGCATTGCTATTGCAGCTGTGATACGTAGGTTAGTCACCTCTCTCAAAGTGCTATGTGTTGGGTGCTTTAAAGACAAATTAAGCCCGTTGCAGATTGAGAATAGTGAGTTCAGAGAAGAGGTTTAGAGCCTAGATGAGCTTTTGGCAGTGAACTCATATGCCTAAATAAAACGAGAGGACCAGAAGTCTTAGAAGTCTCTGTCTGTGTTCAAGGGCCTTGTGGGAAGTTACCATAATGCAATGTTAGCCTCCAAATATACTACGAAGCAAGCCATTCTAGAAGTCATGGAGCAGAAGAGGGTACAGACCAATGGAGATGCTTTAAATAACATGGTTTATTGAATCAATTTGAAGTGCACGGTGATGGACAAGGAGAAAGTGACTGGGCAGATTAACACTGGTGTTAGGGTAAGGTGTCAGTGGGGTAGAAAGATTATATTACCTGAATCCTGAGTTATGTTCTGTTCTTGTGTCCCGACTCCCATTCTGCCCAGTCAGCTCCCCGCCACCCCCCTGCCCTGCCCAATAGTATGGTTATAAAGAGGAGTGGAGCTGAGGTTTGATCCACGTGACCCAGTCATATGGAATGTGCCTGAAGCTAGTGATGGACACTTGCTCTATAGAAGAGGCCATGGGGCAAGTATACCAGGTCACAGCCGCAGGTTGCCAGTCTGCTGAGCGGTCATGGATTTGATTGGATTGTATTTCTTGGGCAGAGGACTGGCCAGAGTAAGTGTCACCAATGGCTAATTATATCAAGATCTCACACATATCGAACGCTTTATAGGTCTTTTGCATATTAGTGTGTCATGAATAGTATGTTGGTTGCCTTTATATTTTCAGTGCCTCTTTAAAATTTTTTTTTTTTTACTTTTTTTTTTTTAAATTTATTTGACAGAGAGATCATAGGTAGGCAGAGAGCCAGGCAGAGAGGAGGAAGCAAGCTCCCTGCTGAGCAGAGAGCCCAATGCGGGGCTTGATCCCAGGACCCCGTGATCATGACCTGAGCTGAAGGCAGAGGCTCAACCCACTGAGCCACCCAGGTGCCCCTTCAGTGCCTCTTTAATATGAGGTATGGTCAAACATTCATAGTCTACTTACTTTGTCTAACACACCCCATAAATTACCTACTTATTAAGTTTAACACAGTTTCATCTAACTGATTTGTTTTCTTCTATGACTAGTACAGGATATTCTTCCAGATTAGAAAATCACATACTAGGGGCGCCTGGGTGGCTCAGTGGTTTAAAGCCTCTGCCTTTGGCTCAGGTCATGATCCCGGGGTCCTGGGATCGAGCCCCGCATCGGGCTCTCTGCTCAGCAGGGAGCCTGCTTCCTCCTCTCTCTCTGCCTGCCTCTCTGCCTACTTGTGATCTCTGTCTGTCGAATAAAAAAATTTTAAAAAATCTTAAAAAAAAAAAAGAAAATCACATACTAACAAAAGGATCAACCCTAGGGAATATATCTCCTGTTGAATGTAATTACATCTTTTTTTTTTTTTAAGATGCATTTATTTATTTGAGACAGAGAGGGAGGGAGCATGAGTGGGAGGGACAGAGGGAGAGGAAGAGAGAGTCTTTCTTTTTTAAATTATTTTTATTAACATATAATGTAGTATTTGCCCCAGGGATACAGGTCTGTGAATCAACAGGCTTATACATTTCACACCACTCACCATAGCCCATACCCTCCCCAATGTCCATAACCCCACCCCCCTATTCCCTATTCCCCCACCCCTAGCAATGCTCAGTTTGTTTAGTGAGATTAAGAGTCTCTTATGGTCTGTTTCCCTCCCAATCTCATCTTGTTTCATTTTTCCCTTCCCTACCCCTCCCCCACAACTCCCCCACCCTGCCTCTCAAATTCCTCATATCAGAGAGATCATAATTGTCTTTTTCTGGTTGACTTATTTCGCTCAGCATAATACCCTCTAGTTCCATCCATGTCGTTGCAAATGGCAAGATTTCATTTCTTTCTTTTTTTAAAGATTTTATTTATTTGACATCGAGATCACAAGTAGGCAGAGAGGCAGGCAGAGATAGATGAGGAAGCAGGCTCCCTGCTGAGCAGAGAGCCCGATGCGGGGCTTGACCTGAGCCGAAGGCAGAGGCTTTAACCCACTGAGCCACCCAGGTGCCCCAAGATTTCATTTCTTTTGATGGCTGCATAGTATTCCTGTGTGTGTGTGTGTATCACATCTTCTTTATCCATTCATCTTTTGATGGACATCTAGGTTCTTTCCATAGTTTGGCTATTGTGGACATTGCTGCTATAAACATTTGGGTGCACATGCCCCTTTGGATCATTATGTTAGTATCTTTAGGGTAAATACCCAGTAGTGCCATTGCTGGGTCATAGGGTAGCTCTATTTTCAACTTTTTGAGGAATCTCCGTGTTGTTTTCCAGAGTGGCTGCACCAGCTTGCAGTCCTACCAACAGTGGAGGAGGGTTCCCCTTTCTCTGCATCCTTGCCAGCATCTGTCCTTTCCTGACTTGTTAATTTTAGCCATTCTGACTGGCGTGAGGTGGTATTTCATTGTGGTTTTGATTTGTATTTCCCTGAAGCTGAGTGATGTGGAGCACTTTTTCATGTGTCTGTTGGCCATTTGGATGTCTTCTTTGTAGAAATGTCTGTTCATATCTTCTGCCCATTTCTTGATTGGGTTCTTTGTTCTTTGGGTGTTGAGTTTGTTAAGTTCTTTATAGATTTTGGATACTAGCCCTTTATCTGATATGTCATTTGCGAATATCTGGGAGAGAGTCTTAAGCAGACTCCACACTGAGTACAAAGCCCTTCATGGGACTTGATCTCATGACCCCGAGATCGTGATCTGAGTGGAAACTAAGAGTTACATGCTCACTGGACTGTGCCCCTTACTTACATCTTTCTATAAACTTTCTCTTTTCAGGATAAAACTATTCTCTGCTTCATCAGTGGAAGAGAAAATCTTAAGGATGTAGGGTGAAGGATTCCTTCATGCAGAAGGACTGCATGTTCAGAGTTCTGATTCTTAGTCCATGGTCTAATTCCTGATACATCTTTCTCTTTTTCCTTTCCCATCCCAGGAATCAGCTGAGTACTTGGTTAGATTGTCTTTCCTCTAGACCTTACTGTACTTGTTGATTACATTCCCAGTTGCTCCAATTCCAAAATCAGCTGTTAGCTCCTCAGGCCTTTCCTAACATATTTTTGGGAACTCTCTTTTGGAGACTTCTTATTTGCCACGAATTCCATGTTGCTTGAACCCTAGAATTTTTCTTCCAACAAATTATTTCAGATAGATTCTGAGTTGCTGTCACTACCTCTTGTTCAGTTTAATTCAGAAACCACAGTCCCTGAAAACAACTGTTAAACTTTGTATACCTAATTATCATATATGTAGATGTATGTGTACAGACATATCTTTTATATTATTGTGACAGCTTATGCCTGTTTGGTATTTATACCTCTGGAAGTTTTAGTGATCTGCCGTAATATCTTGGGGACTTTTGTCTTGCTTAAAAATAGTACTAGGGAAAGACCTCTAGTATGAGTTGACCTAATTCAGTTTGTTCAGCATGAAGGAAATTTCAGGATAACCCACCAACAAACTCTGTCCTGATGAAAGGAGCAAACAGAAGTAAAATTGTCTGTATGTAACAAATAGTTGGGGAGAAGTTGGGCAAAATGAAGCATATATTGAAGACATACAATGAAGCAGTTATATTGTTTCTCTTCCTGTAAGAAGCATGTCTGACTCCATTTAAGTAATGCCGAGTTGTTCTTTATCACAAAACTTGGCCTGAATTATGTGAAATTTCAAAACAGAATTATATTACATTTCAGAGTTTCAGAATACTTTGATAGGTCAAAGTATTGAGATGATGGGACTGATAAAGTTTGTAGTGATAAGCAGTGTGTTTATCAAGCAACCAAATAACATTGTTGACCTATCATGCACAAATGCTGATTTTATTACTTTTTTTTTCTAAAATACATTTTGAAATGATCTTTTTGTATTCTAAAAGCTGAGATTTTAGGTTTTGTGTGGCATTCAGTAAAAAAAAAAATAAGTATTGAAGGAAAAATGACTTGTATTTATTCTGTTTCCTTTATCTATAACTTAAGGATAACATGGTATTTGTTTTGATTTAAATGTTCTGGTGGGGGTTGGTTAGGAAAGTGTTGGGCTTCAGAGTGGACAAGGGAGAAAGAGACAAGGAGGTCCAGTAGATGTATAATGTCATATTTTGCTACCAAACAGAAAAAACAACTTAGAAAGGTAATCGGTAAATGTCAGATAACTGGAGATTGCAGTGAATTACTCTAGAAGTCATACAGAGTTCTCATTTAGAAATGGGGAGAAATTATTTTAGCAGACTTGTAAGAGAACATGGGAAGTACTTATCTGATAATGTTGTAGCTCCAAAATATTGCTACTGAGCTTCTAAAATGAAAATGACAATATTATGTTGCCCCCTACTGTCTATTCTTATGATTATTCTCAAGTTATTTTTAAAGAAATTATTTTTTGAAAATAAACATTTTTATTTATTTTTTAATTTTTATTTATTTATTTTTAAAGATTTTATTTATTTATTTGACAGAGAGATTACAAGTAGGCAGAGAGGCAGGCAGAGAGAGAGAGGAGGAAGCAGGCTCGCTGCTGAGCAGAGAGCCCGATGTGGGACTCGATCCCAGGACCCTGAGATCATGACCTGAGCCAAGGCAGCAGCTTAACCCACTGAGCCACC